>NC_056751.1:159169534-159382034 GCF_019279795.1 Protopterus annectens
GACATTTGTTCTCTGGCTACCTGGGCTTCACATGCTTTCATCTCGCATTACATACTTTCATCACAAATTGGATGTTCTCTTCAGGAACAGGGCATATTCTGGCTCTGTCGTGCTCTGGAATATCCTTCCATGATGGCCTCCCAGATGTTTAGTAGCTGGGGACTCTGTCCCACAGATTGAAGACCAAATGAAGACAACAACTGCATATAAAGAAGTTATGTTCTTACCATAACATTCTATCTGAGTTGTTGCTCTTCATTTGTCTTCCATCATCCCTCCCTCCTTCCCCTTGCCTTGTGTAGGCTGTGTGGTGGTCTGGCCAGAAGAGGAATGGTCACCGTATGGATATGCTTTTTTCCTCCTCTGCTTGCTTAGGGAGAGCTTTGTTATGGGAGAAGTTTTTGTATCAGGTTGGGATGCTATGGTGGGCAGCAAATTGGATATGCTTTTTTTCTCCTCTGCTTGCTTAGGGAGAGCCTTGTCATGGGAGAAGTTTTTGTATCAGGTTGGGATGCTATGGTGGGCAGCAAATTGGATTTGCTTTTTTTCTCCTCTGCTTGCTTAGGGAGAGCCTTGTCGTAGGAGAAGTTTTTGTATCAGATTGGGATGCTATGGTGGGCAGCAAATTCTATCTGAAGGGAGGAGGGAGATGGGGGGGCATTATGGGTAGGGGAGGAGCTTGGATCAGATGTTGGAAAGGTGGCAAAGTTGGATCTGTGCCAGATCAGAGTACCCTTAGGTTGAAGACAGGTGAGTAACAACTCAGATGGAACGTTATATTAAGTACACAACTTTTTTTCACATATACTGATGCCCTTGGTACATTTTCACTGTACTCTCTACAGTTTACTCATGCTTGCTTTCTTATAAGGTTTCTATATTGTTCCATACTAGAGTTTGGGTCTGCTATAACAAACAGTGACCATCATTTTTGATTTCCTAGACTTATAAATCTTTTTATGCAAGCTATAGTTCTATAACTATCATTAACCAATTGGCTGATATAATTAGAAAAGCTCAAAGCTGGATATGCCCATATACCCAGGCACAGTTTCAGTCACAGTGTGCTATATTATTCACCTTTCATTTTGCCTCCCTTGTCTCATAATGCTTATTTTTTGATGCATTTTGTAAGCATATTGTTCTCCTGTGCCTATGTGGTCAGTTTCGTAATTTTTTTTGCAGATGGCATGCCTTATCTGTAACGCATGTAACCAGTTTACCCAATTTCAGGTAATTTGTATATAAACTGAAGAACACCTCAGATGAAAAGTTAGGTCTGAAAGATGCAATCTGAATAAAGCTGAGGACAGTACCCTGTGAGACGCCCTGACTGTAACCAAAAATTTCATCTGTCCAATTGCTCTGATACTTGCAATTTCCTCTTTGTAAGCCATGCAGCTGTCCATTTCATGAAGAGTATATTACTTCCTAGTTCCAATTTATTAAGCAGCGTTTTGTGTATGACCTTGTCAAAATGCAGAAGTTAAATCTATCCAGATTACATCACGGCACAATTTTTCATTTATAGCTGTTATATTACAGGACATCATGTTGCGGGTGGTAATAAATCTGTTTTCAACATAGGCATGCTGATGTATGGTTTCAAATCCAAACCTATTCGATTCTGACAGTTTTATCCATTATTACCTTCTCCATTATTTTTCCACAACATGAAGACAGACTTAAGGGGTCTGTATGACTCTGGGTTTGTCGTACTCCCCTTTCTCTTAAAGACAGGTTTAATAAGTGTATGTCTCCAATCTTGAAGAATCTCCCAATATTTATATGACCTAGTAAATAATGGATATAATGGTACTATAAGTTTTTCCTGTAGTTTTCTCAGGTTATTATTATTACTAATTTAGTTTCCTCCCTGAGCTTTGTTTGGATCCTGTTTGTGTAGTTCTTTTTCAGTGTAATCTAATTTGATTCCAGTATCTGAGGTCACCCAGATGTCACTAGGATGACTTATCACCCCCTCCCCCCACTTTGTGGAGCCAAACCTGTGTAAAATTTTGTAATTTTATCTATAATCTGTGTGTGTAAATTGAAAAAAAAATCTCTATCAATTTGTATGTCTTTAGTTGTTGCACATTTTATCAACTTATAAAAAATGATGTTAAGTTGTCTATCTCGCCTTCATTCTTGCTGGATGGGTTCGGAGCCGACCTCGGCTCCGACTCGGCCACTCTAAAAGCTCGAGAGTTGGTTCCACCGGCTCGAGGCTCCCCTTATATCCCACAATGCTAGGCGAGAGTTACCTCAGATCTCGTTTGCCGCTACAGCTTCGAGGTTGGTTGCTTCTACCGGTTCCTGGTGAGTGTTAGCTTTTTCTTCTAAAAGTTACTCTTTTTACCCCTTTTTAAGTTAAATTTCTTCTTAGTGTAGATCACAAAACTTTATCCCCGACCCTAATTTTTCCCGTTTCCTTACTAAAGAACCTTTGGTTCTTCCTTTGGGCCTTAGGCCTTCCCTTCCCTAGTGGAGTGTTTGTGTAGTTTACTTTAATTTTATTGTACTTTAAATTCTAGTATCACTACTAAAATTATTATTTTTCCTGACAGGGTATAACTTGTGTGTTTGGGTGTGTGTTTGTGTACACCTGTCAGGGAAATGTCTAAAGAAGCAAAGGTCTCCGGATTCAAGAAGTGTGATGCGTGCTGTCAGAAAATGTCTCTGACAGGCACTCACACTCCTTGTGTCTGTCTGGGGCCTTTGCACCTGCAGGACTCCTGTGCTGTGTGCCATGGCTTCAGCCCAGGGTCCTGCAGGAAAGAAAAAACAAGCTAATTCTGAGAGGCTTGTTGAAGCCAGAGGATTCCCTGTCAGTTTCAACAGGGAAGCCCTCTAAGGCATCGAGGTCTTGACTCCGGCTTCTGAGCGAGACCTCAGGTTGTTCAACCTTTGCCTTTATCGGCTCCGGCTGGAGCCGATAAGTCTCAGTCCACAGTTTCTGTGGCTCCTCGGCTCCGGCGGAGCCGAGGTTATTGAGGTACCGTGTCGGCTCCGACCAGACCTTGAGCCGACAACTAGAAAGAGGTCTAGGTCACCTTCTCTTGGCTCCGTTCATTCGGCTCCAGGATCTCCCCTGCTGTCTGAAGCGGGCCAAAGGTCTCATTCCTCTAGGTCATCGAGGCTGTCCGATCATGACCTTCAGAGGGTAGTGAGTCGACTACTTAAGTCCGAGGCACTAGCCCAGATGCTTCAGAGCCCGACTCATCAGTCGGTGCCTGCCCAGTCCATCAACTCTTTCCTCCTTCGACTCTTTTGAGTTCGGAGCCGGGTTGCGTCGGAACCGAGACTGTGGTTACTTCGGAGCCGAGACAATTGTCTTCGGCTCCGTCGGCTCAGTTTTCTTCTTTGGAGGAATCTCGGCGCCGGACTTCCCTCGTCGGCTCCGAGGGGGTGGGTGGCATCGGACCCTTGTCCGACCCCCCTCTCCCTCTCGGAGCTTCGGCGCTGGTGAGTTCGGCTCCGACATCGACCTCGGAGCCATCACTGTCTGTGCCGAGGGGGGTTCTTAGCTCCTCGGAGCGGGGACCTCTGGCTCTGCCTGACAGTGGTGCATTCGAGGTCATGCGGAGTGTGTTAGAACCTGGCTCTACTCCACAGTCGGCTCCGTCCGCCCCTCCCTCTATGCTGCCTCAGGGTAAGTCGACTCACTCCCTCATCCCGGACCGCAGAGAGCCAGCTCCTCAGGAGCCCCCTGTGGGGATTTCATCCTCTTCCGAGGCCTCTCCTGATTTGGCAGAAGAGCCCCCTCGGAAGAGGAAGTGCAAGAGGAAACACATTGACTCACCTAAGTCTATCACGTCAGACACAGATCTGGATGATTCTGAGGGTTCCCCCTGTTCCCCTTCTGAAGATGTCTCATTTGCAGACATTCTGGAGATCCTGAAACAGAGGGAAATTGGCCAGCCCTCAACCCTTGGAGGACGAATCTGTGTATCTTGAGGCGTTTGGCTCTCGTCCTTCCACCTCCTGGGTGTCCCCCCTTGACCCCCTCATGCAGGTGGTTGCTAAGAAGGCATGGGCGGCTCCTGATTCAGTGGACCCCACTCCCAGGAGACCCTCTAAATTCATCACAGCTCCATCAGACAAGCAATTTTTATCAAAAGGAGTTTCTGTGGATGCTATGGTGGTAGCTGCTGCCACAAAGAAGGAACTGGCTGATCCTTCAGTGCCTGTCCATCCACCTAACAAGGAATCTAGGTCCATGGATAGGTGGAAGCGGATGTTCTCCTCAGCGACTTTTACCATGCGTTCGCTGAATTACCTGTGCCATTTCACTCGTCTTCAAAGGGACTTGATCAAAGAAGCGAGTGAAATGTTAAGAATCCTACAGCTGCGGGTTTCCAAGAAAAATGAACACGCAGCTGGCTACCCTTAATTCCATATCTAACTCCTCCATGCGCCTCCTCTCTTATGCGGCCGATGGGCGAGCAGAGCCGCAGGGACAGGTGTAGCCTTACGTAGGCACGCCTGGATGCGGCTATGCAATTTTGGACCCTTTCAAGGCGTCTTTCACGAACTCCCCTTTTGATGGATCATCTCTTTGGTCCTCAAGTGAAAGAAACCCTGACTAGGTGCGAGACTGATGGCAAGACCCTTTCTGCCGTCGAGTCCGTTTTCGAGTCGTTCTAGGCCTTACCCCAAAGGCCAGAAGGGTGGGAAGATGTGGTTCCGTAAACAATCTCAAGGGACTTCGCCTGGCGCACAGAGTCGTTTCCTACCAAAGGCAGAGGTGCGAATGACAATGGTGGGCGTCGCCCTAGGGGCAGGGGGGGCCCGCAGAACCAGGGCAATCGGGAAGACTTTCCTGACAAGCCCTTTCAGCATCCCTGAGGTGTTGCCCGACTGCCGACCTTCGGAGGCAGACGTGGAAGATTGTCACTGTACCCAGAAGCCTGGCTATCCCTGACTCAAGACAAATGGGTACAGTCCATTTCCGAAGGCTATTCTATCCCCTTTCTTCGTTTTCCAAATCAGTCAAAATCCCTTCCAGATGTTCCACCCGCTCAAAGGGATATAGCAGCTTTGGAAATTTCAAAACTGCTTGCAAAAAGAGCAATTCAGTCAGTGCCAGCAGACCAACAAGGATCCGGAATCTACTCAAGGTTCTTTTTAGTTCCAAAGAAAACAGGGGACTGGAGACCGATTTTGGATCTCAGTGTCTTGAACAAATCAGTCAAGAAAACAAGATTTCGGATGGTCACGCTGCAATCCATTCTTCCCCTTTTGGGCAAAGGAAACTGGATGTGCTCTATAGACCTTCGGGATGCGTACTATCACATAAAATGAACAGGCGCTCCAGAAGATTCCTCCGCTTCAGGCTGGGAACCAGTCATTTTCAGTTCAGGGCCCTGCCCTTTGGTCTCACCACTGCCCCGGTGTTTACCAAATGCATGGCAGTGGTAGCTTCTCACCTGAGGCGACAAGGATTCCAGGTGTTTCCATATTTGGACGACTGGCTTCTCACAGCTCCCACCAAGCATCTCCTTCTGATGGCCAGAGATTATACTTTTCGCGTTTGTCAAAAACTGGGTATTTCAATAAATTGCGAAAAGTCTGTTTTGTCGCCTTGTCGTACTATTACCTACATAGGCAAATTTAGATACTATAAACATGTCTGCAAGGCTAACGAACCAAAGGATATCAGACATTCACAAATTGGTGTCACTTCTTCTCAACAACAACAGAGCCAAAGCCAGGTTAGTTCTAAAGGTGTTGGGAATCATGGCAGCGCCATACCTCTCCTTCCATTGGCCAGATACCACATGCGGATCCTTCAGTGGATGCTTTTTCTCAATGGTCATACCAGGAACTTCCGATGTCTCACACCATTATGATCATAGCGTGCAAAAAGCATCTCATGTGGTGGATGTCTTCCCCAGCTCCTGTCGGAAGACCATTTGTTCCACCTCCTCCGGTTGCTACTCTGACAATGGATGCCTCCCTGATCGGGTGGGGGGGGCATTATCAGGGCAGGACAGTCCAGGGCACATGGCAACCAAACAAATGCCACTTGCACATAAATGTTCTGGAGATGAGAGCAGTGCTTTTAGCGTTGCAAGCCCTTCAAGACTCTCTTCCCTTGGGAGCGATTGCAAGCGAGACAGACAATATGCCTGTAGTGTGGTACAGCAACAAACAAGGCGGAACCAGATCATAGCCCCTGTGGCGAGAAGCACGCAGACTGTGGCAATGGGCGATTTCGTCTCAGCGTTTTCTGATAGCAACACACATCCCGGAAGTCCAATCACATTGCGGACAAGTTGAGCAGAGCTATACTCATGCCTCACGAGTGGTCTCTGAAAGACTCTGTAGTGAGAGAAATCTTTCTCAAGTGGGGTCAGCCTTGCTGCGATCTTTTTGCTACTCCCCAAAACAGCAAGTGCAGAGAATATTTCACTCTATTCCCTTTACCAGGCCAACCCAGCAGGGACGCTCTAGTCCAAGTTTGGCCCCGGGGACTTCTGTATGCATTTCCTCCTTTCCCACTGATCTCTCAAGTAATACAGAAAGCTATCGCTCAGAAGGCCTCATTGATCCTCATTGCTCCTTACTGGCCTCGACAAGTGTGGTTCCCCTTTCTACATCGATATCTTTTGGAGCGACCGTGGAATCTGGACCTAGTTCCAGATCTTTTGATCCACCAGTCGGGTCAGTTTCATCGCTCCCTCCCCTCTCTGAACCTCACTGCTTGGTTCCTCCAGTTCCAACCGTAGCCAGGCTTCCTCAATTATCTCACTCTGTTAGAGATATATTGATAGCTTCCCATAAATCTTCCACTCGAAGATTTATTTGAGTAAGTGGAATCGCTTCTCATATTGGGCACAAGGAAAGGACATGGATCCTTTCACCGCTTCCATCCAACTAGTCCTTGATTTTCTAGCTGAACTCTTCCATGCAGGTTCATCTCCATCTACTCTTAAGGTTCAATTGGCAGCTATTTCTAATTTCCATGTGGGTATTTCTGAATCTGCCCTAATGTCCCACAAACTTTGCAAAGCCTTTTTGAAAGGAGTTTTTCTTCTCAGACCTCCTATAAGAAATCCTCCTTCTCCTTGGGACCTAAATTTAGTTCTTGCTTCTTTGATTCTTTCCCCTTTCGAACCTGCAGCTTCATGTTCCTTGAAATTATTATCATGGAAAACTCTCTTTCTGGTGGCTATCACATCAGCTAGAAGAATTTCAGAACTTCAAGCACTCAGTTGTCGTTCTCCTTATCTTTTGTTCCATAAGGACAGAGTTTCCTTACGAACTAACCCGTCCTTTTTGCCTAAGGTGGTTTCAACATCAAATCTAAACCAAAGCATTGACCTCCCTGTCTTTTTCCCAGAGTATTCAAATAGGTCTGAACAAAAATTACACTGCCTGGATGTTCATAGTCAATTAAGGTACTACTTGGATAGAACAAAACAATTCAGAAAATCTGATCAGCTGTTTGTCTCCTATGCGGAAAGCAGAAAGGGACTTGCAGTTTCAAAGGTATCATTATCCAGATGGCTAACATCTTTGATTTCCCTGGTATATGAAATTAGACAACAGAAATTGCCTAATAAACCTAAAGCCCATTCCACCAGAGCTTTGGGTACTTCTTTAGCCTTCCAAGACAGACTGCCTATTGACACCATTTGTGCAGCGGCTACTTGGGCTACTCCTCACACTTTTATTTCTCATAAGTTGGATTTAGCTTCTAGGCATAGAGCTAACTTTGGTTCCACTGTTCTCAGGAGTCTGTTCCGTTAGGCCACCGGGACAAGGTGCTAGGGACGCGGTCCCATCCAGCAAGAATGAAGGCGAGATAGACAACTTAACATATAGAAGTTATGTTCTTACCATAACGTTCCATGTTAGTTGTCTTCTTCTCCGCTTCTTCTCCCACCCTCCTTCCCCTGGCCTGGACAGACCTAGAGGAGTTGTGATCGTGACCTCTCTTTCTACCACCTCTTTCTTAGTCATATGCTATTATGCATATTTCTTGGTTCAGGATGTAGGTCACCCTTCTTTCTTCCTGTTGTTAGAGGTGGATTCTGTTTTACAGTTATACTGTTACTGTTATAAGCTGGGGTTAGCTTACAAACGAGATCTGAGGTAACTCTCGCCTAGCATTGTGGGATATAAGGGGAGCCTCGAGCCGGTGGAACCAACTCTCGAGCTTTTAGAGTGGCAGTCGGGCGGAGGTCGGCTCCGAACCCATCCAGCAAGAAGAAGGCGAGAAGAAGACAACTAACATGGAACGTTATGGTAAGAACATAACTTCTATTTTCCTATTCTCAATTTCTGTATATAAATTTTCTTGATCTTGTTTCATTTACACTGTGTAATTTGTTTGTCCAGCTGAGTTGTAGTTCGACCATTTCTTACTTTTTTTCTCACCTTAATCTTATATCTTTACTTATGAAACTATATCCCCCTGATGTTGTATGCCTAGATCCTGATTAACTTTTTTTTCCACTCAATTTATCTTTCAAAATTTTCCACATTACATCTGCATTTTTTCCACTGAACACATCACTCCAGTTAATTTTACATGGTGACTGTTTTGCTTCTGTATAGTCTGTAGTCTGTGCATTGGTTTAGATTTCATTTTGTCTGAATTATCTAGCAACAAATTATCCTTCATAACTGCACATCAGCAGTGGTAAAACTTGACTTGAACTAACAGTAATTTCTTTAAGAATGCACAGCGTGTAGTGTACTCAGTAGTTTTTTAACATTCAGAAGCAATTGTTCCTGAACAATAAGATGTTATGTAGTCTATCTCGCCTACATTCTTCACTTGTGGGTTCGGAGCCGAATGTCGGCTCCGACTCTAGCTATTTACTAGCTCGAAAGTCTTTGATTGGCTAGGCTAAGATGGTATCCCAGAATACACTGCTCCACATCCCCAGATCTCGTTTGCTGCTTGTAGAGCTCAGACGTGGTCTCGACTTGGCTGTGGCTAAGTATTGCAAAAAAAACTCTTTCTTGTGAAGATTTTTGGCTAATTGTGTGTAAGAGTTATTAGTGTTGTTGCTGCATTCCTTTTTGTAGGTTGCGAGTGTGTTTGTGTGTGGTATCCCTTACTCCCTTGGGCTAGGCCCGTTAGAGGACCTAGTCCTCCTTGTGGTGTTTGGCTGTCTTTAGGTGAGTCTCTAAGTTGAGAACAGTTTTATTTAGAGGTTCTCCCCTGTGCCTTGGTTGTGTTTTTACGTGTTCACTGGTTTCTGTGTCAGTGGTTTCCTGCCTTTGTCAGCAGCGGCTGCTACAATTGCTGGCTTGGCATATCTAAGGAACAAAAGAGCATAAGCCCTCGGGCCTTAAAAAGTATACAAGGTGTGCCTATAAAATGTCTATCACAGACAGACATTCGGTCTCTGTGTACTGTCTTGGAGCCATCCACCTTCAGGAGTTGTGCAATTTCTGCCATGCCTTTAGTTCTCGGGTGCTCCAAGAGAGGAAAAACAAATTGATCCTAAAGGGACTGCTAAAACTGTCCTTTGAGGAGGATTTAGGTTCGGCTCCCCAGCTCCTAGTCGAAGTCTAAATCCAAGAAGAGGTCTCCGGCTCCATCTATTGTTTCGGAGCCACCTTGTAAAATTACCATTGTCGAATCTGCTTCCTCAGCTCCACCGACATCGGGGCCACAGGAGGTAGCTGTGTCAACTGAGTCTGCGTCCGCTCCGATAATTTTTGGAACAGATTTGGAGCCGGTCGCCAAGTTTGAGACTAGCTTCTCCAGATAGGAGGTCTCCATCCATTTCCTCCAAATCCTCCAGGCTTTCCGATTTGGATGTAGATAGTGGTGCAGAGGCTCTTACAGTCACCGGTGTTGGCCAAACCTTTCTCTGCTCCGACCCAGTCGGCTCCGGAGCCAGCTCTGTTAGTTGTACCTGCTATTCCTCCTCCGAGCGTATCCTTGTCAGAGACAGAAAGTTCCGCTCCAAGGGAGGTTCCTGTGCCGATCCCCCAGCAGGGTTTATCGGTGCCCGCATCGGCTCCGACTTTGTCTGTTCCGTCCGCAGGTTTCGAGACTCTGGTCTCCTCTGTTGGGCCCGAGGGGGATGTCTTGGAACACCCTTCGGTTCTGAGCCTCCCACTTGTTGCCTCTGCTGCGGGGACACCGGTCCCGGTCATGGCCTTGGAAGGTGGTCGGTCCTCCAATTCGGGAGGTCCCACCTTCGAGGCTATGCCGAGCGTCCTGGCTAGGTCAGCTACTTCTCTCTGGTTCTTCCGTCCCCCCCACAACACCGGTGAGAGCTTCTGACACGCACCTATCCTTGGATAGCAGTGCACAGGGGCCTGATACCCCCACGAGTGGTTCCCTTCTTTCTGAGGGGCCCTCAGAGCCTGTGCCTGAGGAACCCCCCAGAAAGAAATCTTGCAAGAGGAAGCACATAAGACTCCCAGGAAGTCTCTCTCACTTCCGATACTGACCTTGAGGAATCGGAGGGGTCCCTTATGTCTTCCTCTGAGGACATTTTGTTCTCAGATATACTGGAGATATTAAAACAAAGAGGAGACTGGCCCTCCCAAATCCCCTCCGAGGAGTCAGTATTCCTTAAGGCCTTTGGCGCTCAGCCCTCCGCCTCCTGGGTGTCTCGACCCTTCAAGCTCCTGGACCTTATTTGTTGGAGGGTGTGGGAGACTCCTGACTGCGTGGAGGCTGTTCCTCGACGCCCCAACAAATTTTTGTCTGCTCCCCAAGGGAAAGAATTTTTGACAAAGGGAGTCCCGGTAGATGCTATGGTGGTGGCGGCTGCCACACAGAAGGAAGTTGCTGAGTCTTCCTCTTCGGTCCATCCTCCTAACAAGGAGTCTAGGACTATGGATCGGTAAGGGAAGTGTACACGGTCTTCAGCGACCTTTACCTTGCAGTCGCTGAATTATTTGTCTCATTTCACGCGGCTCCAGAGAGATCTCCTTAAGGAGTTAGGAGATGCTCTATTTGGTAACATGCCTGAGGCGGTGGCTCAGACTGTCAACGCTCAGCTCTCTACCCTCAACTCCATTGCTAACTCGTCCATGCGACTGACTTCGTACGTGGCCGAGGGAGCTAGTAGTGCGGCTAGTTCAGGGGTGGCCCTCAAGAGGCAAGCCTGGCTACGCCTGTGTCACTTTGCGGAGGCCTTTAAGTCTTACTTTACTGATGCCCCCTTCGATGGTTCCTCCTTGTTCGGGACCAAAGTGAAAGACACATTCACCAGGTGCAAGCAAGAGGGGAAAGACCTTGTCTGCCGCGGGAGTCTGTTTTTCCCTCCCGTCAAGGCTTTATCCCAAGGCTCAGCGAGGGGGAAAGATGTGGTTCAAAAAATCTCAAAAGTCTTTTCCTACCGCACAGGGTGAGACCCCCCCCCCCCCCGAGGCAGGGGAGGGGGGTCGTATTCAGGGAGATGTCACCCCAGAGGCAGAGGGGGCCCCTGCATTTCTGGGGACCGTGATTCCTTTCGCGGTTCCCCATACTCTCATTCCTGAGGGTGTGACCGGCTGTGCTTCTCTGGAGCCAGTCAGGGGTCGAATTTCCCTGTATCCAGAAGCCTGGGTCAACATCACCCAGGACAGATGGGTATTGGGGATAATCGCCGGAGGTTACACCATCCTATTACACTCCGCACCCCCCCCCCTGTCAAAAGGATCCCAGACGTTCCACCCAGTCAGAGGTCATGCGGGAACAGAGGTTTCTCAGCTGCTAGAAAAAGGAGTCATCCAACCAGTCCCCCCAGACCAGATCGGATTAGGGACTTACTCGAGATTCTTTTTGGTGCCGAAAAGAATGGGGGACCCAAGACCCATTTTGGATCTCAGCCGACTCGATCATTGCATACACAAGTCCAAATTCCAGATGGTCACGCTACAGTAGATTCTCCCATTATTGGGAAAGGAAGTATGGATGTGCTCCATCAACCTGAAGGATGCTTATTACCACATCAAAATGGATAGAGCATCCAGATGTCATCTACGCTTCCGGCTTGGGAGCCAGGCACTTCCAGTTTCAAGCCCTGCCCTTTGGTCTCACTACAGCCCCCAGGGTGTTCACAAAGTGCATGGCAGTGGTGACTGCTCACTTGAGACGTCAAGGATTCCAGGTGTTTCCTTACCTGGACGACTGGCTCCTAACCGCCCCCACCAAGCATCTACTTCTTCAAAACAGAGATACTGCTATCGATCTTTGTCACCAGTTAGGCATCACAATAAATTGGAAAAAATCTGCCTTGCTACCCTCACAGCATCTCTCATTTATAGGAGCAGAGTTGGACACTATTCAATTGAGAGCATTCCTACGTATGGAGAGGATCACAGGGTTGCAATGACAGGTTCGGATGATGATGTCTCTGACACGTGTGAGGGCAAGACTAGTTCAGTTACTGGGGACAATGGCATCCATTGTCATGATGGTCCCGTTAGCGAGGTTACATATGAGGATCCTACAATGGCTCCTATTCGCCCAGTGGTCCTTCCAGTGACTACCGTTATCCCATCCTATCGGCAAATGCAAGCAGGACCTCAGTTGGTGGCTATGCACCAACAACTTAGACGTAGGGAAACCCTTTGTTCCACCCAGCCCGGTAGCCACAGTGACCACGGACGCCTCACGGATAGGGTGGGGGGGGGCATTATCTCGGCAGGATGGTCCAAGGCACGTGGCAGGAGCATGAGATAGACTTGCACATAAATGTTCCTGGAGGTGAGGGCAGTGCTCCTAGCGTTGCAGGCACTAAAGGATGTCCTCCCTCTAGGGACTATTGTGATACACTCGGACAACATGTCAATAGTGTGGTATCTCAACAAGCAAGGAGGAACCAGATCATACCCACTATGCAGGGAGGCCATGAGAGTGTGGAATTGGGCGATAGCTTCCCAACGGGCTTTGGTGGCAACACACATCCCGGGGAAAACCAATGTGATTGCAGACAGGCTAAGCAGGGCGATCCTCATCCCTTACGAGTGGTCCCTGAACCGCCGGGTGGCGGACAGTATATTCAGCAAATGGGGTCAGCCTTGCTGCGATCTGTTTGCCAGTTCCCTCAGTATGAAATGCAGCAACTACTACTCGCTGATCCCCCCACCGGGGAAATCTCCAAGGGACGCTGTTGCGCGCAATTGGCCCTCGCGTCTGCTGTATGCTTTCCCTCAGTTTCCCCTTATCTCGAGGGTGATTCAGAAAGCACTATCCTTGGGAAGCAGATTGATTCTGATCGCGCCACACTGGCCTCGACAAGTATGGTTCCCCTTCCTTCAACCTTACATCGTGGATGCTCCTTGGACTCTGGACCCTCGTCCAGACTTGCTGACACATGTCGGGACAGCTCCGCTCCTCTGGAGACCCTCCGGCTGACCACCTGGCTACTCCACTTCCATCCGTAGTCAGGTGTCATGATTTTTCTCCAGACGTGGTCCATATTCTTTCGTCCTCTCATAAGCCGTCCACTAGGAAGAGCTACTCTAGCAAGTCGAAAAGATTTTCGATATGGGCCCAGTCCAAAGGTATTGACCCCTACACAGCCCCCATTGACTCTGTGTTGGAATTTTTGTCTCATTTATTCTACCAAGGGTCTGCCTCAGCCACCATCAAAGTTCAGCTGGCGGCCATTTCAAATTATCATGTGGCTTATGAACCTAGCTTAATGGTACACAGGCTGTGTAGAGCATTCCTGAAAGGCACTCTTCTCCTTCGTCCCCCTGTATCTCAACCTGTTATTCCCTGCGACCTCAGTTTTGTTCTGCAGGCCCTCATTCTCCCACCCTTTGAGCCCGCGGCTTCCTGCGATTTAAAATTTCTTACATGGAAATCTGCCTTTTTGATAGCTATCACATCGGCTAGACGAGTATCAGAACTCCAGGCCCTATCAGTCAAGCCCACATATTTGGTATTCCATAAAGATAGTCTCTCTCTGACCAAATCTGTCCTTTCTTCCCAAAGTGGCTTCCTTATCTAATATTAATCAGTCCATTGAGCTGCCGGTCTTCTTCCCCAACTTCTCCAATAAGGCAGAGTACCAATTTCATCTGTTGGATGTTCATAGGCAACTACGCTTTTATCTACACAGGACTAAAGACTGGCGGAAGTCAGACCAGCTCTTCATTTCATTCTCAGGGAATCACTTGGGGTCTGCGGTTTCCAAGGTCACCATCTCTAGGTGGATAGCTGGTTGCGTCTCCTTTATCAGGCAGGGGGGAAAGAGCCTGCCTTTTCCAGTCAGAGCACACACTATCAGAGCAGTTTCCACTTCCAGCCTTTCAGGCTAGGTTATCGATGGATGATGTATGTGTGGCTGCAACATGGGCTTCTCTTCACACGTTTGTTTCCCATTACAAATTGGATGTGGTGTCCAGGGGCAGATCATCTTTTGGCTCAACAGTGCTCAGGAGTATTTTCCATTGAGCCACCCAGGATGTAGGTGCTAGGGACGCTGTCCCACAAGTGAAGAATGTAGGCGAGATAGGACTACATAACATCAGTTAGTTATGTACTCACCATAACGTTAGATGTATGTAGTCCATCTCGCCTCACATTCTTCATTACCCCCTCCCCCCACCGTCCCCCATGCCTGGAGGATTTGGAGGATCTCCTTGTACTTTTGATGTTACAGTCCCTTTGGATAATTTGTTGGACCTCTGTTTTTTGTGTGTGTGTGATTGATACGATACTTCTGTTGGCAGCAAACTAGATCTGGGGATGTGGAGCAGTGTATTGTGGGATACCATCTTAGCCCAGCCAATCAGACTTTCGAGCTAGTAAATAGGCAGAGTCGGAATAGACATTCGGCTCCGAACCCACAAGTGAAGAATGTGAGGCGAGATGGACTGCATACATCTAACGTTATGGTGAGTACATAACTAACCGTTTTGAATAATTTCCTCACTAACGTTGTTGAATCGATATTCTTCCAGTCTGTTTCTGGTAAATGCAAGTCCCCACCTAATATTATTCCTCCCTCCTGTGCTACATGCAAGAAATTTATGAATTCCTCTAGGTCATCGGAACTTTACTTTTTCTTTGGTGGTCTATACACTCCATTTGTATGTTCAGGGTGGTCTTTGTCACAGTTGCACAATCTATAGTATTGGTGTTATCACTGAACTATCTTTAATCCCTATCATAACACCTCCACCTGAAATTTTTTTTTTTTGTTAAAATGTCTTTTACTGTAAAAACATTTATACCTTGGACAGAACTGGTTTCCAGTCATTGTTCTTTAACAGGTTTCACAGACAATGACAACATAAATCTTGTGGAAATGTAGGAACTTTTCTAGTTAAAAAAATGACCTGACAAAAATCCTGCCTAGTGTTTGTCAAATAAAAATTATCTTCCCTGATCCTGACAAATGCATGCCATCCTCTCTGAGCATGTATGCCCAAAACTAGGCTTGGGTGCTGTACACACTTCCATTTTTGAAATGGGGCATTTTTTTCATGCAGAGATTTAGCCAAAAAAATCTTCATTCACTGACCTACCTTTTCTATATGCAGTTTGTGAATATACATCATACCAGTACAAGCTGTACTAAGTGGGTTAGAAGTTTCCTACTAAGAGTCCTTGCATATGCGTTCATTTGTACCAGAAAGACTAAAAACAGATCTGTATTTCCTTACATTAAGGAATTCCAGTTTGTCTGACATCTGTTTTTGCTCCTGGCAAGCATAACACCATTCGATGTTCATCATCTTCAATGCAAATATAAGTATCAGTTCCTCTAATAACTGAATCTCCAATTACAATAATCTTTTCTGGCCAAATCTGAAGAATCTTCAACTTCTAATACAGTAATATCTGCTTTATGAATTGTTACAGAGGGAGGGATCTTCATCACAGTTAGTATTTTTAATCCCACTGATGTCCTTCAAGAATGCAACTGCGGTCATAACATATGGGTTGTCCTGCCTCAGGCAGCCCTTGGTCGGCCGGATTCCAAAGTCTGGGTCCGACGTCAGCTGATGTCGCATTTCTCTCCGACGTCAGAGCGGCTGGAGTATATAAGCATCAGCCGACGCCATCTTCAGTCTTTCTTGCCGCGCGGTGCCCAAAGCAGAAGCAGTTCGCAAGTGCCGGTCGGTCAGCTCCTGTATTCTTCGAAACCGAAGTCATCAAAAAAGCTAAGTACCCTGTTGGGGACCTTTTCTTGCCTCAGCCGATGTCAGAAATTACTGAAAAAGTAAATAATTGTTTGTCTTGTGGTAAACAAATACCTCATAAGGATTTCCACTCTTACTGCCTCCCTTGCCTTGGCCCAGACCACGACGTCTCGGCCTGTGCCGTCTGTGCTCGCTTCAATAAGCGCACTCTCAGGTGCCGGGCGGAGTTCGCTGAAGACTTTTTCGGCGAAAAATTTGATTATACAATGCCGTCGGAACAACCGACAACGCAGACTCCTAAGAAACGAAAAGACCGGGACAGACATCCTCGGCCTGCGTCTTCCACCGACACCACGCCAAAACTAACCGCGAGTGCCCCGGTTCCCTCTGAGACTGTTATTCCACTGCTCCAAACCGAAGACACCGCATTACCGATACCTCCGATACCGGAGGCCACTCCGACGCCAGTTATTGATTTTCCTCCAGATACTGAAACCGAGGAAATGCCAGAGACCATTGCTGTAGATAAGGTCACTCCTACACGTGGAGCGGCTAGGCCTGCCATGTCCATGTCTATCCAGGCCTACACACGTGCTAAGGCAGCCAGCAAGACCAAGCATCTTCCTGCTAAAATCTTACCTCAGCCTACTCCTGAAACTCAAATCATGTCTATGGCCGCAGATTTAATTTCCCTGATCAGAGGTTCCCAGCCTCCTCCTGATAAGAGGCCCAGGGTTGAACCCTCTGACCCTCTTCCTTCAGATGAAGATTCTGAGGACTCTGTTCACTCTGACAGCCAGGAAGAGCCCTTCCAGACCTATGAGGATTCAGATACAGAGGACTCCATTCCCCCGGCCTCTCCTCCTGAGGATATTTCTTTTGGGGAAGTTCTGCATTCCATGAGGGAGCATTTTAAGTGGCAAGGCCAGGAATATTCAGATTCCAGAAAGCGCCTTCGAACCTTCCTTAAAAATCCCCAACACAGACCCTTAGCTATACCTCCTGTGCTTGATGTTTTGGATGATTTATACTCTGACTCCAGTGTTACCCCTGATACTCTTCCTCCTGCTCCTGTCAAGCCTGACAGATACTATAGGGTCCCAGAAACCCATTCTCATTTCTTTAGGGCCCATGCTGTTGATTTAGAAACAATTTCCCAGGGGCCTAAAGGGGTTTCAGCTACCACCTCCAAAAACCCTTTGCCTTCCAACAGGGAAGCAAGGTCCTTAGAGAGATGAGGGAAGAAGGTTTACACCTCCACTACTTTATCTATGAGAGCTCTCAATTGTCTTTCACATGTTTCAATATCAGGATTTCCTGTTAGATGATTTACAGAAAAGATTGGCCTCTCCTGAACCTTTAGATAGGAAGTCTTTGCAGGAGGCTGTGCATAACTCTCGGCAGGTTAGCAATCACTTTCTACAGTGTGGATATGATGCATTGGAGGCTTCATGTAGGGCAGCTATGACAGGGGCGGTCATTCGTAGACATGCATGGTTAAAAGAACAACCATTACCAGATCATGTTAAGGCAAAACTTCTTGATGCATCCTTGGAAAAGAACAAGCTTTTTGGTGCTAATGCTAAAGATGTGTTAAAGTCCATAGAGGAAAAAGCCAAGTCAGTTCAGACAGTCAGATTTCCTCCAGGTTCAGCCGCCCAGATTCAGCAGGAACTGGCCTTCTAAAAACTGGTCCTTTCCTAATCCTGAAAGATTTCAAAGGGGCAAAAACAGGCGTGCCCGAGGAAGAGGGCAATACAGAGGATCTTACAGGGGGCGACAATGGCAACCAGCAAACCAAAGAAGTGACACAGGGGTTTCTCCTGCCCCGCAGGGACAATCTCAATGACTTTCTTCTAGTTCCGCTGACCAGGGAGCAGACGGAAGCTCCTTTGGGAGCAGACAGAAGCTCCTTTGGGCGGAAAGTTATCTATGTTTTCAAAAAATTGGCACAAACTGACAAAAGACAAATGGATTTTGGACATTATAGACCACAGCTACAGGTTCCATTTTCATACCTTGCCAAGAAAACAAGGCATGCCAAACCTTCCACAAAACCAGAGGGCAGAGGCTATCAAGCAAATTGCTCTGCTTGCTCAGATCAAAGCAATAGAAAAAGTTCCACAACAAGAGCAAAGTCAGGGATTTTATTCAAGACTGTTCCTTGTTCCAAGAAAAGAAACTCAATGGAGACCAATACTGGACTTGTCCGCTTTAAACACTTTTCTCATAGTACCAAAGTTCAAAATGCTGAGACTACAGCAACTCCTTCCCATGCTGGGCAAGGGGTCTTGGCTGATTACTCTGGACCTCAAGGAGGCATACCTGCATGTCCCTATCAGACACAGCTGCAGAAGATACCTCAGATTTCTTGCAGGGCCAGAGCATTATCAATTCTCAGCATTGCCATTTGGCTTATCTACTGCGCCCAGAGTATTCACGAAATGCCTGGCATCAGTAATTGCTCATTGCAGGCTCCAGGGGATTCAAATCTACCCGTACCTGGACGATTGCCTCATACAAGCGGACAACAAACTAACCTTGACAAAAAACTTGAATTATGTCATACACTTGCTACAGGCTCTGGGATACACAGTCAACTTTCAAAAGTCAAGACTTCAGCCATCCCAGCAAATAACCTTCTTAGGAGCCAAACTAGACACAGCTTCTCAAATGGCTTACCTAACAGAAGACAAGCAAAAGAAGTTAACTCATTACTTCAAAAGATTAGCAAATCTTACCCAGATGACTGCAAGGAGTTTCCTACAGGCCCTGGGTTACATGGCATTCTGCATTCTCCTGGTTCCACTAGCAAGACTACACATGAGAAAGCTTCAATGGTACTTAAAAAGCTTATGGTCTCAACACAGCAACAACCTAGAAGCAACTATTCCACTCATTCCATGTCTTCAAAAGGAATTTCTATGGTGGGCCACAGTAAGCCAGTCAAACACAGGCATGTCGTTCAAAAAACCTCAGATAACACAGACCATGACCACAGATGCCTCAGACCTTGGATGGGGGGCGCACATGGAGGGCAGATGTAGTCAAGGGCAATGGTCTCCAAAGGAAACACATCTGCATATCAACCAAAAAGAAATGCTAGCAGTAATGCATGCCATCGAGGCCTTTGGGCAACAACTTCAACAAGGCCACCTACTAATACGGACAGACAACACCACTGTGATGTGGTACATAAACAAGCAGGGGGGCACTCATTCTTACCCCCTTTGCAGACTGACAATGAATCTTTGGGAAAAATCACTGGGTCTAAACATAGTTACAATCCCAGTTTGTTCCAGGCAAAGACAATGTTCTGGCGGACAGTCTAAGCAGGAATTTCCTAGACCCCCACGAATGGAAGCTACATTCAGACATCTTTCTATGACTCACCTCGACATGGGGCAGGCCGGATGTAGACCTATTTGCCTCCCACCTCAATCATCACTTACAAAAGTTCTGCTCAAGGACATATCATCCACAAGCATGGAAAATAGATGCTCTTTCATTCAACTGGAGCTCCCTAATAATTTATGCATTTCCACCTCTGCCACTGATGACCACAGTGTTATTAAAGATCAAAGCAGAGCAGCCGAAGGGGATCCTAATAGCTCCAGACTGGCCAAGACAACACTGGTACCCACTACTATGGAGCATGTGTCACAACAAAACGTGGGCCCTTCCACAATGGCCCCAACTTTTGACTCAACACAACTTCAGGACAGTTCATCCCAACATCCAGACGCTACAGCGAACAGCTTGGGAAATCCCATAAATAACCTTAATTTACCTCTCTCCAAGGAAGTTCAGCGCATACTAACAGAAGCCCGCAGACCATCCACCAGAAAGGCTTACTCAGCCAAATGGAAGAGATTCAGCATTTGGAATACCAACAAGGGTCATGATGCATCACTTTTGAGCATTCCACTCATTCTGGAATACTTGGCAGATATGCTAAGCAACGGACTCTCATACTCTTCCATAAAAATACATGCTTCAGCTATCTCAGCTAGATACAACACTGATCCACCTGTGTTTTCACATCCTTTAAGGCAATTTCTTAGAGGAATCAAGAATATAAAACCCCCAAGAAAGGCACCAGTACCAGCTTGGGACCTCAATTTTGTCCTAGAAAAATTGACTCTACCTCCCTTCGAGCCAGCAGCTTCTGCAGATTTACAATTTCTTTCCTGGAAGACCGCTTTCCTGCTAGCCATTACCTCAGCAAGAAGGGTTTCGGAATTACAGGCCCTAATGGCAATACCACCGTTCATAACTTTTCACAGAGACAGGGTCTCCTTACGAGCCAACCCTACCTTTCTGCCAAAAGTGGTATCCAGGGTTTCTTTAAATCAAGCAATTCACCTGCCTACTTTCTTTCCCAGTCCTGAGAACAAAGGGGAAAGACTGCTACATACCTTGGACATACACAGACAACTTCGCTACTACCTAGACAGAACCAAGACCAGTAGGAAGTCTGATCAGCTTTTTGTAGCTTACCCCCCTGGAGTACAAGGAAAAGCAATTTCCAAACAGACAATTTCAAAATGGATTGGACATTGCATCAGATTCTGTTATTCCTTCCATGGAAAGTGTGTGCCAGCCAATGTCAGATCACACTCCACCAGAGCTACAGCCACCTCTACAGCATTTTTAAGAGGGGTGCCTACAAAAGACGTTCTAGAAGCTGCTACATGGAGCTCTGTGCATACGTTTTCCAAACACTACAACCTCCCTTTATATTCCAGAGCAGGCTTTGCTTCGGCAGTCCTGCAGGGATTGATAGCTACACCATCCTTTTCTTAGAGCATACCACCTCCCCCAGCTAAGCTATGGTATTCAACCTATATGTTATGACTGCAGTTGCATTCTTGAAGGACATAGTACAGTTTTGTACCTACCATAAATGTAGATGTCCGATAGATATGCAACTGCAGTCGGGTTTTCCCTCCCTCCTTCCCCTCTATGCCTTGGGTCCACTCCTCTCCCTGTTATCCTTAGCTGGGGATATCTGTTATGGTGTATCTGTTTATTGCTTATTTATTGTCTGGAAACCTATTATTGTCTTCCAATTTGATTACAGCCTTCCTTGGAGGGCACCTGGCATCTGGGGCAAGAAACACTGAAGAAGATGGCGTTGGCTGATGCTTATATACTCCAGCTGCTCTGACGTCGGAGAGAAATGTGACATCAGCCGACGTCGGACCCAGACTTTGGAATCCGGCCGACCGAGGGTTGCCTGAGGCAGGACAACCCATATGTTATGACTGCAGTTGCATATCTATCGGACATCTACATTTATGGTAGGTACAAAACTGTACTTTTTTATTGTGCATTAAATTTGCAAGCATACAATTCTCATCCAGCTGGCTTTGTATATGCATAGCCTTTGCCATGTAGCCAGTGTTTGTTTTTCACCTTTCTTACAGTAATGTTAATCGTTCCACATTCATTTTTGATTTTCTTCCTTTTCACCTTCCCTTGCCTCTCTTTTCTACCTTCTCTTTCAGAAAAAATGATGCCTTTTTCTATGCACTTAATGTTTTCTCATAGCTTGTAATCTGTTACATAAAGCAGTGTCATTAGTACATATTCTCTTTACAGGCATTCATCAGTCTTTCTTCCTTATTTGTTGTGAACCTCTTCCTTTCATTCTTTTTTTCCCCTTCTAAACTCTGGAATTCTGAATTCAAGCAGTCCGCAATCTGAGGATTCAGAGATGTCAGGGGGATTGTCCCGTTTCATAGGGGTTGAATGATTTTTGCAGATATACATTTCCTAAATGTTTTCTATTTGCTCTTTGCCTAACATTATTTATCTCACCAGTGTGGTCATTAATATATGTAACAACATAACAGATGTAATTTTCGTTTGGATCTGATCGACTCTTGCCATTTTCTGAAGATTCTAGGATCCGAATATCAAGCTCCTTCCGTACCCATAGTTCCTCTGACCACTAAAACACCTCAGTCGGAACTGCAACTTCTCCAGCTCCATTGGAGTTGAACGATTTATATTCTTAAATCAGAATTCTTTCTCCCTTTCTACTCTACAGTTTGATTAATTTTGGTAGCTTCCCATAAAGCTTCTGCTAGAAAAATCTTCACGAATTAAATGGAAGATTCCCTGTTTGGGCTCAATTAGATTTCTTCACTGCTCCAATCCCAACAGTACTGGACTGACTTGCCTCAATTTTCCAGGGAGGAGCATGTTTCTCTGCTACTAAAGTTCAATTGGCAGCCATCCCCAACTACTGTATAGGGGATAATTCATCCTCTTTAGCTTCATCTAAGTTGTGTGAAGCATTTCTTAGAATTATCGTCTTTCTTAGACCTCCAGTAAAGGACACCACTCCACCTTGGTTTGCAAGCCTAAGTATATTTCTCTTGGCCATCCGCCAAGGTAGATCTCAAATTTATATCTTGGAAAACTGTATTTTTGATTGCTATAACCTCTGCAAGACGAGTATTTCAAACCACCATATTTGATTTTTCACAAGAATAGTTACCTTACACATGCACACTTTATTTTTCAAAAAAAAAAAATGTTAACCAGCAACAAGTGAACTGTGAAAAATATTAGTTTATTTAAACTTCATAAAGACTTAATTCAACAGACCGGTTTCGGCCTGGGTTTAACCTGGCCTTCTTCAGTGTAAAGAAAAAAACACAATTATGAATATAGAAAGTCTTGTATACTGAAAAACAAGTGAAAGAAGAAAAACAAGTGAAAGAAGAAATGTGATAGGCTGACATAAAGCATCACAAAAAATACCTCATAAATATTCATTAAGCCCTGGATTAAACAGAGCACCCAATTTAGTGATCCATTTCTTTTCTTTAATATTAAGTTTGTTGTGCCAACCAGATTTGTGGGTTCGGTCCCCAATGAGTTTATCAATAATAATAAAATGAAATTTAGCTGTTTGGTGTTTGAGTGTATGTTTGTATAATGCATTAGTTGTTCTTTTACATTTGATGTCACTCAAATGCTCTGACATGCGTAACCTGAATGGTTGAGAGGTCTGACCAATATAAAATGATTGGCAGCTACAACTAGTCATATAAATAGCCCCATCAGTATTGCAGTTGGCAAAAAATTTTATATCCTACAGTGTGCTACTATTTTTGCTACTAAATTCTTTAGATTTCAGAATATATTTGCAATTAATACAATGGCCGCAGGGAAAACAACCAATAAGTTTGTCCCCCATGATAGTAGTTTGATACAACTGGCGTAGCACAGAGTCAGAGTGGTGTTTGTAGTGGTTGAAGTGAGCTGCTAAGTTTTTTCCTTTTCGGAAAGAAAATGAACAGACATTGGGAATCATGGTATTAATTGTAGCATCCGCCTTCAATATGTTCCAGTTATCTTTGATAATATCCATAAACCTATTGGTATTCCTACCGAATGTTGTAGTAAAACGTAGTGTATTTTTGGACAATGGTTTATTCTTGTATATCAATAGATCCTGTCTACTAAGACCCGATGCATGGTTTTGAGCCATAGTAACATATCCTGGACTGTAGCCCCTATTGATAAATCTGTTATATAAATCCTGGGAATGATGTTTATAACTATGATCATCCGAGCAATTGCATCTAATTCTAATAAATTGTGATTTCGGAATGTTTCTGGCAATGTGTTTTGGATGATAGCTGGAGGCGTGGAGTAAGGTATTATATTCTGGGAACTTCCTATATACCTCAGTGTTCAAGGTATTGTCCTTATTCCTGGTGACCAAAACATCCAGGAATGTGATGGAATCACGATCATAAGTGATAGTATATTGTATTCCCCATTTATTATCATTTAAATATTCCATGAATTCATTGAGATACTCAATATCAGATCTCCACACCATCCAGCAATCATCCAAATACCTCTGCCAGATGACAATTTCAGGCAAAAACAGAGTGTCATCATAGATCAAAATCTCCTCAATAATATGCCATGAATAGGTCAGCATAGATGGGGGCAAAGGATGCCCCCATCGCAGTGCCTTTGATCTGTAGATAACATTCCTTGTCATAAAAGAATACATTTTTCGACTGCACATGCTCTGTGAGGTTAATCAAAAAAGTGTTAAAGCCAGGTTGATAGATATTTGATTTATAGAGCCAATATTCAATGGCATCAAAACCAGCCCAATATGGAATATTAGTGTATAATGAACTTACATCTAGTGTACATAACCACCAACTTTCCTCAATTTGCATATCATTAGCAATGCTTAGAAATTAGGTGGTATCTTGAATCCTGGATCTAACCCAGGAAAGCAAAGGTTTAAAATACCTGGTCAAAAAATTCAGAAAGGGGCTCAGTCAATGATCCAATACCTGATACAATGGGTCTGCCTGGTGGATGTAAAAGGTCTTTATGTATCTTTGGTAGAAAATAAATATACTGTCTGACAGGATCAGCAATAGTTAAGTGGCTAAAGGTTTTAGATGTTATAATACCATTGTCAACCGCAGAGTGCAAGAAACTGCCAATTTGTTGTTTAAACATAAAGGTGGGGTCAAGTGGCATTTTGGTGTAATATCTAACATCACCCAATTGCTTATGTGCCTCGATATAATCGGTCCAATCCATCACAACCACTGCCCCACCTTTATCAGCATTAAGAACAACAAGTTCCTTGTTCTGCACAAGTTCATTTAAACAAGATAAATCAGTGTCGGACATATTATTCGGCATAAGTGGACAGGTATTGAACACACAATGTAAATCACTGAGTACACTACGTAAAAGCAGATTTACAGAAGGATGCATCGGAGGTGTGAAAGAGGAGGCATGATATTTGAAGTCATCCATACTCTGTTGTTCTGCCCCCTTATCCTGAAAGAACAGTTTAAGGTTAATAAGTCTGCAAAATGTGAATAAATCTTGTGCAAAAGTGTCTTCAGGCACGAAAAAGCCAGGTATAAAAGATAAACCTTTATTGAGCAGAGATGTTTGTTCCTGTGTTAATACAGTGCTGGAAATGTTAGACATTAACAGCAACAGAATTTACTTGTTCGTTAATACTTCCATGAGATTCTGTAGACTTGTAACCCTTTTTGTGCTTCCTGCCCCCTCTCCTCCCTCGTTGTTGTCTAAAGGGGATGTATAATTAAGTTTAGGAGTAGGGGACTCCATGATGTGCTGTGTTTCCGTGCTTGATGTGTCATAAGTAGTGTCAGTATGGTTACCCCGTCCTTTCAAAATAGAACGAGGACGTTTCCTTTTACAATTAGGTGTATTTCTATTGTGCATATCTTGAAATCTGACATGTCTGGTGTATTTAAAGGGTTGTCCCCTCTCGTAATCTGATTGATCGCGAAAAAATTTAAGTTTCCTTTCCTTAAGCTGAGCATCAAAATTTAACAAATCTGAACTAAGTTTAGATAATGATGCAGGAAAAAATATATCATTCTGATACTGATTGCAATCATCTATAAGTTGTAACACCTTGGTGGTTTCTTTATCTATGACCCTAGTATAATACTTCAATAAATATTCAACAAACTTCATGGAGCATTCTTGTTGGATAGGTAACCATTCTGTAGTTAAAATATCATCCGGGTCTGCTACTAGGGGTTGAATGTTTACTCTCAGACCCCTTGGGCTCATACCTTTGACCAAATAGGCTTTAAATAATTGCCAAACAAAAGACTTAAGTGCTTTCATGATTTTGTTTAAATCACTAAATAGTTTCTCACATCGTTGTTCTGGCTTCATGGAACTAGTATTCCCTGTACCATTAGGGGCCTCGCTAATTCCAAAAGGTGCAAGATCATCCTTGTCGGATGATAAATTCAGAAATATTTTATTTAAATCCACTCCATGATTGATATGAAATCAATCACAACATTAAAAACAACCACGCCCTGTATTGAAGATCAATGAATCAACAATTGGACAATAATGGCAATATTGCAGTATTATTCAAACAATAGCCACGTCCAATACAGGACAATAGTGGTATAAAGAACCCGGTTAAGTAAAAATATACCGTTATTATCCAATACAAAACAGACCAATCAGGTAAAGGTTTGATGTTAGGCACTCCAAACGTAACTATTAACAAAATATACTAATATGAATAGAACAATGGTATGTAATCCAAGAGGTAAAAGAGAAAATAATAAATATAAGTATGAAAAATGGTTGGTATAAAATATAGATCTGAAGTAGTTACTTCATTTGATCTGCAACCTGTGGGTAGTCGGATCTGACCTCTGATCCGAACCGGCAGCTTTCCAAGCTTCAAGATCCGAGCTCCTAGCTCCTCCCCCTACCCATAATCCCTTACTACCAACCACGGCTAAAGACAGTTGCTTCTTAGTGAAGAGCTCCTGGCCTGGTGAGATTGTTCCTTTTTATAGCAATTTCTAGTTTTAAATTGTGTGTGTGTGTTTGTGTTGAATCCTTTAAAACCCACTTTAAGGAAAAAAAGTTTTTTTTTTTTTTTTTTTTTAGTTTAGATTTATCTCTCCCCCTCCCCCCCTAGTGTTTGGGTGTGTGTGTGTGAGAGAACTTATGGCTGAATCTAAGGCCATATTTTCAAAATGTACTGAGTGTGGCCACAAGCTTTCCCCAAGCTGATGGCCACACTCAGTGCGTTTTATGTCTGGGGACAGCACATTTATCGGAGGCCTGCCAGATATGTGCGGCCTTCAACCCTCGGGCACTCGGGGACAGGAAGAACAAGCTGATCCTGGCGGGAAAACTCCCTCAGGAATCTGCTTCTTCCTCTCCCAGCCGGGTTCAAGCTACTCCTGTAGCTTTGGCACCGGCTACTCCCTTAGCTGTACCCGGGACTCAACCTCCTTTATCGGGTTCTAGCTCTGTGGAGTCTAGTGCTTCTTCCCACAGGGAGAAAAAGAAGCATAGAGACAGAGAGGGCCATAGTTCAAAGAGGCGGGCCGAGTCTCATCCCTCGGCTCCGCCTGAAAAGATTCTGAAGTCCTCTGAGAGGGTCTCCGGATCCTTGTCCTCTCGGCTCCGTTCACCTTCCTTTTCTCCGGAGCCGGAGGAAGATAGGTCTCCCTCGAGGTCTTCGAGGCGGCCCTCCCAGCTTGCCTCTACTACCTCCTCGCGGTCTACAAGAAGCATCTCCGAAGCAGACATGGATCAGATGATGCGAAGATTTTTACAGACCCAGATGCAGATGGGGATGCTCTTGCCTCCCCCCCTTTGGGAGGGAGTGCAGCCCCCATTTTTGCCCAGATCGCTCCTTCTCCGACCCGTTTTCGAGTCTCGGAGTTGTCGGATCCAGGCCCTTTCGGATCCGGGGATACGTCGGCGCCGACAGGGGTAGTGTCTTCAACGTTGGGGCGGAGCACACCACTACCTCGGGTCCGATTGCTTCGGCTCCTACCCCGATCCTATCCTCTGAGACGAGGAGGTTACTTTCTCAGGCTGGTGACAGTGAATCTCCCTCTGCTTTTGAGGTAGTGGAGAGGGTACTGTCGAGGTCATCCAGGTCCCCGACCGGGCCTTAGGATCCACCCGTGCCCCCACTGTATCAGGGTCCGTCTTCGATCATCCGTCCATCTGGACAGCCTGCCCAAAGCCTCCAGTTAGTTCCTAGGGAGGAACCCACCCGGTGGACGAGCCCTCTTCGGACAGTCCCGCCGAAGAGGTGCCTCGGAAGCACCAGTGCAAAAGGAGACACCTGGACTCCCCCGAGTCCATTACCACTGATACGGATTTGGATGATACGGAGGGTTCCCCAAGGTCACCCCCTGAAGATGTCTCATTTGGAGACATCATGGAAATGTTGCGTATAAGAGGGGGGTGGTCTGCCCAAAAGCCCTCCCTGGACGAGTCCCGTATTTCTGGAGGCCTTTGAGGCAGGCCCATCTACCTCCTGGGTGTGTCCCCCCCCCCCAGCCGACCCCTTGGTGGACCTAATTACCACCAGGGCTTGGAAGGAGCCCGACACCGTGGAGCCTATCCCTAGACGCCCAGATAAGGTCCTCAGCCCTCCCTCTGATAGACCTTCTTGGTCCAAAGGCGCGCCGGTTGATGCTATGTTGGTGGCGGCGGCCACTAAGAATTTGCCCAAGAAAGTTCTTCGGTCCATCCGCCGGACAAGGAGTCCCGGGCTTTGGACCATATTGGGAAGCGGATGTTTGCTTCAGCGACCTTTGCCATAAGGTCGTTGAACTACATGGCACAAACTATCAGGCTGCAGCGTGACTTAATTAAAGAATACGCTGCAGCCCCTCTGGAGTCCATGTCGGTCCCGGACAAAAAGGTTTTTGAGACTCGAATGGCCAGTCTAAAGTCCATATCAAATACATCTATGCGGCTTCTTTCCCATGCCACGGAAGGAGCCGCTAGAGCTAGCGGAGCGGGAGTAGTCTTGCGATGTCACTCCTGGCTCTGCCTTTGCGACTTCACGCATCCCTTTAAGGCGTCCTTCGCAAACGCCCCTTATGATGGTTCGGCCTTATTTGGCTCATCAGTTCGCGACACGCTAGTCCAAAGCGAAAAGGATGGGAAGACCCTGTCTGCCGTCGGAGTCCGCTTCTCTAACCCCCAAAGATCCTTCTCCAGGAATCAGAGGGGGCAAAAGAAGCTGTGGTTCCGTAAATCTCAGCAATCCCATCCTGCTGCGGACAACTCGTCCTCTAGAGGCAGAGGAGGACAAGGTGGACACCGGCCCAGAGGCAGAGGGGGCCCGCGTAACTTCGGGTCTAGAGAACCTTTCTCGGATGGACCCGTGCAACAGCCCTGAGGGCTTGCCCGACTGTCCCTCTCTGGAGGCAGTCGGGGGGGCGATTATCGGAGCACCTGTCAAACTGGGAGTCCATTACAAACTATCGATGGGTGCTCCGGATAATATCCAGAGGTTACACTATACCGTTCACACCCCCCCCCCAAACCCAAACATCTCCCCGATGTTCCACCCCATCAAAGGGAGTCTGCAGCTCAGGAAATTTCGGAGTTGCTAAGAAAGAGCCATCCAGCCCGTCCCCCCAGATCAGTCTGGGTTGGGTTATTACTCCAAGTTCTTCTTGGTGCCAGAGAAAACGGGGGACCTCAGACCCATTCTAGACCTCTCGTCCCTGAACCTGTTCATACCCAGGGAAAAGTTCCGGATGGTCACCCTCCAATCTATTCTCCCCCTTCTGCGGGAGAACGACTGGATGTGCTCGTTGGACCTCAAAGATGCGTACTACCATATACTAATGGACAGATGATCCAGGAGGTTCCTCCGCTTCCGGCTAGGAGCCAGTCATTATCAGTTCAGGGTTCTTCCATTTGGCCTAACCTCAGCCCCCAGAGTGTTTACCAAAGTCATGGCAGTGGTTGCAGCCCACCTGAGACTCCAGGGCATTCAGGTGTTCCCTTACCTGGACGACTGGCTCCTCACCGCCCTCAACAAGCATCTACTGGTTGTGGCGAGAGATTACGCCCTCTCTCTGTTTTGTCATTTGGGCATTTCAGTCAATCTAAAGAAATCCTGCCTGTGCCCCACTCAAGCCCTAGAATTCATAGGGGCCAGGTTGGATACTCGAATCTCCACAGAGTGGTTCTGACATCGGTCAGGCTAAACAGTTTGTCTCGCCAAGTCTTGGACATTCTTTGGAGCCCCGCTCCTCCAGCAGATTTAGTCCTGAGAGCGTTAGGGTCTATGTCAGCAGCGATCGGCCTTTCTCTCCATGCCCGTCTGCGAATGCGAGTGTTACAATGGACTCTCCAGGTCCAATGGTCACTATCGGTCCATCCCTTGGACATGCCGATTCCTCTGAGCAGGGCATGCAGGGACTCCCTACTTTGGTGGTTACAGGCTCAGGAACTCAAAGAAGGGCGACCCTTTGTGATTTCCCCAGTCAAAGCCACGTTGACCACAGATGCTTCCTGCCTTGGGTGGGGCGGGCATTACGCAGGCAAGTCCGTCCAAGGCACGTGGACTTCTCTAGAGACTGCATTGCATATCAACGTCCTAGAGATGAGGGCAGTGCTTTTGGCGTTGCAAGCTCTCCATCACCTTCTACCTCTGGGGACTATTGCAATCCAGACGGACAACATGTCCGTTGTCTGGTACATAAACAGGGAGGGACGAGGTCTTACCCCCTGTGTCGAGAAGCCATGAAAGTATGGGAATGGGCTATTTCCACCAACCGCTTTCTGATAGCAACGCACATTCCGGGGCGGTCCAACATATTAGCGGACAAGTCGGGTATTTCTCAGCCCTTATGAGTGGTCGCTGAATCCCTCTGTCGCGAAGCAGATATTCCTCAAATGGGGTCAACCTCGCTGCGACCTTTTTGCCTCTCCCCTAAACTCAAAATGCAGCGATTACTTCGCGATAGTTCCCCCCAGAGGGGAATCTCCCAGGGACGCTCTGGTTCATGCTTGGCCGCTCGGTCTCCTTTATGCGTATCCTCCTCTTCCTCTGATGATGAAATTCATCCAGAAAGCCTGTCGGTTGGGAAGCAGAGTGATTCTCATTGCCCCATTCTGGCCTCGACAAACCTGGTTCCCCTTTCTGCAGTCTCAGTGTGGCCCCCCCATGGATACTGGATCCCAGACCAGACCTAATCTCGCATCCGACGAGATGCCACACTCCGAACCTGGTCAACCTCAGGCTCTCTGCCTGGTTGATCCAGTTCCATTAATGGCAAGGACTCCCGGTATCTCGTCCCCTGTTAAGGCCATTCTGGTGGTAGCTCATAAGCCATCCACCAGAAAGCTCTATAGCAGTAAATGGAAACGCTTTTCCATCTGGGCAAAGGATAAGGAATTAGATCCCTTTACGGTTCCTATTCCCACTATCCTGGACTTCCTATCCCTCCTTTTTAGACACGGAGCTAGTGCGTCCACTGTTAAAGTCCAACTTGCAGCCATCTCTCATCATGTGGGGGATGGCATAAATTCTTTGGCTTCAGCAAAGATATGCAAAGCCTGCTTAAAGCCTCCCATTAAGCCGGCTATGCCTCCATGGGATCTTACCTTGGTTTTACAAGCATTAACAGGACCACCTTTTGAGCCGGCGGCCTCAGTGCCATTAAAATTCTTATCTTGGAAAACGGCCTTCTTGGTTGCTATTACTTCAGCCAAGCGGGTATCAGTTGCAAGCCTTGTGCATTAAGTATCCATACCTTATTTTTCACAAAGATAGGGTAGCCCTCGGGACTAATCATTCTTTTCTGCCTAAGGTAGCCACAGAGACCAACATTAATCAATCTATTAACCTTCCTGTTTTCTTCCCGAGTTTCCAAAACAGAGGTGAATACATATTGCATAAATTGGATGTGCACAGACAACTACGTTTTTACTTGCATAGGACTAAAGATTTTCGCATGTCAGACCAGTTGTTTGTTTCTTATGCTAAGTCAGCCATGGGCAAACCAATTTCTAAGGTGACAGTGGCAAATTGGATCTCTCAATGTATTAGACAAGCATACATTTCAGCTGGGAAGCCAGCTCCGGTTGCCGTCCGGGCGCATTCTACTAGATCTGTGGCTACCTCAACAGCTTTTTGGTCTAGAGTTCCAGTAGACGATATTTGTTCAGCAGCTACCTGGTCTTCTTCCCACATGTTCATTTCTCATTACAAACTGGACATGATCTCCAGAAGTAGGGCTTCCTTTGGCTCCGCGGTGCTTCGGAATATCCTTCCGTAGGGACCACCCAGGGCCTTTAGGTAAGCTGGGGACTCTGTCCCACAGGTTGCAGATCAAATGAAGTAACTACTTCAGATAAAGAAGTTATGTACTCACCATAACGTTCCATCTGAGTAGATGCTTCATTTGTCTGCAACCGACCCCCCCCCCCCCGCCATCCCCCGAACCTCGGTAAGGTGTTGTTCCTTGGAGAATTTCTTCTCCGTCTTTAGCCTATAGGGCAAAATAACACTATCTGAGGTAATGTGGTTGGTAGTAAGGGATTATGGGTAGGGGGAGGAGCTAGGAGCCCGGATCTTGAAGCTTGGAAAGCTGCCGGTTCGGATCCGAGGTCGGATCAGACTACCCACAGGTTGCAGACAAATGAAGTATCTACTCAGATGGAACGTTATGGTGAGTACATAACTTCTTTTTATTAGACCCTGAAATGATATCTAACAGCCCATGAAGAGTGAACAGGTTATGTCCATTAAACCATCCAAGAGAGCACACATGTAGCACCTAAATCAAAAATGTGGTTGTTGATTTCAAATTACAATATGACCAAACCATTTATAAGGACTAATAGATGGCATCAGGATATGTAACTAATAAACATCAAAACAGGTATGACAAAAGTATAATTAGTGCACAAATCCTAGAACATTCCTGTGCCCAAAAGGAAAAAGAATTGGCATGGACTTGGAGAGACAAAATTATCCTAAAAAGTACTTTTATACCAATAGGTCTGGGGATAAAAAGTATTAGCATATGTGAAAAAAAGACTAATGAGAATATGCAAATATTATTATTATTCCAATACAAGTTCAAAAAAACACAGATGAATAAATCATGTGTAGCATTGTCTGTAAAGAAAACAGTAATACCTATGGTTGGATGTTCAAAGGTTATTTCTAACCAACATCCACCATCATAAATCAAAAGAATTGTGATCGCAAAAGATCATACCAATATAACTGTATTAAACACTAGAACATTCATCACATACAATCCTAACAACCTCATTCGTATCCTAGTTCACGATTCTGATATTGTGTGAACAAAGCATATGTAGCCTGCTGGTATTAAACATTCATGTAATTCAAACACATGTCCATAGTTTCCAATATAGTTTCAAAAAGTATATACGAGAGTTTATCTGTAATGAGAGGTCTGAATGATGTTAAATAATGTCCAAAAAATAGTGTCCCCACTCACAAAACGTAGACACTATTGTCCAAAGGAGATTATAATAGTATTGCAGAACTCAACGCCAAAAAATACGTCAATACAAATCCAGGCACACTGATCAGATTCCCAGTTCAAAGTCTGATGTTCAACGACTTAATAAAACACACTACCCATTCCTGTATATCACGATACTTGCAACGATTGAATAGTCGAAAGTACATTACCAGACAAAGAGTAAAATATCCCCCAGAGGTTGATTAGAGTAAACTGTCACAATCTTCGATAGTAGTCCAATCAAATAGGCCAATAGATGCCTCTAAACCATGGTAAGTATTCATAGAGCAATGAGTGTAGTGGGACGCCCGAAGAAACACCGCACCACACAAATGAAAATAATTCCACAATAGGCCAGTTGACAAGTATCTTTAAGCAATGAATGTCGTCAGGCGCCCAAATCAACACGCCACGCAGCAAAAATAATTCCACATTCATGTAATTAGAGAACAACTCGCAGAGGATAGCTCAAACCTCAATATTCTATAATCCACATAAAGTTCTTTGTAATGTAAAACAAACAAAAAAAGAGATGTCCGAATTCAAAGACTATGCAAGCCAGCCACATAAATGAACACGAACACGTCCTCACAGCACACCATGGTTCCCCAGCAGGAAATGAAGACACGTGTACCAAAATATAATTCCCCTGCACGTAGGAAGTTGCACGGCAAATATCAGAAGCATGGAAAATAGTTAGCCAGCAACAACTGAACTGTGAAAAATATTAAAGTTTATTTAAACTTCATAAAGACTTAATTCAACAGACCGGTTTTGGCCGGGGTTTAACCTGGCCTTCAACAGACCGGTTTTGGCCGGGGTTTAACCTGGCCTTCTTCAGTGTAAAGTAACACAACTATGAATGTAGAAAGTCTTTTATATACTGAAAAACAAGTGAAAGATTAAATTTGATAGGCTGACATAAAGCATCACAAAAAACACCTCATAAATATTCATTAAGCTACCTCATAAATATTCATTAAGCCCTGGATTAAACAGAGCACCCAATTTAGTGATCCATTTCTTTTCTTTAATAAGTTTGTTGTGCCAACCAGATTTGTGGGTTCGGTCCCCAATGAGTTTATCAATAATAATAAAATTAAATTTAGCTGTTTGGCGTTTGAGTGTATGTTTGTATAATGCATTAGTTGAATTTAGTAGCAAAAATAGTAGCACAGTGTATGATATAAAATTTTTTGACAACTGCAATACTGACTGGGCTATTTATATGGCTAGTTGTAGCTGCCAGTCATTTTATATTGGTCAGACCTCTCGACCATTCAGGTTACACATGTCAGAGCATTTGAGTGACATCAAATGTAAAAGAACAACTAATGCAACTAAATTGGGTGCTCTGTTTAATCCAGGGCTTAATGAATATTTGAGGTATTTTTTGTGATGCTTTGTCAGCCTATCAAATTTCTTCTTTCACTTGTTTTTCAGTATATAAGACTTACTACATTCATAATTGTGTTTTTTCTTTACACAGAAGAAGGCCAGGTTAAACCCAGGCCGAAACCGGTCTGTCGAATTAAGTCTTTATGAAGTTTAAATAAACTTTAATATTTTTCATAGTTCACTTGTTGCTGGCTAACTATTTTTCATGCTTCTGATATTTGCCGTGCAACTTCCTACTTGCAGGGGAATTATATTTTGGTACACGTGTCTAATATTTTCAGAAAAAAAAAAAAAAAAAAATTAGGTCATCAGTTTACCAGTTTTCTTCTCTAAATTTAAAAATAAAGGAGAATATACCCTTCATCTTCTTAATGTACATAGAATATTGCATTTTTATCTGGACGGAACAAAAGCATTCAGAAAGTCTGATCAACTGTTGGTTTCCCTTTTCTAAATTAAGACTGGGTAGGCCAGTCTGACTACCCTGGCCAAATGGATAATAGCTTGCATTTCCTATGCCTGCTCTTTGAAATGTATTGCATTACGTAGACAGTTGAAGGCACAGGTCAATGTCTGCTTCAGCAGTTTTCTGGTCTAGAGCCTCTGATTACATTTGTGCAGCTGCGTTTTTGTCAAGTACTCGTACCTTTGTTGCGCATTACAAATTAGATAAAATTTTCAGAAATAGATGCCTTTGGTTCTGCACTGCTCTGAAATCCTTTCATGAGGGCCACCAAAGGTTCCTGTAGCTGGGAACTCTGTCCCATTGGTTGAGGAACAAATGAAAATGAACATCTGATAAAGAAAGTGCTTTCCATCTGTGTCGTCCATTTTCATTCTTCAACTCCCCCGTGTCAGTCTCTTTGGGCGAGAACTAATGGAAGTGTTAGGAACCATTGTTCCTGTTTGAGCTCCTGATCTTTCAGCTACTACTTTGCAGTTGTAGCATTTTTAAGTATATGTATATAAAAGCAGCAAACTCTATCTGAGGTGTTTGTAGTGGTCAGGAGCATTGTGGGTAAGGGAGGAACTCCAAATTTAGATCCTAGAAACTTTAGAAAGTGGCAGAGTCAGATCCAAGGGTCTGATCTGAACCCGTTGGTTGAGGAAGAATGAAAATGGACAAAACAGATGGAACGTTATGGTGAGTACATAACTTTCTCCAAGCTGTGCCAATTGCAGAAGTGCAATCATCAGTCTACACTTGCTTGTAATAATGGGGTTTGTTTCCTTACTGAATTGAGAAAAAAAAAAAAACTTGACACCCCCCCCCCCCCAACAAAACAATGAATGAAAGAGCAAAATGGAAAAGCAGCTAGCACCGGTAACAGTGGAAAAAAAAAAACATTGGTCATAGCCAGCATACAATGGGTGGCTGTGCCGCCTCACCCCCCCCTACCTGTACAACTCCAACATGGCACTACAGTGGAGAATAGGGCAGATTGGTTTCCTTTCACTTACCTTATGCATCACCTTACTTCCTGGTTGTTGGCAGACTGTGGTCATTCGATGTTTTTTTTTTCACTGTTATCAGTGTTCACTGCTTTTCCATTTCACTCTTTCGTTTTGCAGTTCAAGTTTTTTTTTAATTCAGTAAGTGAACATATCCTCATAATGTTAAGCAAATCATCCAACTTTTGACATAAACACAGATCACCAGTGCTTGTCAGGTGTTCCCTTTAAATATGCATAGCATTTATTACACTGTACAAGATATTTGTGCTTTAACAAAGCATTAATGGCATTCTCATTTAAGGAATCCATATTCCGCTTCAAACCCTAAGGCAGACCTTTTAGTGATTTTTCTGAACCTTCATCTGTACATCTTGTGGCAGCAAACGCTCTTCCATCTTTCATAATGGGAGAGATTTTGCTAACTGAATTAAGTGTATATGTTCTTCCCAATCTGAAGGCCAAGGTGGAAGTTAGACTTGCAGGTCCTAAGACTTTTGGCTTCCTTCAACAATCCAAGAAAGTTAATGGCTGACCTTCCTTTTCAGACATTATTTTATTTTTTTTACCTTTGCATCTCTGGTAACTAAGCATTTTCTCTACATGTTATGACAATGCTAATGATGTTTTTTTTTGTGGCCACTGAGGCAGTGATGAAAAGATTTACTTGGCTGCATTCTCAAAATGTACCAGAGGATGTGAAAGCTATTCTCCCCTGAATACAGTAAAACAAAAAAAGGCACTTAGAGGCACCGGATGAAAGGAGACACCACTTCCGAAGTTATAAAATTATAAAAACAATCCTTTATTTATACATCAGTTTGGTATAATAAAATCTGTAATATCCAAGGAATCCTTTGAAAAGCCTGTAAATTATGTACAAGTCTCATTAAATGGGTAATATTTATATAATCTGATTATGTGGCCCAGGCAGGTGTGACACTACCCCTGAGCAGTATCCTACAGTCACCCAGAATGATACCACAGTACAAACAAAATAATGATTGACTTCAACAATTTAAGTTTCTGGTGTCAAAGGGGATTCAGTATCTGCTTGGGATGACATGACTGACAGACCTCGATGCTTTGCCAGAGATGGCCTGCATCCGTCACCCCTGGGTTTCCGGGTACTGGCTAAGGCTCTTGCCACGCCTATAGTGCCTTTCTTAGGTGGTGTTCCAAAGACAAAATAACCACTGTAACAGCTATAAATAAATGCAATCTGAGGGCCATGCTGCTTAATGCTAGAAGTCTAAATCTCAAGATGCACTTGCTTGAAGCACTCCTCAAAATGGAGAACATCAGTATTTGTGCTGTAATGGAGACCTGGCTTAAAACGATAGAAAGCATCCCTGCACTACCAGGCTATAACTCATTCCACACCTTTTGGCCCCAAAACATGGACTGAAGCTCCAAAGATGATGGTGTCTCCTTATTCATAAAAGATATGCACACCTCCAGACTAGTAGCCCAGCTTAATGCATCTGCGATACTTCAGGTACAACTAACATTGGGTAAGATGGTGATCCAGGTCATAGCCTGCTATAGGTTCCCAACCATGTCCCTTGACTCACTCCATGTTCCTAAGCACCCTGGAATCTTATCAAGGTCGAACCCAACACACTCATACTAGGAGACTTCAACTACCCCTCCATCAACTGGGAAAACTACTCAAGCACCAATACACTGGCCCAACGTTTCCTGGAATTCATCATTTTCAATGCCCTGGACCAGCTCATTCTGACTCCCACTAGGGGAAGCAACATCCTTGACCTAGTTATTGCTACCATGGGTGACCGTTGCTCTACATCAGTAGTCAATCCTTCCCTGGTCAGATCTGACCATAAACTAATCACCATGGAAATTCGCATCTCACCCACACACCCCCGCAAAGGTATCCACCTTGAAAAACTTCTCCAAAGCTGACTTTGACCTCCTAAAAAACAGAGGTGGCTAACTTCACGGCACCCATGCCAATGGAAAATAGCTACATGACTGTCAAGTCATACACCAGTGCACGGTACGAACATGTACATAAATGCATGGAACTAGCCATACCCAACAGAAGCAAGATGCTCTCCTCCAAAAAAGAAGCCAATCTGGTGGTCCCCAGCCATTGATAAACTCTCCAACAGAAGGAAGAAACTGTTGCAGAAAAAGGTAGTCCCAAGACTGGAAAAACTCCCTTATTAGCCTCAAAAAGTTGAGATCTCTCAAGTCCTCTAAAGCCAGCTATGAAGGCAGAATCGTAGCAGACATTACAAACCATCACAAAGCCTTCTATAGTTATATCAAGAACCTCCACGGCAATACCCAGATTTGCTCCGAGTTGCTGCACATTATACAACGACCCATTAATATTCCAAAATGTGCACGCTGATTGCTCAACGTGCACGTTGTAAATCAGACATACTAATAGAAAAAGGTCCGGTCACCCGAACTTTTTCCATTAGTATGTCTTTTACACACTGTCTCTCTATGTTAAGAGTTTAACATAGCGAGACAGTTCTTTTTTTAAAGCTGTCTCGCTATGTTAAACCCATTTAACAGCGAGACAGCTTTGAAAAAACAACGGAGAAAGCAAGATTTCCGTTGCTTTTTACAAACTGTCTCGCTATGTTAAATGGGTTTAACATAGCGAGACAGCTTTTTTAAAGCTGTCTCGCTATGTTTAACTCCTTTAACATAGCGAGACAGTTCGTAAAAAGCAATGGAGATCTTGCTTTCTCCGTTGCTTCCGCTGGCCACAGCTCTGATGTACTGGGTAAGCATGCACAGTATATCAGAACTGCCGCAGAATACCAGACAGCTGTAGAAGGGCAGCAAGGAGGCTTTATACAATGCCATTATTTAAGAAAAGTATTTTTTTTTCTTAAATAATGTCGTATAATAGCAATAACCCACTTCTGGGTGTGGGTAATGCTGGATTTACCCAAGGTTGTCTTAGTATGGCCACTCTGGCTTAGCCGTCGTGACCAAACCACACCAACCGTGGGTAAATCCAGCATTACCCACACCCAGGTGTGGGTTATTGCTATAATGATACTTCCTGTACTGAGCCAACAGATATTGCCAACATACTGGCTGGCAGATTCAGTGCCAACTTTACCACTCTGCCCACCTGAAGAACCAATCAAAATACCAGAAGAATGCCAGGCACCCAGCATTATTGAAGCACAGGTTAAAGCTCCATTGTCCAAAGCCAAGAATACAGCTTCCATGGGACCCGATAATATCCCTGGTTGTGTTCTACATGAACTACAAAGCGAACTTGCACCTTATCTGTGTGCCCTATTCAGTCACAGCGTCATCTCAGGCTTTGTCCCTACTGAATGGCGCACTGCTACAGTCATCAGCTACAGACCCTGGGAATTATCGTCCCATTAGCTTGACGAGTCTTGTATGTAAAGCTATGGAGCACATCATCATGGACCTAATTAACATGTACAGGTATAGGAAATCTCCAGACTCTGGACCCCATGCAGTTTTGCTTTGTGAAAGGGAGATCATGCTTGCTCACCCTGGTTGACTACTTTGAGTCAGTCACCAGGGCTGTGGATGAGGGTAAGGCAGTGCATGCAGCCTACCTTGATCTGGCCAAGGCCTTTTGATACTATTCCTCACTCGGGAATTATTGATAAACTCCCCAAACTAGGCATAGACCCCTATATCATTAGGTGGGTTGCAAATTAGCTCACAAAACACAGTATGAAAATAGTGAACTCAAGAGTCAGACTCTCGACCAGTCATGAGTGGATTCCCACAGGGATCGGTCCTGGGTCCTCTTCTGTTCAGCATCTACTAGAAGTCCAGGCCAACACAAAGGGACTCGGGCTAACCAAGTTCGCAGACCAATGCAAGCTGGGAGCAGTTATTAATTTCCAAAGTGATGCAGACATCCTACAGAAAGGCCTCACTGAGACCAATGACTGTTGTTGACATCATGGCTGTAAGCTTAATGCCAAAAAATGCATCATCATCCCATTATTTCACACTAATTACCACATCAGTGGGAGCCCACTGAAGGTGTTAGATCTGGGGATCCAGGTTGATGGCAGCCTCTCCGGCCACCACATTGCCACTGTGTCCCATGTGACATATCTCATTATGAAGGGTTTTGCATCCAGGTAGAAAGAGGTAATCATCTCTCTGCTTCCCTCATTAGACCAATCATAGAGTATAATGCCCCATTTGGCATGTACCTCACTAGACACCTGCAACAGCTGGAGAGGCCACAGAAGCACCTCACGAAAAGGATCCTAGGCATTAAGCACATGTCCTACACAGATTCAAAAGACACCAGCTACTCTGTCTCATCGCCTACTTAGAGGTGATCTCTGCTTGACTTACAACGTCATGTCTGACCCAGCTCTGTTAGAAATGCTACATCTAAAGAAATCCCAATCCCTCTGCACCATACGCTCCAGAGGCCTCAACCCAATTACTACAATCAACAGAACATGCTGGAGCGCAGGTTCCTCACCCAGCGACTGCTTATGCTCTGGAATAGACTTCCCATACATGTCAAGCAGAGCACCTCACTGTCCCTTTTCAAGAGAAATCTTGAGTGGATGGGTAATGGAAAGTTCACCCCGGGATCACTTCAGTGGCTCTAGGCACTGGGAACTAACACTGGGCAGCACTATGCCAGGGCACTATTAAGGACTAGGCTTACACACCTATAAACCTATGCATCTATTTATCTTCGATCTAAAACCTATTTCCAGGTGGTGGTGCCATCTAGTGGCTGAAGTATAAATTATGTAAAGTCTTGAAAAATCAGCGCTAAGGTGCTGAATGCATTTTCTGAAGAATTGTGTACTCAAGGAGTTGATACCATACATATTCAAATATATAAACTCTAAGGGGTGTATATATGTCACCAAAGAATATTGTCCTAGAGTCTAGCAGCTCTTAATTTTAAAAACTTACACCAGGGATAAGTTTTTATTTAAGCCTGGTGATCGGTTGCCTTTTAACATCAACTGTCAGTAGACCTCCCGTTGGTTTCCCATGGTACCCATTTTGAGTCTTGAGGTATTTCTAGGACAAAAATATAAAACCAGCCTGTTTGCATTCTAAAGTGCGTTTTATATAGTGCATTCTTTGTCTTCTGTACATCATATAGATGTTCATATGCTCTCTCTATAAGTTTACATGCAGTTTTTCCAACATAAAAAGCAACGCAGCCGGTACACTCCACTAAATATACTAACCCTGCACTGTTACAATTTGCATAGGTGGTTGTTTCTCTCCACCTATCCCTTGCCTTTACATAAATTCCTTGTTTAATATGTAGGAACACTGTCCACGTGCCCCACATTTGAAGGTACCAGGTTTTTTCTGCCCTCTCCATCTGCGGATTGTGTTCTAACATTTCCTTAATGTCTCTGTCCAAATCTGAGGTTATTTAAAAATAGGTTTTAAATCTGAAAAACTAATAAACTTCCTGCAATTATTACTAATTAGTAGTGATACTGCAAATATCCAAGTCCATGGTATATGCTCCTTTATAGTTCAAGTCATTGTTCACCACACTTTCTCCAAAGTCTTGATCTTATTCTCATTTTCTTCAACCCCTAAAATGCATTTATATTTACTTATCCTTTTATTTACTCGTCCTCGTCCTTTCATTCATCAGTTCTTTCTTCGTCATCCTCATATTCCCAGGGTATTTTCTCTCACATTATATAGGATTTTACATTAGTTTAAAAAAAAATCCTACTGTGACTTCATCCTGGATGCCCTAATGTATTATCCTTTAACAATGCTCCTTTTTTGTGTGCAGGGGTGGGCACTAGTGAAGTATAAGTAAGAGTTTGAGAATGTCTCTTTGCAGTAAATCTTGGATTTGAAGCCCCGAACTTCATCCATCTTGTGTATAGTTTCATCTAAGTAGTCCATCTGTCCCTGTTAATATAGGTAAATTTAAGGAAGTTTGTAGTCTGGTTAATTAAGAAATTCATACATCGTGTCTTCTGATCCTACCCAGAAAATACAAATGTCCAAGTATCTCTTGTAATTCCAATATTTAGCATAAATGGACTTGAATAAAAACTTGTATTCCCATATGGTCATCACTGTTTGTATAGGTTGGGGCACAACAGGCACCCATTGCTTACTCCTCTTTCCTGTTTAAAAAAAAAATAATATGCAGCATGAGTTCCATTAATTCCAGACAAACCTTAGTCATCATTGGAAAACCATTTCTTGTCCACTAAGGCTTCTTCAAACCGTGAAAGGCTGGTGGAGTGAGGTATCACTGTAAAAAAGTCTACAATATCTATCATTAAAAAAATCAACTCTTATACATATTTGGTTTAGTACCCCTTAAAAAGCACAGGAGGCTTTCAGTATACTATTTTGCTCAGTCTGAAATCTTTGCTATATAGGGTAAGTCTTGGAACCATTTTTGGCTGCTGTGGAACTGAAAGGAGGATCACTTGGGGATTTTTATACTTTCGGGATACCAAATATGGATGGTATCAGGGGTTCATCAATCTGTAAATATTTGAATGTCTCTGGGTCTATCATCCCTTCTAATTCTTTTAGCACAAAGTCTATATTGCAATGTGCCACATTAATCTCATTAATAGATACCCTGGCATACTTGGTGTCTGATCATAAACTTCTTGGACGGGCTCATTGATACCACCACAAAAGAACTCATGGCACAGCTGGAGATCACTGTCTGTGATGTCCAGATGAATCCATCCCAAACCTGATGTTTCTAGGTTGTCGAATGAGCTCTTCAAAAGCTGCCCATTCTGCCACCTGACAGAGTGCCTCCTATAGTCCAAACAGTACAGATTTTGCCAGAACCAAATCCACAATGCTGCAATGGTTCTGAGATTTCTAGGTATAATGAAAGTGCTCCAGTGAATGTTCAAGGTTCAATGGTGTTAGTTGGTTAACCCCATGACAAAGATAGTCAAAATATTAAGGGCTTATTTAAAGCCCTTGTCATGGACACTACCAGACCTCCTTCTGACAGACCATCCATTCATGCAGGCTCTACCAGCAGCCATACTGTCCATGGTTGCATCTACTCTGAGGCGGGTGGGAGGCACTGTTTAGACTGGACAGTCCAGGGAATGTGGGCAGCATCAGAGGCACATGGCGGTGAGGGCAGCATACATAGCATTGCATGCCTTCCAGGACCACTTACTTCACTAATCTGCAGTATGTATGCAGTCTGACAACAAGGCAGTAGTATATTACATCAACAAGCAGAGCAGAATAAGATCCTTCCTACTCTGTCAAGGAAAGCCATTGTCATTGTGGACTGGGTAAACAGGCAAATTTCACTCACCCAAGTGGTTCCTCGTTATGTCGGTGACAGAAAAAATGTCACCGAGGGGAGCTTTGCTGTAGTCTGCGCTTCACCCTTCAAAACCAAATGCAATGAAGTTTCCCTCATCAGGGACACAATCCGAGATCCATTACTCTAAACTTGGTGGGGTGGGGGTGGAGCAGGCTCCTGCACACTTTCCTACCAATTCTCTATATGCATGCAAGTAAGGTAAGTTCAGGTTTGGGAACATGCTGAAATTTTCTGATATGTAGGTTTTGACATTACTCTGTGGGAATGTTTGTGCAAGTGTAGACTGGTTAGGGGTAAGGGAGGGTATGGTTGTGATGTCTGTCTGTTGGTTTGTGTTTGCCTGAGTTGTCTGAATTACTGGTTTGTTTGTGTCTTTCGGCTTTTCCCGGTTAGGGGTCGCCACAGCGGAACTCAGGTCCGCTAATGATTGGCAGTAGAGTTTTACGTGCTGGCTTGCCGGGCCTAACGCACAACCTTCAACGAAGGAACGCCCATTCACGCATGTCGCCACACAGAAGACGCTCTGAGAATCGAACAGGCAATGTCTAACTGTGAGGCGACAACGCTACCGCAGCACCACCACTGCAGTATAGTTGTCTGAATTACTGGTAGTGTTACAGAATGGGGTTTTGAGGGGAAAGTTGCAAAGTTAGGGTTGGCAGGTATTATTCCTGCACCACCTTTCTGACTCCTTTTAACTCCAACCATGACACCAACCCTAATCTTGCACCTTACCTTTCAAATACTTCTGTAACACTACCACTGTTCAGACAGAGTTGGTCTGAATGTGGTGGGTTTTAGTGATCCAGCTGCAAAAGAAAATTTCCATTTGCAATCATTTTAGGTTTAGCTGTTTTGAGTTTTGCATTATATTGAATTTTGAAATGTTCAGTGATTGAATTTAGTCGTACATGAGCACACATGTATAATGTATGTGTGTATTTATGAAATGTACAAGTCTGTACATGTTATACATATATGATGGGGGATAAGGTATGTGTGTGTATACATAACAGATGTAGACATATATATTTAAAATGTACATTTTTAAGCTTGTTAATACCTGCTTACTAGCTTGGTGGGATTGAACAAAACCAGAGCAACTACAAGTAATGAATGAGGCCCTCTTGCAGTGTAGCCTCATAATGCCTCTGGGTGGTCAGGTATTGTCTAGTACCCCATCCTCTTTATTTAATAATTCATGAAAACTTGCAGCTTGTAAAGTAGATGTTTGTGTGGGTGGTAAACATGGTATACAAGTGATTATTTTTTTAAAAAAATAGTTTGTAAAGGTTCTAGGGAATGAGCCACTCATTTTTTTTTCCAAACACCTTTATTGAATTATGTGATAGACAAATTTACATTAATATAAAAGTTATCAAACAATATTAACATAAACATTATACTTCAGATATATTGCTGTATATCATTATAACCCAAGCAATGTTGCACAAGTTATTCAATTCCTGCCTTTTTTTTTAACAAGAAACGCCTTTATTAAACCAGCACTTACTACACAGGCAGTCATACATTTATATAAATGAAAACAAAACCACACTGAGACAATCCTTGTTTGCAAGCATTTTACATCACAAGCCATACTGACACACTCCCAGTTGCAAACATTATACATCACTTATAATCTACCCAATCATTCTCACTCAAACTACATTGCTCATTTAAGTCCCGACACCTTTTAGACCTCATTCCTTCCTTGTATGTATCGTTCCCACAATCCCATTTCCTGTGTAGTTTGCTCCTACCCTCTTCTAACGATCTCTGTTACAGTTGTTTTTCTCTGTTACTATATTTACTACATCTAGTGTAGTTGGTTTAGATTATGATTTCCATTTTCTAGTAATTGGTTTTCTAGCAGCCACCATTATTGGACACAGCAAAGCCTTACCCCTGTTTAGGGAGTTCTGATTCTGTATCATACCTCAGAGAAATCATCTCCCTCGTCAGACCAGTCTGCCCACCCTGCATCTGTGACTGTGCATCCTGCAGGGACTCCTTAAAGTCTGCCAATTCACCACACTCCCAGAACATATGTTCCCAATTACCCCTTTCTTCCCCAACACACCTCCAGCACTTACTGAGGAAAAATTATGTGGAGTCTACTTGGGAGTGTAAAAATATATGTGTAAACATTTCCAGGCAAAAATCGTAAATCTTCTAGATTTTGTTGCATGTCTGGGTGGCATACATATAATCCTCCCGTTATTTGTGAATTGCTTATCCAGTCTCTTCATAATCCTTTCTAAACTCTTCTGATTCTTATAGATGTCCTTCAAGGATGCATCTGCAGTCCTTGCAAATGGGTTGTCCTGTCGTCAGGCAGCCCTTCGGTCGGCCGGATTCCAAAGTCTGGGTCTGGCTTCGGCTGGTGTCGCACTTCACCCGACGTCATAGCTGCAGTTCTTCGGGTATAAAGGCATCAGCCGACGCCATTTTCCTCAGTCTTTCTTGCTGCGTGGCGCCCGAAGCAGAAGCTGTTCGCAAGTGCCGGTCGGTCAGAACCAGAGATTACTACTACCGAATACAACTTCGAAGACTTCTAAAAAGCTAAGTACCCCGTTGGGGACTCTTCTTTCTTGCCTCAGCCGATGTCAGAAAAAGTGAATAACTGTTTAACTTGTGGGAAACAAATACCTCATAAAGATTTCCACTCTTACTGCTTACCTTGTTTAGGCCCAGACCACGACGTAGCAGCTTGTCTAGCCTGTGCTTCCTTTAACCGACGGACGCTTAGACGTCGGTCGGAATTTGCTGAGCAGTTTTTCGGCTCTGATTTTGCTTATAAGATGCCGTCGGATCCTCCGACTACACAAATAACCAAAAAACGCAAGGAAAAGTACAGACACTCGCGGTCCGCGGTTTCGGCTGAAACTGCGGTTAAGCAAACCGCGAGTGTCTCTGTTTCGGCTGAAACCGAGCAAGCGGTTCTTCCTTCAGCCGAAAGCATGCCTTCCACCGAGGCTTCTTCTAAGGAATCGGCTTCTGAAATTCAACCTGCTGCTGCGATTTCTCAGGAATTATCAGACACTATTCCCTTGGATATTTCTACTCCTGCACGTGGAGCTGCTAGGCCTCCTGCAGCCATGTCCATTAAGGCCTTTGCCAGGGCTAAAGCAGCTAAAGCTACAAAAACTGTACCTGTTAAGACCCCTACTCACAGGTCCAGGTCCAGTTCCCAAATGCTTTCTTTGGCAGAGGATCTTATTTCTTTAATCCGGGGATCCCAGCCTCATCCAGACAGGGCCTCTCATCCACCTCCAGAGAAGAGGCCTAGAGCAGAGCCCCCTGAGCCAGTGTCCACAGATGATTCCTCTGATGATTCAGATAATACAGACCCTCCAGAGTCTCCTTATTCCCCTTACGAAGACTCTGATGCTGAAGAGTCCATCCCTTCTGCCTCTCCACCTGAGGAATTTTCCTTTGGGGAAACCTCGCATGCTATGAGGGAACAATTTCAATGGCAGGGCCCTTTTCAGACTCCAGGAAAAGGCTTAGAACCTTCTTGCATTTACCACAGCATAGGCCTTTAGCTATACCTCCAGTTCTTTCTGTTGTTGATGATGCATTTAATGATGCTTGTACTGCTCCTGATTCATTACCTCCGGCCCCTGCTAAGCCCGATAGGTACTACAGGGTCCCGGACACACATCACCATTTATACAAGGCCCCTTTTGCAGATCCCGAAACTATCTCCCAGGGGCCTAAGGCTGTAGCAACTACCTCTGCTAAAAATCCCCTCCCCTCTGAAAGGGAATCCAGATCCTTAGAGAGATGGGGTAAAAAAGTTTACACTTCTGCTACTGTCAGCTAGGGCCTTGAACTGTCACTTTCATATGATCCAATATCAAGAATATATGCTTGACCAGTTAACTAAAAAACTGTCCTCTGATGAACCTTTTGATAAGAAGTATGTTCAGGAAATGGTACATAACATTCAGCAAGTTAGTAACCATTCTTTAAAATGCGGCTATGATGCACTGGAGGCTTCCTTTAGATCAGCCATGACTGGCACAGTTATCAGAAGGCATGCATGGTTGAAAGAGCAGGCCTTACCGGACCATGTCAAATCAAAACTGTTAGATGCTCCCATGGACAAGGCCAATTTATTTGGTTCTCCTGCACAACAGGTACTGAAGAAGATGGAGAAGGCAAAATCTGTACAAACAGTGAAAGATTTCTTACAGGTCCAACCTCCAAGGTTTAGCAGGAATTGGCCCTCCAAAAATTGGTCCTTTCCAGAATCCTCTAAAGCACAGAGAGGCAGGAATAGGCGATCAAGGGGCAGAAACCAATCCAGGGGTGCCTACAGGGGACGCCAGTGGCAGGGTAACAACCAGCGAGGCACAGACACAGCCACCACCACTACAACAGGACAATCGCAGTGACTTGGCTCTGGCACCGCCTACCAGGGAACAACTAGAAGCACCCTTGGGCGGAAGGCTAGCCTTATTCTCAATAAACTGGCATTACATCACAAGAGACAAGTGGATTTTACAGACAATAGACCAAGGCTACAGGTTCCACTTCCATACCCTACCAGGGAAGAGAGGAATGCCAAACCTACCTCCAAATCAAAAGACAGAAGCTCTAAAACAAATATCTCAATTATTAAGGATGAGAGCTGTGGAAAAGGTACCATCTGTGGAGCAAGGAAAGGGATTTTACTCCAGACTCTTCCTGGTACCAAGAAAAGAGAACAAATGGAGGCCTATTCTCGACCTGTCCGCTTTAAACACATTCCTCATTGTTCCAAAATTCAAAATGCTGACTCTACAGCAGCTTCTTCCCATGCTGGGCAAGGAGTCTTGGCTGGTAACTCTAGATCTCAAGGAGGCATACCTGCACGTCCCCATACGACCAAATTGCAGAAGATACCTCAGATTTCTTGCAGGATCAGAGCATTATCAATTCTCAGCATTGCCCTTTGGCTTATCTACTGCGCCCAGAGTGTTCACGAAATGCCTGGCATCAGTAATTGCTCATTGCAGGCTTCAGGGAATCCAAATTTACCCCTACCTGGACGACTGCCTGATACAAGCGGACAACAAAAGCAAGCTAACAAAAGACTTACAAAGAGTCATTTACCTGCTACAAGCCCTGGGATATACAGTCAATATAAAAAAGTCAAGGCTGATACCATCCCAAAGAATAACCTTTTTGGGTGCAGAACTGGACACATCAAAGCAAATGGCATTCCTAACTGCAGAAAAGCAAGAGCAACTACCTCTCTACTTCTTGGCATTAACAAAACAGAACCATCTAACAGCAAGAAAAGTACTGCAAGCCTTGGGCTTCATGGCATCCTGCATAATACTGGTCCCTCATGCCAGACTGCATATGAGAAAGCTACAGTGGTACCTAAAGAATTTATGGTCTCAACACAAGCACAGCCTAGAAACCAAAATTCCAATAATCCCATGCCTGAAGCAAGAGTTCCTATGGTGGGCTCAGGCCTGTCAATCAAACACAGGATTGCCCTTCCACAGCATTCAACCAAGCCAAACTATCACGACGGACGCCTCAGACCTCGGTTGGGGGGCCCACATGCTGGACAGGTGCATACAAGGCTTATGGACTCAAGACCAGCTGCACCTACACATAAATCTAAAGGAAATGCTGGCAGTAAAATTGGCAATCCAGACATTCAGACCATTTCTCCGAGAAGGTCAGTTGATAAGGACAGACAACACAACAGTTATGTGGTACATCAACAAACAGGGAGGCACACATTCATACCCTCTATGCCGGATGGCACTGGACCTATGGAATGTGGCTCTGAGCTACAACATTCAGTTACAAGCAATTTTTGTACCGGGAAAAGAAAACGTGGTAGCAGACATATTAAGCAGGACTACCACGGATGCCCACGAATGGATGCTACATCCGGACATCTTCAAAGACATTACAAGGAAATGGGGACTCCCAGAAATAGACTTATTTGCATCCCCACACAATCACCAGCTAAAGAAATTCTGCACAAGGACGTACCACCCACTTGCTTGGAAGGTGGACTCCCTATCTTTCAGTTGGAAAAACCTGACAGCATATGCATTCCCACCACTTCCTTTGATGCACAAGGTGCTATTGAAGATCAAAGAGGACCATCCAAGGATCATCCTGATAGCTCCAGACTGGCCAAGGCAACATTGGTACCCATTGCTAAGGAGCATGTCTCGGGAACAAATATGGACACTAACCCTGGTTCCATTGCTGTTAACACAGAACAACTACAACATCCTGCATCCAAGCCTGAAAACTCTGCAGCTGACAGCCTGGAACATTACATAAGATCAATTAACCCAAATTTATCACAAAGGGTTAAAGACATTATCCTTGAGGCTCGCAGACCCTCAACAAGGAAAAATTATGCAGCAAAATGGAAAAGATATCTCATTTGGAGTACTGCAAAGGGAGAAGATGTGTCACAGGTAAACATAGCCAGCATCCTGGAATACTTGGCAGAGCTCTTCCACACAGGCCTGTCCTATTCTTCCATCAAGATACATGCATCAGCTATTTCAGCAGAATACAGCTCAGATCCTCCTGTCTTCTCGCATCCTCTGCTCAGGCAGTTTCTGAGAGGAATTAAAAATGTAAAACCTCCTAGGAAACCACCATTGCCAGCATGGGACTTGAACTTTGTGCTAGAAAAATTGACACTTCCTCCTTTCGAACCAGCAGCAACAGCAGAATTACAATACTTATCATGGAAGACTGCTTTCCTGCTGGCAATCACTTCAGCAAGAAGGGTATCTGAACTACAGGCATTAATGGCAGTGCAACCCTTCCTGATCTTCCATCAAGATAGTGTCCATGAGAACAAATCCTACATTTATGCCCAAGGTGGTATCCAGAGTATCTTTAAATCAGGCTATCCACCTACCTACATTCTTCCCCAACCCACAGAACAGGGGAGAAAGACTGTTGCATACCTTGGATGTACATAGACAGTTACGCTACTACCTGGACAGAACCAAGGGCAATAGAAAAACTGACCAGCTACTGGTAGCATATGCAACAGGAAGGGAAGGAAAAGCAATTTCAAAACAGACAATCTCCAAGTGGATAGGAAATTGCATTAGATTTTGTTACTCCTACCATGGAAAGAAAACTCCAGAGAACATCAGGCCTCACTCTACAAGGGCTACGGCCACTACCACAGCTTTCTTACGAGGAGTGGCTACCAAGGACATTATAGAGGCTGCTACTTGGACCTCCGTGCATACATTTGCCAAGCATTATAACTTACCTTTATACTCAGGATCCCTTGCAAAACAGCAGTGGCAAGCCCTGCTCGGGATCTAAACTACACCATAATCTCTTCTTCCTCCTCCCCTAGTTTGGCTATGGTATTCTACCCATTTGTAAGGACTGCAGATGCATCCTTGAAGGACATGGTATAGTTTTGTACCTACCATAAATGTAGATGTCCGATAGGAATGCATCTGCAGTCAGGATTACCCACCCGCCTTCCCCTCTGTGGTACTCCTAGGGTATTTGCCCATCTTATAGCTAGCCTGGGGGGGGATCTATTATGGTGTATTTGTTTGTATATATGTACATACATGCTTATTTTTTGTGTTTGCTCTCTACTATTTGGAAACATTGGCATTTATCCAAATTTAGCCTTCCAAGAGGGCACCTGGGGCAAGAAACACTGAGGAAAATGGCGTCGGCTGATGCCTTTATACCCGAAGAACTGCAGCTATGACGTCGGGTGAAGTGCGACACCAGCCGAAGCCAGACCCAGACTTTGGAATCCGGCCGACCGAAGGGCTGCCTGATGACAGGACAACCCATTTGTAAGGACTGCAGATGCATTCCTATCGGACATCTACATTTATGGTAGGTACAAAACTGTACTTTCTCATACAGCGTTTTATATGCTCTACAAATTTTTCCTTTTATAATGGCAGCTTCTGTTTTAGATTCTACTAAAAACTCTACCAGTGCTTGTCTTTCGTTTAGGACCCCCCCCCCCCATTTCTTTCTCTTTGCCTATACCCTGATAATCAATCCCTGATAGGGAAGGCAATCTCTAACCTGCAATCCAAATAAATTCTTATCGTTTTCCCATTCTGTCATCTTTCTCCCTCTAGTTATTTGCTCCCAATACCTTGGTTCCTTTGCCAGTTTTCTCTAGTAAATTCCAGCCCCCTCTTGAACTTTTTCAGGCTATGTAGCTTTCATATTTTTGCCTTGTTTTTCACTGCTGTTGCAGAGCAAGATGCTATTGGTAATGTGCTTCCTCCCTTAACCAAGGTACAGTGGCAGTACTTTGAGTGGTATAATAGTCTTTGCATTAGATTAATTTTAAATGAAGATTGCTCTACTCTGGTGTAGATATTTTTATGATTGTGTTAACTATGCAATGAATGAAAAAAGTAATAGTTTGTTAGAAATTATTGAAAAACGTTTGAAAGCATTTTTTGTTTTTATGTAGATGGAGTCTGCCTGTGTTTCCATTCATGAAGCTCTGAAGTCTGTTATTGACTACCAGACTCACTTCCGCCTGAGAGAAGCCCAAGGCCGCAGCAGGGCTGAAGATCTGAATACAAGAGTTGCTTATTGGTCAATAGGCGAAGCAGTCATTCTGCTGGTGGTTAGCATTGGCCAAGTTCTTCTTCTAAAAAGCTTTTTTTCAGATAAAAGAACCACCACAACACGTGTTGGGTCATAACCAAAGGTGATCTTGGATATGCTGAGCCCGCGTTGCCCAGTACTTTGATAAGGTGCCTCAGTTCATAATCTGAGCACAGAACTGTAAATAAGGGGACTTTTTTACCAGATTATCTCATGGACTTGTGACAAGCAAGTTTATAGAACTAAAATTTACAGAGAACTGAGGTGGACAGAGTAATTTGTTAAATGCAGCAATGTTAATTTGGATTTTTTCTTGTATAATTTCATTTGTACGTCCACTGATAATTTAACTGGTTAAATGTGCAAATACATTCATAATGATAATTTTAACAACACTTGACAAACACAGGGTGCAGTTTTCTCAGATGTTAAATGTTTCCACATGCAGTTATATTTCTAGTATACAGTGTGGCAAAAGTAAAAGTTCCCTTCCCAAAAGTTTTAGAATGCCTTTAGAACTTCATATGGGTTGTGTTAACCAATTGTACTTTCCCACGTTTTTCTGCACTGAATTGTGGCTGTGTTGGAGCAGCCCACTTGCATTGCAAAATTGATCTTTTCAGTTTTAGTATAGTGGTACATGTCATTTGTTGGGTGGGTGAACGACTGCTGAAATAGCTTCTTAAATCTGAATGTTAATAGTTTCACGTCTGCAGTTTAGTAACAGCTAAGACAACAGCACCAAAGCTTCCTGGTAGCTTGTTTGGTAACACTGGATTGTACTTGGGAGTTTACTATGGTTATATTGTGCTGACTGTAGTTCAGGTACTATTTCAGTTCACATTTGTCAGTGCTGTATATAATTTTTAGAAGCAGAGCTCTGAAACTGATGTGCATTAGCAGCCTTCACTTCCTGAAACAGCGCTGAAGTGAACTGTGGAGTCCTAAATGAAGATGGGTGAACTTGTTGATCATTCTTCTGATTTATCACCAAGTATTGTACTGTGCCCTGCAACAGGATAATGTGGGAACTGTGCAACTTCTTGGGTATAGCTTAGTTTGGTCTGCCTTCCCTTCTGATTTAAATGCAAGTGAATGTTCATTCAGTAGCATGCAAGTCCTTGGCTGTGTTACTCGAAATGCATAATATTTGTTTTTTTTACCTGTTTGAGAAAACACTTTTATGGACTGCACCATGGAAGATTGTCAGTTTTGATCAATTGTATATTAAAAGAAGGGCAAGCAGCAAGCCTCTTTCGAGACTTGACATTGACAAGACATTTGTTAAGGTTTTATTTACATATAGGGGTTGTGGGAAACCATACTGTGTATTTTTTTTTAGAGTATTCATTTAAGCAGTAGTGGGAAGAAAATGTATATATGCAAAATAGAAAATTACTTGTGGAGAAAGATTCTGTAATATTAGTTTATCCCTTTAAAGCTGCTGCTTTTTTGTGTTTTGTATAATTAAATTGTTTGAACCGAAATGTGTGATCAATGAGGCGTTGCCCATGGATTGTTGAACATTTTTTATTCTGAAATGCAGAGACTGAATTAATAATTTTTTGTGTATGGTATGAGTTAATAATTTTGTTTCTGAAAGCAATACTTTGTCAGGTGGTTCTGTAAAAGGGAAAAAGTTAAATTAAGCAAACCCTGTGTATATTGGACATGAAAATAAATTAATATATGTAATGGGCTGAGTATTATTAAACTGTAACCCATGCAAGATTTTTATATATGTATGTATATATATATATATATATATATATATATATATATATGTGTATATATATATATATATATGATGCAATTCCCTGATGAAACTTGATGTATGGTGCTCTGTAAAGCAGGTGTCTACCCATATCACTGTTGCAGTATTCTTCAGAGAAGGGATACTCTGCCAAGGGTAGCCCTACATCCTGCCAGTGTACCAAAGCCTTTAGCTGTTAATCGTACATCACATGTATGCCCCTCGTGTAGGGTGTATTGCATAATGGTGACAAATGCAGATACTCCAAACTACTTTGCTGCCAGTCCGAACGCCATTATCGAACGTCTGTTTTGACCCCCTTTCTGCTGTGCTGGTTACCAGGCCGGTTACAGGTAAATGCCTTGGTTGGGTTTATTTTTTCATTTTACTTGTGTTCATGTCATCCAAGAAAGGCAAATGTCAGTGTGGCAGGTACATTTCCTCAAAGACCATCACAACCAGTGTCTTTTTTGCCTAGGTGATTCCCATGATCATACGCAGTGCTGTCTCTCAAGCGTTTGTCCCAAAGACTAGTTAACTTCTGTCTAAATATACTTCTAGAACCAACATCTTTAAATTGTTGGCTGAGGGTGCTATGTTGGGATCCCTCCCGTCTTTTAAGAAGGTCAAAGTCTAGACGTGATCAGGTTGCTGTGGAGCCTCCTCAGGACATCTTTCTAGAAGCAAGTGAATGCCCTGAAGAGCATCTGATTCTGCTCCAGTAGCCACATCTGAGACTGGTATGGATTTGAGTTCTCCCAGATCTCAAAGGCTTTTCAAGCGACTACTGTTGATGTTGAGGGGGGACCCATGACTGATTATTTCCAAAGGGAAGAGGAGAATTCCTCAAATGTTAATCCAGGAGGAGGTTTCTGCTACACCTTATTGAATCTCGTCAAGGGACCAAACAACCAAGGGTCATTAGGGCAGATGTCACGCTTAAGAAAACAAATGGCAATGCCCCTTGTTGCTAAAGATCCACAACTTGAATGGCAGGATTTTTGCCCAAGGCTTGTTCAATGCCTTGATGGCTTTGAAACCTCCTAGAGGTTCTCAGTCCCTTCAACTCCATGGTCTTCCACGCATGTTAATAGGGAAAGGGAAGTAGATTTCCTCAGATGAGGAGCTGGATTCTGATGAGACATCTCTAGCTTATTACTCTCAAATCTCTTCTCTACATTATGGCTCGGAGGAAGAAGACTGACTGAGCCTAAATTCCCCTTTGGAAGAATTATCATTTGGGGGTGCTATTGCTTATGATATTTTAATGGATTCCTCCCAGCTCTCTGACATCCAAAACCGATACTATGAGTTTTTACAAATGGAAACACCCAAGCCCTCTGCAGTCCCCCCCCCCCCCCTGTTTTGGCAGCTCTTTTTGGCTACCTTTAATGCTGCCTGTATAGCTCCAGACTCTCAGCCCCTGCCCCCTAAGAAACATCAGGGTGCCTGAGGAATAGGTTTTTGTGTTTTGCTGATTTTTCTATGGTTTCACTGTCGACTGATAAGCCTTCAAAACTTTTGCTCTTCTAAGCTCCTTCCGTCAGGTAAGGACAGTAGAATTATGGAAAGATAGAGTAAAAAAGTATATAGTGCCACCACCTTTTCATTTTGAGCTGTTAATTATCAAATTCATATGACCAAGTATGTCTTGGCTCTCCTTTCTGAGGCAGCTAAGGTTGTCTGTGATCTTCCTGATTCTGAGGGGAAAGCTTCAGATGTTTCCCTGCTTGGGCCCTCTTCCCAGATTTGCTTGTCACTCCATAAAATGCATTTACGATGCTGCTGATGCCTCTTCCAGGGCTGCTGTCTTTGGTTCTGTGATGTAGCGTTATACTTGTCTTTACTCATTTTAATTTCTCCAAGTCTTTTGGGTTTCTAATACCATGACAGGAATGGACCCCATTCCTAAGTCAAAGTATGATTAAAGTTCATGAAATTAGTATTATTTCAATCTTTGATGTTAGCCAGAAGTGCTGTTTGAGGCACCCACAATGTACCCAGTAATGACTTCTGCAATTCGTACATAGTGACATGTATTGGTAACGTATCTAAATATGATTGTAGATTCTTAAGTCCTGTTGCTCTTACTACTGCTGGAACTGTCTGGGTATCTTTCTTCCACATTGCTCATTTCTGCCTGCAAATCCTGTTATTTTACGACTGTTTCTGTCTGTCTCTCTCTGTACGCAAGACATGGTAGTCACTGGGTGTAGCAATTTCAGTGACTAGTTCTACATTTTTTCATTTCATGGACCACTGTCTAGTTTTTTTGCATCTGTCTTGAACTGTTGGCAATGGGTGATTCTACATGTAAACTGCCATTTTCTATAATGCTTTGTGGCTCATGTTTCCAGTGTTTTTCAGCTACTTCAGTATTGTAAAGTTTGCACAATCCCCAGTGCAACAGTCGTGCCACATTGTTTTTGTAAGTATACAGTCCTTCTGCCGTTAGTATGTCACAACCAGCAGCAAGGTGTGGAACTGTTTCCAATTCTGTTTTACAAAACCTACATTTGTCTGTTTCTCCCATATGTGCAATAGACTTTGTAAACCAACATTTTACATAGTCCACTATCTTGGGCTACCAGTATCAAACTTTCATCTTTTGGTTTAAATTTGCCTCCTCTTAACCATTCCCGCATTCAGTCCTGATCAACATTAGGTCGTTCCAGGTGATGTCCTTCAAGGATGCATCTGCAGTCCTTACAAATGGGTTGTCCTGTCGTCAGGCAGCCCTTCGGTCGGCCGGATTCCAAAGTCTGGGTCTGGCCTCGGCTGGTGTCGCACTTCACCCGATGTCATAGCTGCAGTTCTTCGGGTATAAAGGCATCAGCCGACGCCATTTTCCTCGGTCTTTCTTGCCGCGTGGCGCCCGAAGCAGAAGATGTTCGCAAGTGCCGGTCGGTCAGAACCAGAGATTACTACTACCGAATACAACTTCGAAGACTTCTAAAAAGCTAAGTACCCCATTGGGGACTCTTTCTTGCCTCAGCCGATGTCAGAAAAAGTGAATAACTGTTTAACTTGTGGGAAACAAATACCTCATAAAGATTTCCACTCTTACTGCTTACCTTGTTTAGGCCCAGACCACAACGTAGCAGCTTGTCTAGCCTGTGCTTCTTTTAACCGACGGACGCTTAGACGTCGGTCGGAATTTGCTGAGCAGTTTTTCGGCTCTGATTTTGCTTATAAGATGCCGTCGGATCCTCCGACTACACAAATAACCAAAAAACGCAAGGAAAAAGACCGACACTCGCGGTCCGGTTTCGGCTGAAACCGCGGTTAGGCAAACCGCGAGCATTTCTGTTTTGGCTGAAACCGAGCAAGCGGTTCTTCCTTCAGCCGAAAGCATGCCTTCTACCGAGGCTTCTAACCTCGTGGAATCGGCTTCTGAAATCCAACCTGCTGTTGCGATTTCTCAGGAATTATCAAACACTATTCCCTTGGATATTTCTACTCCTGCACGTGGAGCTGCTAGGCCTCCTGCAGCCATGTCCATTAAGGCCTTTGCCAGGGCTAAAGCAGCTAAAGCTACAAAAACTGTACCTGTTAAGACCCCTACTCACAGGCCCAGTTCCAGTTCCCAAATGCTTTCTTTGGCAGAGGATCTTATTTCTTTAATCCGGGGATCCCGGCCTCATCCAGACAGGGCCTCTCATCCACCTCCAGAGAAAGAGGCCTAGAGCAGAGCCCCCTGAGCCAGTGTCCACAGATGATTCCTCTGATGATTCAGACAATACAGACCCTCCAGAGGCTTTTTATTCCCCTTACGAAGACTCTGATGCTGAAGAGTCCATCCCTTCTGCCTCTCCACCTGAGGAATTTTCCTTTGGGGAAACCTTGCATGCCATGAGGGAACAATTTCAGTGGCAGGGCAAGATTTTTCAGACTCCAGAAAAAGGCTTAGAACTTTTTTGCATTTACCACAACACAGGCCTTTAGCTATACCTCCAGTTCTCTCTGTTGTAGATGATGCATTTAATGATGCTTGCACTGCTCTTGATTCTTTACCTCCGGCCCCTGCTAAGCCCGATAGGACAGGGTCCCGGACACACATCACCATTTATACAAGGCTCCTTTTGCAGATCCCGAGACTATTTCCCAGGGACCTAAGGCTGTAGCCTCTACCTCTGCTAAAAACCCCCCTCCCCTCTGAAAGGGAATCCAGGTCCTTAGAGAGATGGGGTAAAAAAGTTTACACTTCTGCTACTTTCAGCCAGGGCCTTGAACTGTCAATTCCACATGATACAATATCAAGAATTTATGTTAGACCAGTTAACTAAAAAACTGTCCTCTGATGAACCTTTTGATAAGAAGTATGTTCAGGAAATGGTACATAACATTCAGCAAGTTAGTAACCATTCTTTAAAATGCGGCTATGATGCACTGGAGGCTTCCTTTAGATCAGCCATGACTGGCACAGTTATCAGAAGGCAATGCATGGTTGAAAGAGCAGGCCTTACCGGACCATGTCAAATCAAAACTGTTAGATGCTCCCATGGACAAGGCCAATTTATTTGGTTCTCCTGCACAACAGGTACTGAAGAAGATGGAGGAGAAGGCAAAATCTGTACAAACAGTAAACGATTTCTTACAGGTCCAACCTCCAAGGTTTAGCAGGAATTGGCCCTCCAAAAATTGGTCCTTTCCAGACTCCTCTAAAGCACAGAGAGGCAGGAATAGGCGATCAAGAGGCAGAAACCAATCCAGGGGTGCCTACAGGGGATGCCAGTGGCAGGGTAACAACCAGCGAGGCACAGACACAGCCACCACCACTGCAACAGGACAATCACAGTGACTTGGCTCTGGCATCGCCTACCAGGGAACAACTAGAAGCACCCTTAGGCGGAAGGCTAGCCTTATTCTCAATAAACTGGCATTACATCACAAGAGACAAGTGGATTTTACAGACAATAGACCAAGGCTACAGGTTCCACTTCCATACCCTACCAGGGAAGAGAGGAATGCCAAACCTACCTCACAACCAGCAGCAAGGTGTGGAACTGTTTCCAATTCTGTTTTATAAAACCTACATTTGTCTGTTTCTCCCATATGTGCAATAGACTTTGCAAACGTTTTACATAGTCCACTATCTTGGGCTACCAGTATCGACCTTTCATCTTTTGGTTTAAATTTGCCTCCTCTTAACCATTCCCGCATTCAGTCCTGATCAACATTAGGTCATTCCAGGTGTTTTCTCTACTTGCAACTATATTTATGCATTTTCCACATTTCTTGCCTTCTCATCTGATCCTTTACCTTATATTCTTTTTATTTTTTGGCGCACACTGTTTATGCATTGTTTTTATGTTCTAGTTTGATTTCCATTCCCGCTTGACACTGATATGCTTCTGCTAGCCTAAGCAGGGAAGTCATCTTAGATTTATTCTTGTCATGTTTCAAAACTTTCACTATGTTTGGGTCTTAGGGGGTCAGCAGATATGTATGCAGTCCCACGATTGCAGATTTGTACATGTAATAAATTTCAGAGAGGCCCATACCCCCTTGAGGCCCATACCTCCTTTGGAATGGGGAATATAATCTTGGTATGCTCTGATTTTTTTTTTTTTTTTTTTTTTAAATCATTTGAGCACGAATGATCTTTGTTTTCCTGTCTAATCTGTCCAACAACTTTTGGAGCCATTTACTTCAAAATTGTAAATTAGGACAGGAAGAGCAAATTGGTTTATAGCTTGAACTCTGTTTCTAGGCACTTGTATTTTCAGCTTTGTATGTATGCCAACTATGTTGTACTAAAATTCTGAACAAACTTAATTGAATCTTTCCTACTCTCCTAAAAGTCAAATGTCAAACCCTAAACCACAGATATTTGCTTCTAGAACTACTGTATTGCTAAAACTTGTACACGATTCTTTTGATAGTTTCTACAATGTTAGCCTACAGCAATAATGCATTTAACGTTTTTGTTTTATGTTTTCTTTTTTACTCCTGTTACATTAGCTTAATTTTGGAGCTTATCTCCCCGGGCCTCTACTCAAAATGGACATGTATCCAGTTAGACTAGCCCGGTCAACAAATGTAAAATAAAAATAAAATAAAGTAGATGTCATCGCTGTTTTCAGGTTTAATTAAGTCTTCTAAAATATTCCTTACTGAGTTTTATTTGCATTTGTTCATGTTTTTTGTTGATCCTTCATCAATTCCCAGGTATTTATGCACTCACTCATGCGCAAGTTCTTTTATATCAAATTCGTGTTGCAAACTGTTTTCTTGGTGCTGCAGCTTTCCTGCTTTAACATTGCTTTTACATATTTGTCACTACCAAATTACACATCTGACACGGTCCCAAGGTTTTGTCTGACAGCCTTCCAGTCTCCTCTGTCTCGGCCAGGGAATTTCTCAGGTTTCTGGGGTCTGGGACATCCAAAATCCCCATTCTTCCTCTTGCCGGGCCCCATATGAGGAAGCTGCAGTGGTACTTCAGATCAGTGCATCTTCAACATTGCCACCTCCTGTAGTTCCGTGATGTTCTTCATGTTTCACTGTTGCAGTCATCACATTTGGGTTATCTGCCTGCAGGTAGCCCACAGCTGGCATGAACACCAAAGTCGTGGGATTTCTGCGTCGGATGCTGTATCTTCTTCCATGACGTCAGGTCGTCAGGGGTATAAAACAGCCAACGCCATTGCATCAATCTTTCTTGCAGTGTGGTGCCCGAAGCAGAAGCAGTTTGCAAGTGCCGGTTGGCCGACTCCTGAAATTTTCATTTTTCGAGTTTCAGACCTGAACTCTTCTAAAAGATGAGTACCCCATTGGGGATCTTTTTTTCTTGCTCTTACCGATGTCAGAAAAAAATTAATGGTCTTGCCTGTGGAAAGCAAACACCTCAGAGATTTTCATTCTTACTACGTCGCCTGTTTATGCCCAGACCATGATGTCCCTTGCTGTTGGTTTTGTGCCTTGTTCAACGCCGGAACTATTCGTCGTCGGGCTATTTCTGTAGCTAAATTCTTTCGCTCTCGATCTCCGTACTCCGAAATGTCTTCGGTAAGCCATCCGACTGCTGATCTTCTGAAAGGATAAAGACAGACCGCATAGGTCCAAGGCTGCCAACTGCGCTACTGTTAAGCTAGTCGCCAGTCAGCCAGTACTCAGTAAGGTGTTTTCGCAGCCCCTAATACCAGCTTCTACAGATTCGTAGGCCTCTACTGAGACCCATTCAGAGTCTGGTATGCTGCGAGATGCTTCGACTATGGAACCTGCGGATGTCTATACCTTGGATGGGTCCGGAGCTGCTGTGCAGGCACCGGCTTCTGAGGGTGTTTTCAGGCATTCCGATCTTCATATTGAACAGACTTCCTTTCAAACCAAAAGTACCAAATTTCTCAGGCCTAAAGCTCGCACTACGCCTAGGAAACAGATGACCAAAGTGCATTCTAAGGCCCACATGCCACAAAAACAAATTAGAATGGCTGAGGACCTCATTACTTTAATTAGGGGAATTCAGCCTTCCCCCTCAAAAAGACCCAAAACTGATTTTCCTTCTGATCAGAAATATGATTACTCTGATCTTTCTGATTTCCAAGATGTACCCTTATCTACCTATGAGGATTCTGGTGCAGAGGATTCCATTCCCTCTGCTTCTCCTCCAGAGGATTTTTCCTTTGAAACCCTGCACACCCTTGGAGAACATTACTGCTGGGAGAGCCAGGACTACCCCCAGTCCAGAGAGACTCGGGTAATTTTTAAGTTTGCCTCAGCACAGGCCTCTAGCTATCCCTCCTGTTCTGTTCTGGAAATTGTAGATGTCTTCCTGGAGTCCAGCCTTACCCCTGATACCTTGCCTCCAGCTCCCAGGAAACCTGGCAGGTACTATAGAGTGCCTGACTCCCACAAATTCCTTTTTAGGAATCCTACTGCGGATGCAGAGACCATTTCCCAGGGAACTAAAGGCATTAAGGGTACACCTGCCAAAAATCCTACCCTTCGAACAGGGATTCCAGGGCATTAGATTGGGAAAAAAGGTATACACCTCTGCTACACTTGCCATTAGGGCTTTACATTGCAAGTTTTATATGTTAAAGTATCAGCAGCATATTATGGATCTAATTAAACAAAAAAAATGTTGATTCCTGATTGTACAGAACACAAAGATTTACAAGAGTTGATGCATTTTGCTAACCAAGTTGGTAAACATACTTTGCAATGTGGGTTTGATACTTTAGAAGCATCTTGCATGGCTGCTATCACTGGGTCTGTTAGAAGACATGCTTGGCTTAAGGAACAAAACTTGTCAGATCGTGTCAAAGCAAAATTACTGGATGCACCATTAAATCAAAAGCGTCTATTTATTAATAAAGCAGAAGTCTTCATAAGAATGGAGGAGAAAGCTAAATCTAGGCAAACTGTATGCAAACTGATTTCTTACAAGTACAGCCACCTAGATTCAGTAGGCATTGGCCTTCAAAAAACTGTCTTTTCCAGTCACATCCAGGCCTTCTCAGTCCAAACACAGGGGCAGTAGACCACCAAGTCTTCAGTCTCAGGCTATGCACAGAACTAAGCAATGGAGTGTTCCCATGTCCAAAACGGGGAGTAGTAAGCCTCCATCCTTTGGTAAAATTGCACAATAACTTATCCTTAACTCTTCCAAGCCTTGGCCAAGTACTTGCACCTTTAGGAGGAAAACTTGTACTGCATGGCAAAAATTGGCAATACATTACCCAAGACAAATGGGTCTTAAAAACATTATTTCCCAGAGAAACAGATTTCAATTCCACTTATTCCCATCCATAAGCAGATGGCCAGACCTACCACCAAACCAGTGGGCAGAGGCCCAAAAGCAATTACTTTCTCAGTATCAAGGCTATTCAGCCTGTCCCAGCAGAACAAAGGGGACAAGGTTTTTACTCTAGACTGTTTCTGGTCCGCAGAAAAGAAAACTCTTGGTTGTCCTATCCTGGATCTGTCTATTCTCAACAACTTTTTGGTGGTTCCAAATTTCAAAATGTTAACTCTCCAACAGCTGCTTCCTATGCTAGCCAAGCACTCCTGGCTAACAACCCTAGGTTTAAAAGAAGTTTATATGCACATTCCCATAAGGGAATCTTGCAAAAAATACCTACACTTCAGAGCAGGCTCTTTGCACTATCAGATGTTCATTGTGTTTCACTGTTGCAGTCATGACTGTAGGGTTCTCGGTCGGCCAGAATCCCAAAGTCTGTATCCGGCGTCGGCTGTTCAACCATGCTCCCTGACGTCAGAGCACCAGGAGTACAAAGCTGACAGCCGACGCCATCTTCTCCAGTCTTTCTTGCCGTGCGGTGATAGCAGTTCGCAAGTGCCGGTCGGCTGACTCCTGACTATTTTTTTCTGATAAACTTCAGTTCGAAGACTTTCTTCTCCACTCAAAGCTAAGTACCCCATTGGGGAAACTTTTTCTTGCTCCAGTCCGATGTCAGAAAAAGTTAATAATTGTATTTCATGTGGGAAGCAAATACCTCATAAGGATTTTCATTCTTACTGCATTCCTTGCTTAGGCCCTGACCACGACGTAGCTAGTTGTCGGTTTTGTGCTAGATTCAATCAACGTACAATTAAACGAAGGTATGATTTTGCTTTTCATTACTTCGGTAGGCGCTTTAACTACAAAATGTCGGATACAGTTCCGGCTATTGGAGTTCACAAACGTCGCAAGGATAAAGACAGGCCTCCGAGGTCCAAATCTGACGATAGCGCACAAGCGGAGCCAGTTCAGGTTCGGCCGTCGTCAGTGAGGCACTTTTGCAGCCCCTGTCGTCGGCCATTTCAGAACCGATGGCCGAAACGGACTCTCATGAGGAGCCAACCAGGCCTTTGAATATTTCTATCGCAGGACCTTCGGACAATGCTTCTTCGGATGGGTCCGGAGCCGCTGTGCAGGTACCGACTTCCAAAGGGGTTTTCAGGCCTACTCAGCTTCTAATAAAGGCAAAGCCAAAGACAAAGGCAAAGACTCCTTCTAAATCAAAGACTATAACACAGGCCTCTTCTGAACCGGCTCCCAAGTCACAGAAACAGTTACTCAAGATGGCGGAGGATTTGCTTACTATGATTAGGGGTTCACATCCCCCTCCAGATAAAAGGCCAAGGCAGGATGTTTATTATGATTCCTCTGATCAGGCTTCTGTTTCTTCAGTTTCTTCTTCTGACCAGGAATATTCTTTCCCTCCTTATGAGGATTCTGATGCTGAGGAATCCATTCCTTCAGCTTCTCCCCCTGAGGATTTCTCTTTTGGGGAAACTTTGCATGAAATTAGGGAACATTTCTAGTGGGAAGGACAGGAGTATTCGGAATCTAAGAAAAGACTAAGGGATTTTATTCTTCTCCCCCAACATAGACCCCTGGCTATTCCTCCTGTTTTGGATATTGTGGATGATGCTTTTTCAGAGGCTAACTTGACCCCTGACTCTCTTCCTCCTGCTCCTGTTAAACCTGATAGATATTACAGGGTTCCTGATTCCCACCAGATGTTCTTCGTTCCACATTGCTGCAGTCCTTACTATTGGGTAGTCCGCTGTCCAGTCGGCCCGAATACCAGAGTATATGGCTGACGTCGGTCAGGGCGCATTAGACTGACGTCAGTATGTCAGGGTACTAATGCGTATGACCGACGTCATATCCTCAGTCTTTTTTGCCGCATGGTCCGATGCAGAAGCAGTTTTGCGAGTGCAGGTTGGCGTTCTGAAATATTTCCGAAACCGGAGTTTCAGACCGAATCAGAGTTGGCTAAGTACCCCGTTGGGGAACATTTTGTTTTTTTCTTGCCTCAGTATTTAACCGGATGTCAGAAAAAGTGAATAACTGTATTTCTTGTGGGAAACAGATACCTCATAGGGATTACCATACCTTGTGTATACCTTGTTTAGGGCCTGAGCACGACGTTGTTGGATGCCGCTCTTGTGCTAGGTTTAACAAACGCACTATTAAGAGGAGGTTAGACTGTGCCAGGTTAGTGTTTGGGAAGCGTTGCAATTATAAAATGCCGCCGGATGCTCCGACGCCCGCTTCGTCCAAGAAGCGCAAGGACAAAACAGCGAAGCCTAGGGTTGATGAACCGCAGTCCCGGACGCCGGTTCTTTAGAAGGCTCAGTGGAGCCAGAGGTTTTGCCAGGAGTTTCTATGGAGTCTCAGGCAGAAACTTTACTGTTACAGGATGTGCCTTCTCAGGAGGTAGGCCAGGCTGAGGGGCTTCTCAGGTAACTGTTCTTCCCTCTCTTCCCAAGGTAGTTAGAGCCTCTCCTGCTGTTGCCAAAACTTCTTTGAGAGGTAGGCCAAGTTCAGCTTCAGTGGGGGCTTCTCCTAGCATTTCGGGTTCTGTACCTAAGAAACATATGCTTAAAATGGCAGAAGATTTGATTACTATGATTAGAGGTTCTATGCCCTCCTGATAAGAGGCCTAGGGTGGAACCGAGTTTGATAGTTTTGAACAGTGTTCAGAGGCTTCTGAGTCTTCTGCGGAAGATTTGCAGGAGTATCCTCCTTATTCTGATTCTGATGTGGATGATTCCACTCCTACAGCTTCTCCTCCTGAGGATTTCTCATTTTCAGAGACTCTGCATTCCATGAGGGAGCACTTTAAATGGGAAGGCCAGGATTACTCTGATTCCAGGAAAAGGCTTAGGGAATTCTTGTTTTTACCCCAGCATAGGCCCTTAGCTATACCTCCTGTGTTGAATGTGGTGGAAGATGTCTTTGCAGTGGCTTCCCTGAACCCTGACTCTTTACCTCCTGCTCCTGTTAAACCTGATAGGTACTATAGGGTGCCCGAAGCTCATAAGTATTTGTTTAAGAGTCCTAGGGCGGACCCAGAAACTGTTTCTCAGGGGCCTAAAGGTGTTAAGGCCTCTGTGGTTAAAAATCCTGTTCCCACTGATAGAGGCAAGGGCTTTGGATAGGTGGGGAAAGAAAGTGTATACTTCTTCCACTCTAGCCATGAGAGCGTTGAATTGTCAGTTTCACATGCTAAAATATCAAAATTATCTCCTTTCACAATTGAAATCTAAGGTGGATGCTTTAGCGGAAGGTATTGAGTGTAAAGAGTTGCTGGATTTGGTTCATGTGTCTGAACAAGTGGGTAAGCATTCTTTGCAATGTGGTTTTGATGCTGTACAGGCCTCCTCGAGGGTGGCTGCCACTAGTTCTGTTCTTCGCAGGCATGCCTGGTTGAGGGATCAGAATTTAGCTGAGCATGTTAAGACAAGGATTTTGGATGCTCCTTTACAGTCTGATGTGTTGTTTGGTTCGCCTGTGGAAGCAGTTTTAAAGAAAATGGAGGACAAAGCTAAGTCTATGCAAACTGTTAAAGATTTTTTGCAGGTGCAGCCACCGAAGTTTAGTAGAAATTGGCCTGCTAAGGGGTGGACATATCCTGCTTATGATTCCCAGTCTAGGGGTAGGTCTAGACGTGGTAGGGGCAGAGCTCAAGGTTCTTTTAGGCCTAGAACAGCGAGTTCACCTGCTCAGACTTCTGGTGAGGGCAGGGGTCAGTCCTTTCGTAAACAGACCCAATGACCTGCCTTTTCAGCTGCCAGTAGATTCTCGTCTGGCAGCTCCTTTGGGAGGAAGACTGTCTCTTTTCAAAGAAAATTGGGATTTAATTACTCAAGACAGATGGGTGTTGGATATCATTCACCACGGTTACAGGTTTTATTTCCATACCTTGCCCCCTTTCAAAGGCATGCCAGACGTTCCTCCTCCACAAAGAAAAGAGGCTCACAAGCAAATTTCTCAGTTACTCCAGATGGGGGCCATTCAGCCAGTCCCTGTATCAGAAAGGGGCCTAGGATTTTATTCTCGCCTGTTCCTAGTACCAAAGAAGGGGAACACGTGGAGACCAATTTTGGATTTATCTCTCCTCAACACTTATCTGGACATTCCCAAGTTCAAGATGTTGACGTTACAACAGCTTTTACCTCTGCTGGGCAAAGATCACTGGATGGTAACTTTAGATCTCAAGGAAGCTTACCTTCATGTGCCTATAAGGCTAAGTTACAGGAAGTATCTGCGGTTTCGAGCTGGAAATTCTCATTATCAGTTCTCTGCATTGCCCTTTGGCTTATCTACTGCCCAGAGTATTCACAAAGGTTCTGGCTCCAGTGATAGCTTACTTCAGGCTACAAGGAATTCAAATCTATCCTTACTTGGACGACTGCCTGATTCTGGCTCAAGAAAAGGAAGACCTTCTACAGCATCTGGAATATGTTATAGCAGTGCTAAGATGCCTAGGGTATTCTGTGAACGAAATAAAGTCCAGTCTAGTACCCTCTCAAGACATGTGCTTTCTGGGTGTGAGACTGAATACAGCAGCCCAGATGGCCTTTTAACCCCGGACAAACAAAAGAGTCTATCAATTTACTTCCATCAACTATCTCATCAGTCCGTGCTGACTGCAAGGACAGTCCTTCAAGCATTAGGGTTCATGGCATCTTGTATTCTGGTGCTTCCCAATGCCAAACTGCATATGAGGAAGCTACAATGGTATCTCAAAATGTATGGACACAGCACTGCCAGGATTTGGACACTGTCATTCAAATAATACCTTGCCTTCAAAAAGAATTTTTGTGGTGGGCTCAGGAATGTCACCTAAACAAGGGACTCTCTGTGACCCGCCAGAGGCGAGTCAGATTTTAAAGAAAGATGCCTCGGACATTGCTTGGGGAGCTCATCTAAATGGAAAGTGGATACAAGACAAGTGGCCTGCCAGACTACAGCATCTACATATCAACATGAAGGAGATGTTAGCAGTCCAGTTTGCATTAATGGCTTTCAAGGAGTTACTTCTTCCAGGGCAGGTGTTGATTCTAACAGACAACACAACTGTCATGTGGTACATCAACAAGCAAGGGGAACACATTCTTATCCTCTATGCAGGCAAGCAATGATTTTATGGGAGACTGCTAAGCTTGCAATTAACTCTTCAGGCAAGGTTTCTGCCAGGAGCACAGAACTCCTTAGCAGATGTGTTAAGCAGACAAATCATGGATCCCCACGAGTGGAAACTGGATCTTCATGTATTTCAGAAATTGACAGTGTCACGGGGAACTCCAGACATAGATCTGTTCGCTTCTCCACTAAACCACCAGCTGCCAAAGTTTTGCACAAAGGGGTTTCATCACACAGCTTGGAAAGTGGATGCTCTGTCTTTCAGTTGGAAAAACCTTCATGTGTATGCCTTTCCACCTCTGCCTCTTCTTCCAAAGGTGCTATTAAAAGTCAGACAAGACAAGCCAAGGATGATTTTGATAGCTCCAGATTGGCCTCGGCAACACTGGTACCCACTACTAAAGAGTCTGGTAAAGAAGCCTCCATGGCCTTTACCTTTGATTCCTCATCTGTTATCTCAGAAGGACGGTCATCTGCTCAATGTCAAGCTTCACTCTCCATCTAACAGCCTGGCATATTCTGTGTTGAAACACAGCAGGTCTCAACTTCCTCAACAAGTTTTAAATGTGATTATGGAAGCTAGAAGACCTAGTACAAGGAAAGTGTACGCAGAAAAATGGAAGAGATTTTTATTTTGGAGTACAGCAAAGAATTTGGAGATTTCTGAGCCTAATTTGAGTGTGGCTCTTCAATATCTTACTGAGTTATTGGACAAAGGTTTGTCCTTCTCTTCCATTAAGATTCATGCTGCAGCAATTTCAGCTCACTATGATTGTGACCCACCATTGTTTTCATCCTTTGTTCAAGCAGTTTCTTAGAGGGGCAAAGAATATAAGACCCCCGTAGAGCTCCTACTCCTGCTTGGGATCTCAATTTTGTGTTGGAAAAACTTACTCTACAACCTTTTGAGCCTGCGGCTACTGCTGAATTGAAATACTTGTCATGGAAGACTGCTTTTCTGTTGGCTATTACTTCTGCAAGAAGGGTGTCTGAGTTGCAGGCCCTTATGGCAGTAGAGCCCTTTTGATTTTCCATAAGGATAGGGTATCATTACGCACTAATCCTTCCTTTATGCCTAAGGTGGTTTCTAGTGTGGCTTTAAACCAAACTATTCATTTGCCTACTTTTTATGCAGACCCCCAAAATAAAGGGGAAAAGATTTTGCACACTTTAGATGTACACAGGCAATTGCGTTATTATTTAAGCAGGACTAAGGATTTTAGGCAGTCTCAGCAGTTGTTTGTTTCTTTTGCTTTGAGTTCAGGGCAAGCCTGTGTCAAAACAAACTATTTCTAGGTGGATTGGGTTTTGCATTGCATTTTGTTATTCCCATCATGGCAAGGAGATTCCAGCTGGGATTAGGCCTCATTCCACTAGGGCTACTGCCACTTCAACAGCATTTCTAAGGGGGTGGCAACTAAGGATATTTTGGAGGCAGCTACTTGGAGTTCAGTGCATACTTTCTCTAAGCATTATCACCTTCCTATCTACTCTAAGTCTAGGGCTGGTTTTGCCACAGCTGTTTTGCAAGGCATGTTGTCAGCTCCTACTTCTTTATGATTTGCCAGCCTCCCTTACCTCTGCTTTGGGATTCTACCCAATAGTAAGGACTGCAGCAATGTCGAACTAAGAACATAGTACAGTTTTGTACCTACCATAAATGTAGATGTTCGAGGATCCACATTGCTGCAGTCCAATTTACCTCCCTCCTTCCCTCTGTGTTTAGGGGTGGTTGTGTAGGTGAGGTTATATGTTGATATTTTTGTATATATTTTTGTATATATTGTACATATTTTTGGTGCAGGTATTTTGGGCCTTGTCTTTTTAGGGTCTTCTGACATCTGGGGCAAGAAAAGACTGAGGATATGACGTCGGTCATGCGCATTAGTACCCTGACGTACTGACGTCAGTCTAATGCGCCCTGACCGACGTCAGCCATATACTCTGGTATTCGGGCCGACTGGACAGCGGACTACCCAATAGTAAGGACTGCAGCAATGTGGATCCTCGAACATCTACATTTATGGTAGGTACAAAACTGTACTTTTTTATACAAGAACCCTTCTGCTGACCCTGAAACCATTTCTCAGGGTCCTAGGGGAGATAAGGCCGCTTCTTCCAAAAACCCCATTCCCACTCAAAAGGATTCTAGATCTTTAGAAAGATGGGGCAAAAAAGTGTACACTTCTGCTGCTTTATCCATTAGGGCTTTAAACTGTCAGTTTCATATGCTAAAATACCAGCAAATTCTCTTGTCTGTTTTAAAACAAAAGCTTACTTACACTTCTGCCTGTGCAGATAAGGAATTACATGACTTATCACATGCCACAGAACAAGTTGGGAAGCATGGTTTACACTGTGGATTTGATGCCTTGGAGAGGCTTCTTGTAGGGCTGCTGCCTCCGGCACAGTTATTAGAAGGCATGCATGGCTAAAGGAACAAAATTTGCCAGAACAAGTAAAAGCTAAATTATTGGATGCTCCTGTTCAGCTTAATGTTTTGTTTGGATCAAAAGCTGAAGAGGTGATTAAAAAGATGGAGGATAAGACAAAATCCATGCAAACAGTTAAAGATTTCTTACAAGTACAGCCACCAAGATTTAGCAGGAATGGCCTTCTAAAAATTGGTCCTTTCCCACTTCAGACAGGCCTCGGAGAGGTAGATATAGACGCTCCCGAGGAAGGCCTCAAACACAAGCTTCTTATAGACCAAGACAGTGGACTGCTTCCACCCCTAGGGGAGGAGGGGACAGGTCACAAACTCATAGGAAACAAACTCAATGACTCCCTCTGTTGGGCTGCAGGAACTTCTTGCCTGGAAGCCCCTCTTGGAGGAAAACTCTCTCTTTTTTTTTTTTATCAAATTTAGACTCGTATAACCCAAGACAAGTGGGTTCTGGATGTGGTTTCAAGAGGTTACAAATTCCATTTTCATACCCTGCCATGGCCAAGCGGATGGCCAGACCATCCAAAACATCAATGGACAGAGGCCTTAAATCAGGTGGAAGCTCTTTTGGATAAGAAAGCCATAGAACTGGTTCCACTTTCAGAGATGGGACAAGGTTTTTACTCAAGGCTCTTTCTAGTCCCCAGGAAGCAAAACTCATGGAGACCCATTCTGGATCTGTCAGTCTTTAACACCTTTCTAGAGATTCCAAAATTCAAGATGCTTACCCTACAGCAGCTACTTCCAATGCTGTCCAAAGATGCATGGATGGTAACTTTGGATTTAAAGGAGGCATATTTACACATTCCCATCGGGCAGGAACGCAGAAAATACCTCAGGTTCAAGGCCGGATCGAGGCACTTTCAATTCTCTGCGCTGCCCTTTGGATTGTCTACTGCGCCCAGGGTCTAAACCAAATGCCTGGATCCAGTAGTAGCTTACTGCAGACTCAAGGGAATTCAAATTTACCCTTATCTGGATGATTGTCTAATTCAGGCAGACAGCAAGGATGTCTTACTCCAGCATCTAGAATTTGTACAGAACCTCCTCAAGTTCCTGGGATTCTCTGTAAACATAAAAAAGTCAAATTTGACACCCTTAACTTTTCTGGGTGCTCTTCTAAACACTACAACCCAGATGGCATTTCTGACATCCAAAAAACAATTACAGCTGGCTTCAGCTTTCAAAACCTTGGCAACTTTAACCCAGCTATCTGCAAGGAGATTCCTGCAGGCTTTGGGTTACATGGCCTCCTGCATCCTTCTCGTACCATATGCAAGACTACACATGAGGAAAATACAGTGGTACCTAAAAGTGTATGGTCTCAGCATTGCCACAGTTTAGACATATACTGATCTCCGTCCTTCCTTGTCTTCAAAAGGAATTCCTTTGGTGGTCCAGGGCATGTACTCTAAACAAAGGGAAAACCCTTCTGTCTGCCTCCTGCCACTCGGGTTCTAACCACAGACGCCTCGGACTATGCTTGGGGAGCCCATTTTCAGGGCAACTGTCTGCAGGGCCTTTGGACAAAGGATCAGAAGCACCTGCATATCAATTTAAAGGAAATGTTGGCCGTTCAGAGAGCTCTAATGCCCTTTAGGAATCTTCTACAACCAGGACAACTACTAATACGGACAGACAACACCACAGTTATGTGGTACATAAACAAGCAAGGGGGATCTCATTCCTACCCCCTTTGCAGACTAGCCATGGATCTATGAAACACAGCTCTAGCTTGCAATCTGGACCTTCAAGCTCAGTTTCTACCAGGAAAGCAAAACTTCCTGGCAGACAGTCTGAGCAGAAACCTTTCGGATCCACACGAGTGGATGCTGGACACCGAAATATTCAGGATGATAACAGCAGTCTGGGGATGTCCTCACATAGACCTCTCTGCATCCCATCTCAATCAACTACAGAATTTTTGCACCAGGACTTTCCACAAAGAAGCTTGGAAAGTGGATGCCCTGTCATTCAGTTGGAGAAACCTCTCGGGATATGCTTTTCCACCTCTTCCTCTTCCACGGGTATTATTAAAGATAAAACAGGACAAGCCCAAGATGATAATCTTGCTGGCCCCAAATTGGCCTCGACAGTTTTGGTACCCAACTCTAAAAAACTTATGTCTGGAGCCCCCTTGGGTTTTACCTCCGTCTTCGAACCTTCGGTCCCAACATCAGGGTCAGGTTCTACACTCCCATGTCAGAACTCTCAGCCTGGCGGCCTGGTTAATCCAGGGCCTTTGATTACTACTTTCCTACCCAAGCAGGTTATGGATGTCATTTTAGAAGCCAGACGTCCTAGCACTAGAAAATCTTATGCAGGAAAATGGAAAAGATTTTGTTCCTGGATACAGGCTCAGGATTCTGATCCTCTTCTTCCGAACATTCCTTTAATTTTACTTTACTTGACAGATTTCTTACATAAGGGTCTCTCTTTCTCTTCCATTAAGATTCATGCCTCTGCTATTTCCGCTCATTATAATACAGACCCTCCAATCTTTTCCCACCAGCTCATGAGACAGTTTCTCAGAGGAGCTAAGAACTTAAGACCTCCTAGATCTCCTCCCATTCCTGCTTGGGATCTCAACTATGTTTTGGAAAAACTAACCTTGCCTCCTTTTGAGCCTGCTGCTTCTTCTGACTCCAAGTTTTTATCTTGGAAGACAGCCATCCTGTTAGCCCTAACCTCTGCCAGGAGAGTTTAAGAGTTACAAGCTCTTATGGCTGTGGAACCTTATTATTTTTCATCAAGACAGGGTGTCTTTGAGGACTAATCCTACCTTCATGCCCAAGGTGGTTTCCAAAGTGGCTTTAAATCAAACTATCCACTTGCCAACTTTTTTCCCCACTCCTCAAAATAAAGGGGAAAGGATCTTACATTCCTTGGATGTACACAGACAACTATGTTTTTACCTGGATAGAACCAAGGACATCAGAAAATCAGAACAATTGTTTGTTTCTTATGCTTCAAGTTCCCAAGGTAAAGCCATTTCAAAACAGACCATTTCTAAATGGATTGGTCATGGAATCAGATTGTTCACACCATGGAAAGCAAATCCCAGGGAGTATATGGACTCATTCCACCAGAGCTGCTGCCACTTCTGCGGCCTTCCTCAAGGGAGTTCCTACCAAAGACATTTTGGAAGCTGCAACTTGGAGTTCAATGCATACTTTTTCTAAGCACTACAATCTACCTCTCTACTCTAAGTCTAGGGCAGGCTTTGCCTCTGCAGTCTTGCAGGGCCTTTTAGCCGCCCCTTCTACTTTATGGCCACCTCCCTTTCATTCTGCTTTGGGATTCTACCCTACAGTCATGACTGCAACAGTGAAACATGATGAACATTGTACAGGTTGTGTACACCTACCATAAATGTAGATGTTAGTGTCTTCACTGTTGCAGTCTGGGTTTCCCTCCCTCCTGTCCCCTCTTATTTTTACCTTTGTGTGGTTCCTTTTTTCACCATTCTTCTGAGGTGTATTTGCAAAGGATATGGGACCTTTCTCATTTTGGGACTCCTGACATCTGGGGCAAGAAAAACTGGAGAAGATGGTGTCTGCTGTCAGCTTTGAACTCCTGGCGCTCTGACGTCAGGGAGCATGGTTGAACATCCGACGCCAGACCCAGACTTTGGGATTCTGGCTGACCGAGGACTGCCTGCCATCAGGGGAGAACCCTACAGTCATGACTGCAACAGTGAAGACACTCTAACATCTACATTTATGGTAGGTGTACACAACTGTACTTCTATGCACTTCCCTTTGGCTTATCTACTGCACCCAGGGTATTCACAGAGTGCCTAGCTCCAGCCATTGCATATTGCAGAGGACTTCAAATTTACCATACTTGGAAGATTGCCTGATTCAGGCGAACAGTCAGGAATTGGTACTTCAGCACCTGACATTTGTAAAGAGACTTCACTTCAATGGGGTACACCAACAAAAAGAAATCACAACTGGTGCCCAGCCAACAGATGTATTCCTGGGAGCAGGCCTGAACACAACTTCCCAGATGGCATTAATCATTCCAAAGAAACAAATTTATTTGACAAACTTTCAATCTACTGGCCACCAAAACCCGGCTATCTGCAAGAAAAATACTGCAAGCCCTAGGGATCATGGTCTCTTACATTCTACTAATTCCATATGCAAGACTGCATATGAGGAAACTTCAGTGGTACCTAAAAAGTCTCTGGTGTCAACTTTCTCAGGACCTGGAAACAAATCTTATTCCTTTGCTAAGGACAGAGATGTTCTTCGTGTTTCACTGTTGCAGTCATCACATTTGGGTTATCTGCTTGCAGTAGCCCTCAGTCGGCTTGGGTCCTGCGTCAGTTGCTGTCTCTTCCATGACGTTGGGTCGTCAGGGATATAAAACATGCAGCCAACGCTATTACATCAGTCTCTTGCCATGCAGTGCCCGAAGCACAAGCAGTTTGCAAGTGCCGGTCAGCCAATTCCAGAAATTTTCGTTTTAGAGATTCAGAACCAAAGTCTTCAACTAAAGCTAAGTACCCCATTGGGGAAACATTTTCTTGCTCCTTACTGATGTCAGTTTATGCCTTTCCTCCTCTGCCTCTCCTCTCCAAAGTGCTGCTAAAGATCAAACAAAACAAACCAAGGACAATATTGATTGCACCAGACTGGCCACACCAACAATGGTGTTACCCCTTCTTGTGCAATGTGTCACTGTTGTTCCCATGGCACCTGCCCCTGACCCCTACCCTGTTGTCTCAACAGGAGAATCCGATTCTGCACCCTCTGCTTCAAACCCAGAACCTAGCAGCCTGGCTAATTATCTAATCTCTCCCTTACCATCACTCAGTAAACAAGTGATTCATATCATTATAGAGGGAAGGAGGCCTAGTACTAGAAAATCTTATGCTGAAAAATGGAAAAGATTCTTTGCCTGGAACCAATCTCAAGGGGTGAGCATAGCAGTGCCCAACTTACTTCAGATTTTACAATGCTTAACTGAGATGCTTCACAAGGGATTTTCTTTTTCCTCCATCAAAATTCACACCTCAGCCATTTCCGTTTATTATAATACGGAACCTCCCCTCTTCTCGCATCCACTGCTCAAGCAGTTACTCAGAGGGGCCAAAAATTTAAGACCACCCAGGAGAGCCCCAATTCCAGCCTGGGACCTTAACTCTGTGTTGGAGAAACTCACTCTTCCTCCTTTCGAGCCAGCTGCTAGTGCAGATTTAAAATTCCTTTCTTGGAAAACAGCCTTTCTTTTAGCAATCACTAAAGCAAGAAGGGTATCTGAATTACAGGCCCTTATGGCTGTGGAGCCTTTCATCATCTTTCATGCAGACAGGGTGTCCCTCAGAACCAATCCCTCCATGCCCAAGGTGGTATCCAGTGTGGCTCTCAGTCAGTCCATTCATTTGCCAACATTCCTTTCCAATCCACAGAAAGGGGAATGGGTACTCCACTCCTTAGATGTGCACAGACAACTTAGATTTTACTTGACAGGACAAAATCTCGAAGTCTGAACAACTGCTGGTGGCATTTGCTGCAGGGGCAGAGGGGAAGGCTATCTCAAAGCAAACCATTTCTAAGTGGATAGTCCATTGCATTCATTTCTGCTACAAGCACCATGGAAAACCTATCCCACAGGGGATCAGACCCCATTCAACTAGGGCTGCATCTACCTCTACAGCCTTTCTCCGAGGTGTTTTTACCAGGGACATCCTAGAAGCTGCTACCTGGAGTTCTGTACATACCTTCACCAAGCATTACAATTTGCCAATTTTCTCTAAATCCAGAGCTGGCTTTGCCACTGCAGTCTTGCAGGGCCTTTTAGCTGGTCCTAATGCTATCTAATTTCCTCCTCCCATCCTTAACTGGGAATCTACCCAAATGTGATGATTGCAACAGTGAAACACGAAGAGTATAGTACAGTTGTGTACACTTACCATAAATGTAGATGTTACAGTGTATTTACTGTTGCAGTCCTAGATGTTCTTCGTGTTTAACTGTTGCAGTCATTACATTTGGGTAATCTGCTGGCAGGTTGCCCTCAGTCAGCCTGATTAACAAAGTCTTGGTTCCTGCATCGGTTGCTGTCCCTTCTTCCATGACGTCGGGTCGTTAGGGCTATAAAACATGCAGCCGACGCTATTACATCAGTCTCTTGCCACGCAGTGCCCGAAGCAGAAGCAGTTTGCAAGTGCCGGTCGGCCGACTCCTGAAAGTTTTCAAGTTTCAGAACCGAAGTCTTAAGCTAAGTACCCCATTGGGAAAACTTTTTCTTGCTCCTTACCGATGTCAGTAAAAGTTAGTAATTACATTACTTGGAAGCAAATACCTCCATAAGGATTTTCATTTGTACTGTATTCCTTGCCTAGGCCCTGATCGCAGCGCTCCTTGCCTAGGCCCTGATCGCAGCGTACCTTGCTGTTGGTTTTGTGCTAGATTTAATCAACGCACTATTAAACGTCGGTATATTTTTGCTTCTGAATATTTTGGCTCACGATTTAACTATCCAGAAATGTCAGTTAGCATGCAGACTACCAGAATACCTAAAAAACTCAAAAAGACAGAGAAGCCGTTGAGGTCCAAAACTGATGACGCTTCTAAGCCAGTCGCTAGTTCGCCGGTACTCAGATGCTTTTGCAGCCCCTGATACCCGCTACTTTTGATTCGCAGGCTTCTACTGAGACCCATTCGGAGTCCGGTATGCCTCGAGATGCTTTAAGTATTGAACATGCGGATGTCTCTACCTTAGATGGGTCCGGAGTCACTGTGCAGGCACTGGCTTCTGGGGATGTTTTCAGGCGTACAGATTTGTATATTAAACTGACACCATCTTCAAAACTAAGGCCAAAATCTACATCTATGTCTAAAAAAACAACGCTTGGGCCATGTGTGCCTAAAAACAAATTATCAAAATGGCTGAAGTTTTAATTACCCTGATCAAGGGTAGCCACCCCCCCCCCTGCTAAGAGGCCTAGACAAGACCTTGATTATGAATCTTCTGAACAGGATTCTATTTCTTCTGACTCCTCTAATGAACAGGATTTGTCTATACCTACTTTGAGGACTCTGGTGCCAAAGATTCCATTCCTTCTGCTTTTCCCCCTGAGGATTTCTCTTTTGGGGAAACTTTACATTCCTTACGAGAACATTTCCACTGGAAAGTCAGGATTTCTTTGAATCTAAAAAGAGACGTGGGGATTTTCTTCTTCTTCCTCAACATAGGCCTTTGCCTATACCTCCTGTCCTAGACATTGTTTTTACAGAATCTAGTATGGCTCCTGATTCTCTGCCTCCGGCTCCTTGTAAGCCAGACATACTATAAGGTTCCTGACTCCCACAAATTCCTTTTCAAAAAATCCTATTGCGGATCATGAAACCATTTCTCAGAGTCCCAAGGGCATTAAGGCCTCTACTGTTAAAAATCCTACCCCTTCTGATAGAGATTCCAGGGCGCTGGATAGATGAGATAAGAAGATTTACACTTCTGCAACCTTGGCTATCGGGGCTTTAAACTGTCAATTTCATATGCTTAAATACCAGCAGCATATCATGGGACTGCTTAAACAGAAAATGTTACTTTCTGACTGTGTGAAAAATAAAGATTTACAGGATTTATTGCATTCAGCTGAACAAGTTGGAAAACATACTTTGCAATGTGGTTTTGATTCTTTGGAGGCCTCTTGCAGGGCTGCTGTAACTGGCTCTGTTCTAAGAAGGCATGCTTGGCTCAGAGCAAAACTCTGCCTGATCATGTTAAAGCAAAATTGTTGGATGCTCCTTTAAAACAGGACCGTCTCTTTGGTAATAAGGCTGCAAAAGTTTTAAAAAAGATGGAAGATAAAGCTAAATCTATGCAAACTGTGAAAGGTTTCTTATAGGTGCAACCTCCAAGATTTAGTAGGCACTGGCCTACTAAGAATTGGTCCTTTCCAGTTCCTTCGAGAGCCACTCAAGTCAAACCCAGACATTCCAAAGGCTCCAGATTTGTCACAAGGGACTTTTAGAACAAAACAGTGGGGTGCCGCCGCCTCCAAATCTGGAAACAAGGCCACCTCCCTATGATACAGTCTCAATAACTTCCCTTTACACTTGCCAAGCATTTACCTTTTAGCTGCCCCTTTGGGGGGAAAACTGGCAATTCTGAAAAAAACTGGCAACTTGTATCCTAGGACAAATGGGTCTTAAATATAGTATCCCAGGGATACAGATTTCATTTTCACACGTTGCCAATCCCAAATGAATGGCCAGACCTGCCCCCAAATCAGTGGGCAGAGGCCCAGAAACAAGTACTGTCCCTCATGAACATGGGGGCTAGTCTACCAGTACCAGAAGAGGAAAAGGGACAAGGTAAGACTTTTCCTGGTACCCAGAAAAGATAAATCTTGGCATCCACTTCTGGACTTATCAATTCTAAACACATTTCTGGACATTCCAAACTTCAAGATGCTGATTCTTCAACAGTTACTTCCTATGCTAGGCAACGATGCCTGGTTGGTAACTCTAGACATAAGAGGCTTACCTGCATATCCCAGTCAGGGAATCTTGCAGAAGATGACTCCGCTTCAAAGCATGCATTACCAGTTCTCTGCACTACCCTTTGGCTTATCTACTGCGCCCAGGATTTTCACAAAGTGCCTGGCTCCAGTAATTGCATTTTGCAGGCAAAGAAATTTTCAAATATATCCATACCTTGATGATTGTCTAATTCAGGCAGAAAACAAGGACATTCTTCAAAAACATCTGGCGTTTGTAAAACAGGTTCTAACTTGTCTAGGGTACACCATAAACGAAAAGAAATCACAACTGGTACCCTCGCAAAATTACATTCCTGGGTGCAAGCTTAAATACAACTGCCCAGATGGCTTACCTTACGCCAGAAAAGCAAATTCATTTGGTGACTTACTTCAAACAGGTGGCCACAAACACCCTGCTATCTGCAAGACAAATTCTGCATATGCAAGACTGCATATGAGGAAACTTCAGTGGTACTTAGAGTTTATAGAGTCAACATTGTCACAGCCTGGAAACAATGATTTCTATCATACCTTGCCTGTAACTAGAGTTCCTATGGTGGGCCGAGGCCTGCCACCAAAACAAGGGACTGCCATTCTTTCCACCCCCTGCCACCCAAACCCTAACTACAGACGCTTCAGACTATGCTTGGGGGGCTCATCTGGCAGGGAAGTGCATTCAGGGCAAATGGAGCCCAAATCAAATGCACCTTCATATCAATCAGAGATGCTAGCTGTACAGAATGCACTGACAGCCTTCAAGGACTACCTTCATCCAGGACAATTAATGATGGACAACACCACAGTTATGTGGTACATAAACAAGCAGGGGGGTAAACACTCCTCTACCCCCTCTGCAGACTAGTCATGGCATTGTGGAACACAGACTTGACCTATCAAATACAACTACAAGCTCAATTCCTGCCAGGAAAGCTGAATACTCTGGCAGACAAACTAAGCAGAAATCTCATGGACCCTCACGAATAGAAACTGGAAGCACGGATTTTCAACATGTTGATACGCAAATGGATGAGTCCAGACATAGTTAAAGAACTATCAGCTGGACAAATTCTGCACAAACATTCAGCTGGAAAAACCTGTCAATCTATGCTTTTCCCCCTCTGCCTCTACTCTCCAAAGTTCTACTAAAAGTCAAACAGGACAAACCAAAAATGATTCTGGTTGCTCCAGACTTGCCTCGCCAACACTGGTACCCACTCCTGCGCAGTGTGTCACACCTTCCACCATGGCACCTGCCTCTGACACCTTACTGTCTCAGCAGAACAACCAAATTCTGCACACTCAGCTCCCAACTTTGAATCTTGCAGCGTGGCTAATCACCTAAATTCACCCTTAGCTGCCCTCCGCAAACCTGTGATGGATGTCATTTTGGATGCGAGAAGGCCTAGTACTAGAAAATCTTATGCTGACAAACGGAAAAGATTCTGTGCCTGGAATCCGTCACAAAGGATAAGCACAGCAGTGCCCAATATTCCTCAGATTTTACAATCCTTAACTGAGATGCTTCACAAGGGCCTGTCCTTTTCTTCCATAACAATCCATGCCTCAGCCATTTCAGCTGATTACAGCACAGAACCTCCCCTCTTCTCTCAACCTCTGCTAAAGCAGTACATCAGAGGGGCCAAAAACTTAAGACCACCCAGGAGAGCTCCAACCCCTGCTTGGGACCTCAATTTTGTATTGGAAAAACTCCCTGTCCCTCCTTTTGAGCCAGCTGCTACTGCAGACTTAAAATTTCTCTCCTGGAAAACCACTTTCCTTTTAGCAGTCACTTCAGCTAGAAGGATTTCTGAATTACAGGCTCTTACGGCAGTGGAGCCTTTCATTATTTTTCATGCAGGCAGGGTGTCTCTCGGGACCAATCCATCCTTCATGCCTAAGGTGGATCCAGTGTGGCTCTTAGACAATTCATATGCTAACTTTCTTTTCCTATCCACAGAACAAGGGGAAGTGGATTCTGTGTTCATTGGATGTACACAGACAAATTAGATTTTACTTAAACAGGACAACATTTCTAAGAAAATCTGAACAACTACTGGTGGCATTTGCTGCAGGGGCAGAGGGAAAGGCTATTTCAAAGCAGGTTATTTCCAAATGGATAAGCCATTGCATTTGTTTCTGCTATATGCACCATGGTAAAACTATCCCCCAGGGGATCATCTCATTCCACCAGGGCTGCATCTACTTCTACAGCCTTTCTCAGAGGTGTTCCTACCAGCGACATTCTAGAAGTTGCTACCTGGAGCTCAGTTCATACGTTCATCAAACATTACCATTCACCTTTCTTCTCTAAATCCAGAGCTGACTTTGCCACTGCTGTCCTGCATGGCCTTATAGCTTGTCCTAATGCTGTATAAATCTATCCTCCCCAACCATAGCTTTGGGAATCTACCCAAATGTAATGACTGCAGCAGTGAAACACTAAGAACATAGTACAGTTGTGTACACTTACCATAAATGTAGATGTTCGAGTGTATTCACTGTTGCAGTCCTGGTTACCCTCCCTCCGTTTTTCTATTACTATACCTCTACTTTCTTTTACTATGCTTAAAAGCGTTTTTGGTGTATTTGCTTTAGTTTGGAGGTATATTTTGTGTTTTTAGTTTTGAGGTATATTTTGTGTTTTTAGTTTTGAGGTATATTTTGTGTTTTTAGTTTTGAGGTATATTTTGTGTTTTTAGTTTTGAGGTATATTTTGTGTTTTTAGTTTTGAGGTATATTTTGTGTTTTTAGTTTTGAGGTATATTTTGTGTTTTTAGTTTTGAGGTATATTTTGTGTTTTTAGTTTTGAGGTATATTTTGTATTTTTAGTTTTTTATGTATATATATATATATATATATATATAAATATATCTCCCCATTTGGGTGGCACCTGACATCTGGGGCAAGAAAAACTGAAGTAATGGCGTTGGCTGCATGTTTTATACCCCTGATAACATGGAAGAAGGGACAGCAACCAGCACAGGACCCAAGACTTTGTTAATCAGGCCGACTGAGGGCAACCTGCCAGCAGATTACCCAAATGTAATGACTGCAACAGTGAATACACTCTAACATCTACATTTATGGTAAGTGTACACAACTGTACTTTACTCTCCCTCCAACCCCTGACTTCTGTTGGCTATACCTGTATTCTTGCTTACTGTGTTTAAAGCTTTTTGTTTTTTGATTTTTTGTTGGAGGTGTAACCTTACATATATAATTGCTTTACATTTTGGGGGCACCTGACATCTTGGGCAAGAAAAACTGATGTAATAGCGTTGGCCGCATGCTTTATACCCCTGACTACCTGACGTCATGGAAGATTACAGCAACTGACGCAGGATCCAAGACTTTAAGTCAACTGAGGGCTACTGCAAGCAGATAACCCAAATGTGATGACTGCAACAGTGAATACACTCAAACATCTACATTTATGGTAAGTGTACACAACTGTACTTTGTTTTCTGTTCTGCAGAGAGTAGCTGAACTTCAGACTGATTAGGCTGTTCTTTTTTGATTTTTCACAGAGATAGGGTATCTGTTCATACAAATCCTTTTATGCCCATGGTGGTTAATGAGTTTTCCCTTAATCCAGCTATTCGGCTTCCTTACTTTTCCGTTCTCCAGTCTGTCGGTGAGGAGATTTCTTCACACTTTGGACCTGCATAGATGGCTCTGATACTATGTAGATAAAACAAAGGTTCTTCATAAGTCTAAGCAATTTTCTTTTCATTCCAGAACTTTGGGCTTGCCTGTTTCCAAGCATGCCATCTCTTCCTGGATCTCCAAGGCCTTTTTCATTTGTTGATTTCATGGCAAGTGTCTGAATGCACATTATACTAGGACAGATGTCCTTCATGGATGCATCTGCAGTCATAACAGCTGGGTTGTCCTGTCGTCAGGCAGCCCGTCAGTCGGCCGGATTCCAAAGTCCGGGTCCGGCTTCGGCTGATGTCGCTCTTCATCCGACGTCATCTCTGTTGGACTTCGGGTATAAAGGCATCAGCCGACGCCATTTTCCTCAGTCTTTCTTGCCGCGTGGCGCCCGAAGCAGAAGCTGTTCGCAAGTGCCGGTCGGTCGGATCCAGAGATATTTCTACCGAATACTACTTCGAAGACTTCTAAAGCTAAGTACCCCGTTGGGGACTCTTTCTTGCCTCAGCCGATGTCAGAAAAAGTTAATAATTGTTTAACCTGTGGGAAACAAATACCTCATAAGGATTTCCATTCTTACTGTCTGCCTTGTTTAGGCCCAGCCCACGACGTAGCAGCCTGTTCGGCCTGTGCTTCTTTCAACCGACGAACGCTTAGGCGTCGGTCGGAGTTTGCAGAACAGTTTTTCGGTTCTGACTTTGCTTACATTATGTCGTCGGAACCTCCGACTACACTTTCTGCCAAAAAACGCAAAGAAAAAGACCGACACTCGCGGTCCGCGGTTTCGGCTGAAACCACGCTTAAGCAAACCGCGAGTGTCTCGGTTTCGGCCGAAACCGAGAAAACTGATCTAGGTACAGCCCAGTTGAGGCCCCTGCTACAATTCTTGAATCGGCCTCTGAAACTTTACCCACTGACTTATCAGACACCATTCCCCTGGATGTCTCTACCCCAGCACGTGGTGCTGCTAGGCCTCCAGCAGCCATGTCCATTAAGGCCTTCGCCAGGGCTAAAGCAGCCAAGACTATCAAATCAGTGCCTGTTAAACTACCCTCTACCAGGCCCTCTTCTAGTTCTCAAATGCTTACTTTGGCAGAAGATTTAATTTCTTTAATTAGAGGATCTCAATCTCACCCAGACAGGGCCTCTCAGCCCCCAGATAAGAGACCTAGGGCAGAGCCCCCTGAGCCAGTGTCCTCTGATGTTTCTGCTGATGAATCAGACATTACTGACCAGCCAGAGGCCCCTTTCTCCAATTTTGAAGATTCTGATGCTGAAGAATCCATTCCAGCTGCTTCCCCTCCAGAAGAATTCTCCTTTGGGGAAACCTTACATGCCATGCGAGAGCAGTTCCAATGGCAGCAGCAAGATTTTTCAGATTCCCGGAAAAGACTTAGAACCTTTCTGCACCTTCCACAGCACAGGCCCTTAGCTATACCTCCTGTTCTCTCTGTGGTAGATGATGCTTTTAATGATGTCTGCTCTGCCCCAGATTCATTACCCCCAGCCCCTGCCAAACCAGACAGATTTTACAGGGTGCCAGATACTCATCACCACCTTTACAAGGCCCCCCTTGCAGATCCAGAAACTATATCCCAGGGTCCCAAGGCAGTAGCCGCGACCACAGCTAAAAACCCTACTCCTTCTGAAAGGGAAGCAAGGTCATTAGACAGATGGGGTAAAAAAGTATACACTTCAGCTACCCTCTCAGCTAGAGCTTTAAACTGCCAGTTTCACATGATACAATACCAAGAGTTTATGCTTGATCAGTTAACTAAAAAACTAACCACTGATGAATCTCTTGACAAGAAATATGTATTAGAAATGGTAAATAACATACAACAGGTTAGTAACCATTCTTTAAAATGTGGCTATGATGCACTGGAGGCTTCATTTAGATCAGCCATGACTGGCACAGTGATAAGAAGGCATGCATGGCTAAAGGAGCAAGCTCTACCGGATCATGTTAAAGCTAAATTGTTAGATGCTCCTATGGATAAGACAAGTTTGTTTGGTGCACCTGCACAGCAGGTTATGAAGAAAATGGAAGAAAAGGCAAAATCAGTTCAAACTGTTAAAGATTTCCTGCAAGTTCAACCCCCAAGGTTTAGCAGGAACTGGCCTGCCAAAAATTGGTCCTTTCCTGACTCCACAAGATTTCAAAGGGGCAGGAATAGACGTTCCAGAGGCAGAAACCAACCCAGAGGAGGTGCCTACAGAGGGCGACAGTGGCAAGGTAACAACAGAGGCACAGACACAGCCACTGCCACTACATCAACACAGCCACAGTGACTTACTCCTAAATCCGCCTACCAGGGAACAAATAGCAGCTCCACTAGGCGGAAGGTTAACCTTATTTGCAAAGAACTGGCACCACATAACAAAGGACAAGTGGATTCTACAAATTATACATCAAGGTTACCGATTCCACTTCCACACTATACCAGTCAAAAGAGGAATGCCAAATCTACCTCCAAATCAAAAAACAGAAGCTTTACAACAGATAATGGAGTTAGCAAACATGAGAGCTGTGGAAAAAGTGCCTACAGCAGAGCAAGGAAAGGGGTTCTACTCCAGACTGTTCCTAGTTCCAAGAAAGGAAAAGAGTTGGAGACCAATTCTCGACCTGTCCACCTTGAATACATACATCATTGTCCCAAAATTCAAAATGCTGACCCTACAGCAACTTCTTCCCATGCTGGGCAAGGAGTGTTGGCTGGTAACTCTAGATCTCAAGGAGGCATACCTGCACGTCCCTATCCGACCAATCTGCAGAAGATACCTCAGATTTCTTGCAGGATCAGAGCACTATCAATTCTCAGCATTGCCTTTTGGCTTATCTACTGCCCAGAGTATTCACAAAATGCCTGGCATCAGTAATCGTGATACTGCAGACTACAGGGAATTCATATTTACCCATACCTGGACGACTGCCTGCTACAAGGGGACAACAAAAGCAAGTTGACAACAGATTTACAAAGGGTCATCTACTTGCTACAAGCACTGGGATACACAGTCAATCTTCAAAAGTCAAGGCTGATACCATCCCAAACAAGGACATTCTTGGGAGCGGAATTGGACACAGTGAGACAAATGGCATTCCTAACTGCAGAAAAACAAAAAGAACTCCCTCTTTACTTCCTGGCACTAACAAAGCTGAACAAATTAACAGCAAGAAAGGTTCTGCAGGCCTTGGGCTTCATGGCATCATGCATAATTTTGGTCCCATTTGCCAGACTACATATGAGAAAACTACAGTGGTACCTACGGAATTTATGGTCCCAACACAGGCACAGCCTCGAAACAGAAATCCCACTAATTCCATGCTTAAAACAGGAGTTCCTATGGTGGGCCCAGGCATGCCGGTCCAACACAGGCCTGCCCTTTCACAGATGTCAAGCAAACCAGAGCATTACAACAGATGCTTCAGACCTAGGATGGGGGGCCCATATGCTGGACAAATGCGTACAAGGATTGTGGACTCAGGATCAACTTCACCTGCACATCAACCTAAAAGAAATGCTAGCTGTAAAACTGGCAATCCAAAAGTTCAGACCATTTCTCAGAGGGCCAGCTGTTGATAAGGACAGACAACACCACAGTCATGTGGTACGTCAACAAACAGGGAGGCACTCATTCATACCCCCTATGCAGAATGACTTTGGAACTGTGGGCCCTGGCACTCAGCTACAACATCCAACTACAGGCAAGATTTGTACCAGGAAAAGAAAATACTCTAGCGGACATATTAAGCAGGACCACATCAGATGCTCACGAATGGCACCTGCACCCGGACATCTTCAGGACCATTTCAAAGAAGTGGGGAATGCCTCAGATAGATCTATTTGCATCTCCTCACAATCACCAACTCAAAAAATTCTGCACAAGGACATTCCACCCACTAGCATGGAAAGTGGATTCGCTCTCCTTCAGCTGGAAAGGCCTAACAGCTTATGCATTCCCACCTCTCCCCTTGATACACAAAGTACTTCTAAAAATCAAGGAAGAACATCCAAGGATAATCCTGATAGCTCCAAACTGGCCAAGACAACACTGGTATCCACTACTGAGGAGCTTGTCTCGGAACAATATGTGGCCAATACCCCTGATGCCTTTGATGCTAACTCAGAACAACTACAGCACCCTACATCCAAACCTGAAAACCTTACAACTGACTGCATGGAACATCACATAGCAGCAGCTAATCAAGAACTTTCCCAAAGAGTTAAAGACATTATTCTTGAAGCACGCAGATCTTCAACAAGAAGGAACTACGCTGGAAAATGGAAAAGGTTTGTCATTTGGAGTTCTGAAAGAGGAAAAGATGTGTCGAACATAGATATGCCTAACATCCTGGAGTATCTGGCCGAACTTCTCCATTCAGGCCTGTCCTACTCCTCCATCTCCATCAAGATACATGCATCAGCTATTTCAGCAGAATACAGCTTTGATCCACCTGTTTTTTCACACCCTCTGCTCAGACAATTTCTCAGAGGAATCAAGAATGTAAAACCTCCAAGGAAACCACCATTACCAGCTTGGGACTTAAACTTCGTACTAGAAAAGTTGACACTATCACCTTTTGAGCCAGCAGCAACAGCAGACTTACAACACCTGTCATGGAAAACTGCTTTCCTTCTGGCAATTACCTCAGCAAGGAGGGTTTCAGAACTACAGGCCTTAATGGCAGTGCAACCCTTCCTAATCTTCCACCAAGATAGTGTCCATGAGGACTAATCCAACATTTATGCCTAAGGTGGTATCCAGAGTGTCTTTAAACCAGGCAATCCACCTACCTACCTTCTTTCCCAACCCACAAAACAGAGGGGAAAGAATACTGCATACCTTGGATGTACATAGACAGCTACGCTACTACTTGGACAGAACCAAAAGCAGCAGAAAGACTGACCAACTTTTTGTGGCCTATGCAACAGGAAGGGAAGGAAAAGCTATTTCCAAACAGACAATCTCCAAATGGATAGGAAATTGCATACGATTCTGTTACTCCTTCCATGGAAAACCAATTCCACAGAACATAAGACCTCATTCTACAAGGGCAACAGCCACTACCACAGCCTTCTTACGAGGAGTGGCTACCAAAGACATTATTGAGGCGGCTACTTGGACCTCCGTGCATACATTTGCCAAGCATTATAATTTGCCTCTATACTCCAGATCCCGAGCAGGGTTTGCCACTGCTGTACTGCAAGGGATCCTAAACACACCATAATCTACTTTTATCCTCCTCCCCTAGTTGGCTATGGTATTCTACCCAGCTGTTATGACTGCAGATGCATCCATGAAGGACATAGTACAGTTTTGTACCTACCATAAATGTAGATGTCCGAACTGGATAGCATCTGCAGTCAGGATTACCCTCCCTCCTTCCCCTCTGAGGTACTCCTAGGGTGTTTACCCTCCTAATAGCTAGCTGATGGGGGGGGGTCTTTTATGGTGTATTTGTATATATGTACATACATGCTTATTTTTGTGGTTACCTCTATCCTTTTTGGAAACATTGGCATCTATCCAAAATTTTTAGCCTTCAAGAGGGCTTCTGGCATCTGGGGCAAGAAACACTGAGGAAAATGGCGTCGGCTGATGCCTTTATACCCGAAGTCCAACAGAGATGACGTCGGATGAAGAGCGACATCAGCCGAAGCCGGACCCGGACTTTGGAATCCGGCCGACTGACGGGCTGCCTGATGACAGGACAACCCAGCTGTTATGACTGCAGATGCTATCCAGTTCGGACATCTACATTTATGGTAGGTACAAAACTGTACTTTGCCTCTTCTGGTGCCCTTTTTCAAGGGTTTGGATATCAATTCCATCCTTGAGGCTGCTGCTTGGTCCTCTGTTCATACTTTTACTAAGTATTTTATATTGGATGTTGTTGCCAGAGCTATTCTTTGTGAGCTTGTAGAGTGGTCTCCTGTACCTTCCTCCTCCCGTTCTTAGTTCTTACATGCTTCCCTGTGTGAAGACTACTGTAACAGTGATATGGAATGCCGCATAGTATGGTTGTGTAAAAATCTTACCATAACAGTTGATGTCCTTCTCTTCACTGTTGCAGTATTTGATTCCTCCCTCCTTACCAGTCTGTCATAGCCCTTGACCCTGGGTTTTGTTTCCCTCCTGGCTGAGGGGCTGTTGCTTCCTTTCTCTTCTGTACTTTTTTTTTTTTTTCTGGATGTGCATATCCTGTTTTCTCTCCTTCTGGAGCAATTCATTTTTGACTATTTGCATCCATTTATCGCCTTTATGCTTTAAGCCTTGCATGGGGAACGTGTGATGGTACAGCGCTTATGAGAGATGAGGGCTTTGGTATACTGGTCTGATTTGTGCTATCCTGGGCAAGGAGGTACCATCTGTGAAGAATAATGCCACAGTGAATAGAGGCATCTGTTATGGTAAGATTTTACACAGCTGTATTTTATCCTTTAAAACTACTGTTAACTATTTTTAAATGGATCTCTTTCTGGGGGTCATAATATTCCATTGAATTGCTATTTTGTATAGCGTTATGGAGCCCTTCTCCTTCTGCAGGAGGTGACTTGAATTTTGTCTTCAGGGTTTTGTTGGTGTATTCTCCGCATGCATCCAGACTACTACAGGAAAACTTATTCAACCCAAGAATAATTGCACAAGTTAGACTTCCCATTAAGGAAATGCTGTGCTCTATACCACAGGGTGAATTTACAATGTGAAGTTGTTAAATCTCGACGTTTATTCTCACTGATGGATTTGGAGCAGATCCTCTGCTCCGACACGGCCTATAGCAAAAGCTCAAGGTTTGCCAGTAGCTCGAGACCAAGTCCCTTATCCCACAATGCACTGATGGAATTACTTCTGATCTAGTTTGCCGTGGCAAGAGATCTCTGTGATCCAGTCAGCTTGGACCATATTTTGCTTAAATCGCAAGTTTAAATATTTCTTTCTCCTTTTTTCTATATATATAATTCTCTAGTGTGTGTGTTTCATGTTAAAATATTGTTATACGTAGGTTAGATTGTAGTAGGTAGTGCCCTGTGTTGGCTTAGTTTCCTGGAGTGTTGGGACTTTTGTTAGCCCTATTTAGATTTAACAAATTTCTTATTAGTACTTTTTAGTGTGAGCCTAGTTAGCCCTTTATTTAACCTCTGCAAGTTAATTCTGTGATGTGCCTGTTTCAAACTGGAGTACTCTTTGAACATGTCTGATGAGAGGGAGAAGTCTCATCCCAAATCGGGGTTTAAGAAATATCCAAATTGTGGACTGAAAATGTCAGTCACTGACGGGCATGTCCAATGTGTTTACTGTCTGGGGGCTAAACACCTCCAAGACTCTTGCAGTATTTGCCACTCTTTTTCCTCTTGGGTGCTCTTGGAGGAAGGAGGAAAACTTCTTGATAGGGGTTTGCTGCATCATCCTTTCTCTGAGGCGTTGGGTAGCCAGGATGGTGCTAGCACTTCCTTAAAATCATCTAAATCTTCTGGAGATTCTAAAGTTTCCAAGAAAGCAAAAAGAATGGAGGGTACAGGGTCATCGGTTCCACAGTCCTCAGAACCAAGTGGCCCTTTGGTTCGGAGCCAGCTCCCAGTCTTGGAGCCGGTCTCTGAGGTTCCCTCATCTCCTCTGCTCCAGTCAGCACCTTCAGTGCATTCCTCGAAGTCTTTGGTCAGCCTCTCGGATATGGATCAGCTAGTGCAGAAGCTTCTTACAGGCACCAGGACTTGGCTGAATTGTTGTCGGCCCCGACCCTTTTGTCGGAGCTGAAGACCATTGAATCGGACTGGACTACTCCTCCTCTGAGCCGTACTGGACTGTCAGAGCTGAAGGAGCCCGAACCGATAGTTGTCGAACCTATGGAACCGAGACCTGCACCGGTGTTATCGGTTCCATCTACTCAGACGTTCTCGGCGCCGACAGAGGACGCTAGGAGCCAACACTCTCCTGTTGGGTCCAGGGAGGATAGTCGGACCGATTTGTTGGTGCCGACTCTTCCTCTCAGGGCTTCAGCTTGGATGAGCTAGGCTCCTACTTCGGGCTCGGATCCCATGGTTTTGGTGCGGGAGGATCCGTCTATCCCTCCGGATCAGTCTACCCCTTCTCATCGGAGCTATGGTGCTTTTGATGCCATGAGGAGAGTCCTCTCTAAGACATCATCTGCATTATTTCGGGCTTCCTTCTCCCCTCAAGCACCGGTGTCCACTTCTACATCTACCGGTCCCCCTAAGCGTAGAGACCCTGAGCCTCAAGTAGCCCCACAAGGCGCCCCCTGTTTTTCCGAGACCTCCCCAGATCCCCCCACTGAGGAGGTACCCAGGAAGAGACTATGCAAGAGGAGGCACTTGGACTCCCCACAGGAGTCTTTGACATCCAACACTGACTTGGATGAGTCGGAAGGGTCCCCTTGATCCCCTTCTGAGGATATCTCCTTTGCGGCGATATTAGAGATCCTGAGTCAGAGGGGCGGTTGGCAGACCAAAACCCTAACAAGGACGAGACAGTGTTCTTGAAGGCTTTTGGGTCTCAACCTTCCACTTCTTGGGTGTCTGTCTTATGATGAGCTCATGGAGCTGATCTCTCGTAAGGTGTGGGAGTCATCAGAGGCCATGGAACCTGTCCCTCAGAAGCCGAATAAGTTCATCTCTGCCCCAGTTGACAAAGCCTTTTTGACCAAAGGAGTGCCTGTTGATGCCATGGTGGTAGCTGCAGCCACCAAAAAGGAAGTGTCTGAAACATCCGCATCTGTCCATCATCCTAACAGAGATTCTAGGATCATGGATAGATATGGGAAACACGTTTAGTTCAGCGACTTTTTCTCTGCGATCGCTGAACTATTTAACCCATTTCACGAGACTACAAATAGAGCTGAAAAGAACTAGGAGATGCTCTCCATGATACAGTAGCTGCAGGGGTTGCTGACAAAGCACACAGCTCGCTACCCTAAACTCAGTTGTGAACTCATCCATGCATCTCGTATCTTATGCAGCCGAGCCGCTAGTTCAGGCATTGCTCTGTGGAGACGAGCCTGGATGCATCTGTTCCTTTGCGGAGCCCTTTAAGTTTTCCTTTATCAACACCCCATTTGATGGCTCATCACTGTTTAGGCCTAAAGTAAAGGAAACTTTAACCAGGTGTGAGCAGGAAGGCAAGACCCTATCTGCCGTTGCAGTCCATTTTCTACCCCTACTTGGCCCTATCCCAAGGCACCTAAGGGTGGAAAAATGTGGTTCTGAATAGCACAGGGAGCCTTTCAGGGCACACATGGAGAAAATCCCCTCTAGAGGCAGAGGAGGGGGGTTATAATGGAAGGTGCCGCAGAGGGGGGGGTCTGCAGCAACAGGGGTGACAGAGGCCAGTTCTCTAGTCAGCCCTACCAGCACTCCTGAAAGGAGGCCCGGCTCTGGAGGCAGTCGGGGGTCACTTATCTTTGTACCCAAAAGCCTGGCTAAACATAACGTCAGATACATGGGTACAAAGCATCATTTCCAGAGGATATTTCATATCGTTCTCTTCCCCCCACTCCTGTAAACAGAATCCCAGATGTTCCACCCAGTCTCAGGGAACAAGCAATCATAGAGGTCCACAAATTGCTAGAAAAAAGAATCATCCAACCAGTCCCAGCAGACCAAGTTGGATTCAGAACTTACTCTTGATTTTTTTTGGTACCAAAGAAAACAGGAGACTGGAGACCTATCTTGGACCTCAGCAGACTCAACCAATTTGTAAAGAAAGTGAAGTTCCGAATGGTCACGCTTCAGTCCATTCTTCCCTTCCTAGGGAAAGGCGATTGGATGTGCTCCATAGATCTCAAGGACTTGTACCATCACATAAAGATGAACAGATGCTCCAGGGATCACCTGCATTTCCGACTGGGAGCCAATCATTACCAGATGTTCTTCATTCCACATTGCTGCAGTCCTAACTATTGGGGTAGTCCGCTGTCCAGTCGGCCCGAATACCAAAGTATATGGCTGACGTCGGTCACGGCGCATTAGACTGACGTCAGTACGTCAGGGTACTAATGCGCATGACCGACGTCATATCCTCAGTCTTTTTTGCCGCATGGTCCGATGCAGAAGCAATTTTGCGAGTGCAGGTTGGCGTTCTGAAAGTTTCTGAAGTCAGAGTTTCAGACCGAATCAAAGTTGGCTAAGTACCCCGTTGGGGAATATTTTGGTTTTTTCTTGCCTCAGTATTTAACCGGATGTCAGAAAAAGTGAATAACTGTATTTCTTGTGGGAAACAGATACCTCATAGGGATTACCATACTTTGTGTATACCTTGTTTAGGGCCTGAGCACGGCGTTGTTGGATGCCGCTCTTGTGCTAGATTTAACAAACGCACTATTAAGAGAAGGTTAGACTGTGCCAGGTTAGTGTTTGGGAAGCGTTGTAATTATAAAATGCCGCCGGATGCTCCGGCCCGCTTCAGCCAAAAGCGCAAGGACAAAGCAGCGAAGCCTAGAGGGGAAGAACCGACAGCCCCGGACGCCGGTTCTTTAGAGGGCTCAGTGGAGCCGGAGGTTCTGCCAGGAGTTTCTTTGGAGTCTCAGGGAGAAACTTTATTGTTGCAGGATGTGTCCTCTCAGGAAGTAGGCCAGGCTGAAGGGGCTTCTCAGGTGGCTGTTCTTCCCTCTCTTCCTAAGGTGGTTAGGCCTCGCCTTCTGTTGCCAAGGCTTCTTAAGAGGCAGGCCTACTTTAGCTTCTGTGGGGTTTCTCCAAGTGTTTCAGGGTCTTTGCCTAAGAAGCATATGCTAAAAATGGCAGAGGATTTGATTACTATGATTAGAGGTTCTATGCCCTCCTGATAAGAGGCCTAGGGTGGAACCTGAGTTTGAGAGTTTTGAGCAATGTTCGGAGGCTTCTGAGTCTTCTGCTGAGGACTTGCAGGAGTATCCTCCTTATTCTGATTCTGATGTGGATGATTCTACTCCTTCAGCTTCGCCTCCTGAGGATTTTTCTTTTCAGAGACCCTGCATTCCATGAGGGAGCATTTTAAATGGGAAAGTCAAGATTTCTCTGATTCCAGGAAGAGGCTTAGAGAATTCTTGTTTTTACCCCAGCATAGGCCTTTAGCTATACCTCCTGTTCTGAATGTTGTAGAAGATGTTTTTGCAGAGGCTTCACTAAATCCTGATTCTTTGCCTCCTGCACCAGTTAAACCGGATAGGTACTATAGGGTGCCTGAAGCCCATAAGTATCTTTTTAAGAGTCCTAGGGCGGACCCAGAAACTGTCTCTCAGGGGCCTAAAGGTGTGAAGGCTTCTGTGGTTAAAAATCCTGTTCCTCCTGATAAAGAGGCAAGGGCTTTGGATAGATGGGGAAAGAAAGTGTTTACTTCTTCCACTTTAGCCATGAGGGCGTTGAATTGTCAGTTTTGAAGTCTAAGGTGGATGCTCTGGCTGAAGGTATTGAGTGTAAAGAGCTGCAGGATTTAGTTCATGTTTCTGAACAAGTGGGAAAGCATTCTTTGCAGTGTGGTTTTGATGCTGTGCAGGCCTCCTCGAGGGTGGCTGCCACTGGTTCTGTTCTTCGTAGGCACGCCTGGTTGAGAGATCAGAACTTAGCTGAGCATGTTAAGACAAGGATTTTGGATGCTCCTTTACAGTCGGATGTGTTGTTTGGTTCGCCTGTGGAAGCAGTTTTAAAGAAAATGGAGGACAAGGCTAAGTCTATGCAAACTGTTAAGGATTTTTTGCAGGTGCAGCCTCCGAAGTTTAGTAGAAATTGGCCTACTAAGGGGTGGACTTATCCGGCTTATGATTCCCAGTCTAGGGGTAGGTCTAGACGTGGTAGGGGCAGAGCTCAAGGTTCTTTTAGGCCTAGGACAGGGAGTTCACCTGCTCAGACTTCTGGTGAGGGCAGGGGTCAGTCCTTTCGTAAGCAGACCCAATGACCTGCCTTTTCAGCTGCCAGTACATTCTCGCCTGGCGGCACCTCTAGGAGGAAGACTGTCTCTTTTCAAAGAAAATTGGGATTTAATTACCCAAGACAAATGGGTTCTGGATATCATTCACCACGGTTACAGGTTTTATTTCCATACCTTGCCTCCTTTCAAAGGCATGCCAGACATTCCTCCTCTACAAAGAACAGAGGCTCGCAAACAAATTTCTCTGTACTCCAAATAGGAGCCATTCAGTCAGTTCCTGTGCCAGAAAGGGGCCTAGGATTTTATTCTCGCCTGCTCCTAGTACCAAAGAAGGGGAACACGTGGAGACCGATTTTGGATTTATCTATCCTCAACACTTATCTGGACATTCCAAAGTTCAAAATGTTGACGTTACAACAGCTTTTACCTCTGCTGGGCAAAGATCACTGGATGGTAACTTTAGATCTCAAGGAAGCTTACCTTCATGTGCCTATAAGACTAAGTTGCAGAAAGTATCTGCGTTTTCGAGCTGGAAATTCTCATTATCAGTTCTCTGCATTGCCCTTTGGCTTATCTACTGAGCCCAGAGTATTCACAAAGGTTCTGGCTCCAGTGATAGCTTACTTCAGGCTAAAAGGAATTCAAATCTATCCTTACTTGGACGACTGCCTGATTCTGGCTCAAGAAAAGGAAGACCTTGTACAGCATTTGGAATATGTCATAGCAGTGCTAAGATGCCTAGGGTATTCTGTGAACGAAATGAAGTCCAGTCTAGTACCCTCTCAAGACATGTGCTTTCTGGGTGTGAGACTGAATACAGCAGCCCAGATGGCCTTTTTAACCCCGGACAAACGAAAGAATCTTTCCAGTTACTTCCATCAATTATCTCTTCAGTCCGGGCTGACTGCAAGGACAGTCCTTCAAGCCTTAGGGTTCATGGCATCTTGTATTCTGGTGCTTCCCAATGCCAAACTGCATATGAGGAAGCTACAATGGTATCTCAAAAATCTATGGACACAGCACTGCCAGGATTTGGACACTGTCATTCAAATAATACCTTGCATTCAAAAGGAATTTTTGTGGTGGGCTCAGGAATGTCACCTAAACAAGGGACTCTCTGTGACCCGGCCAGAGGCAAGTCAGATTCTAACGACAGATGCCTCAGACATTGCTTGGAGAGCTCATCTAGATGGAAAGTGGATACAAGACAAGTGGCCTGCCAGACTACAGCATCTACATATCAACATGAAAGAGATGTTAGCAGTCCAGTTTGCATTAATGGCTTTCAAGGAGTTACTTCTTCCAGGGCAGGTGTTGATTCTAACAGACAACACAACTGTCATGTGGTACATCAACAAACAAGGGGGAACACATACTTACCCATTATACAGGCAAACAATGATTTTATGGGAGACTGCGCTCAGCTTGCAACTAACTCTTCAGGCAAGGTTTCTGCCGGGAGCACAGAAATCCTTAGCAGATGTGTTAAGCAGACTAATCATGGATCCCCACGAGTGGAAACTGGATCTTCATGTATTTCAAAAATTGACAGTGTCATGGGGAACTCCAGACATAGATCTGTTCGCTTCTCCACTAAACCACCAGCTGCCAAAGTTTTGCACGAAGGGATTTCATCACACAGCTTGGAAAGTGGATGCTCTTTCTTTCAGTTGGAAAAATCTTCATGTGTATGCTTTTCCACCTCTGCCTCTTCTCCCGCAGGTGCTTCTAAAGGTCAGACAAGACAAGCCAAGGATGATTTTAATAGCTCCAGATTGGCCTCGGCAGCACTGGTACCCATTACTGAGGAGTCTGGTAAGGAAGCCTCCATGGCCTTTACCCTTGATTCCACACCTATTGTCTCAGAGGGACGGTCATCTGCTCAATGTCAAGCTTCAAACTCTTCATCTAACAGCCTGGCATATTCTGTTTTGAAAGACAGCAGGTCTCAACTTCCTCAACAAGTTTTAAATGTGATTATGGAAGCCATTAGACCTAGTACAAGGAAAGTGTACGCAGAAAAATGGAAGAGATTTTTATTTTGGACTGCAGCAAAGAATTTGGAGATTTCGGAGCCTAATTTGAGTGTGGCTCTTCAATATCTTACTGAGTTTTTGGACAAAGGTTTGTCTTTCTCTTCCATTAAGATTCATGCCGCAGCAATTTCAGCTCACTATGATTGTGACCCACCATTGTTTTCACATCCTTTGTTCAAGCAATTTCTTAGGGGGGCAAAGAATATAAGACCCCCAGAGCTCCTACTCCTGCTTGGGATCTCAATTTTGTGTTGGAGAAACTTACTCTACAACCTTTTGAGCCTACAGCTACTGCTGACCTGAAATACTTGTCATGGAAGACTGCTTTTTTGTTGGCCATTACTTCTGCAAGAAGGGTTTCTGAGTTACAGGCCCTTATGGCGGTTGAGCCTTTTTTTGATTTTTCATAAGGATAGGGTATCATTACGTACTAATCCTTCCTTTATGCCTAAGGTGGTTTCTAGTGTGGCTTTAAACCAAACTATTCATTTGCCTACTTTCTATGCAGATCCCCAAAATAAAGGGGAAAAGATTTTGCACACTTTAGATGTACACAGGCAATTGCGTTATTATTTAAGCAGGACTAAGAATTTTAGACAGTCTCAGCAGTTTGTTTCTTTTGCTTTGAGTTCGCAGGGCAAGCCTGTGTCAAAACAAACTATTTCTAGGTGGATTGGGTTTTGCATTGCATTTTGTTATTCCCATCATGGCAAAGAGATTCCAGCTGGGATTAGGCCTCATTCCACTAGGGCTACTGCCACTTCAACAGCATTTCTAAGGGGGGTGGCAACTAAGGATATTTTGGAGGCAGCTACTTGGAGTTCAGTGCATACTTTCTCTAAGCATTACCACCTTCCTCTCTACTCTAAGTCTAGGGCTGGTTTTGCCACAGCTATTTTGCAAGGCATGTTATCAGCTCCTGCTTCCTTATGATTTGCCAGCCTCCCTTACCTCTGCTTTGGGATTCTACCCAATAGTTAGGACTGCAGCAATGTGGAATGAAGAACATAGTACAGTTTTGTACCTACCATAAATGTAGATGTTCGAGGATCCACATTGCTGCAGTCCAATTTACCCTCCCTCCTTCCCCTCTGTGTTTAGGGGTGGTTGTGTAGGTGAGATTATCTTCTGGTACCTTTGTATATATTGTATATATTTTTGGTGCAGGTATGTTTGGTGTGTTTTGGTTTTGGCCTTGTCTTTTTAGGGTCTTCTGACATCTGGGGCAAGAAAAGACTGAGGATATGATGTCGGTCATGCGCATTAGTACCCTGACGTACTGACGTCAGTCTAATGCGCCGTGACCGACGTCAGCCATATACTTTGGTATTCGGGCCGACTGGACAGCGGACTACCCCAATAGTTAGGACTGCAGCAATGTGGATCCTCGAACATCTACATTTATGGTAGGTACAAAACTGTACTTTTCGAGCCCTGCCCTTTGGTCTTACTACAGCCTCCAGAGTGTTCACCAAATGCATGGCAGTGGTCACGGCTCACCTGAGAGGCGTCCAGGATTCCGGGTGTTTAAAAAAACCTAGACGATTGGCTCCTCATCGCTACCACCAGGCATCAATTGACTCTGGCAATACAGTATACTCTGACACTCTGCCATCAATTAGGCATTACAGTCTACTTCGAAAAGTCTGCCTTATCGCAGCATACCAGTTTTATAGGAGCAGAGTTAGATACCTCAGTCACCACTCTACATCTTCCAATCGAGAGAGTCTCACTTCTTCGCCAACACGTCAACTCACTGGTGTCAAAGAACAAAGCTACAGCAGCAGAGGTCTTGAAAGTGCTAGGTTTGATGGCAGCAATCCTGGCTGTACCACTCTCAAGGATGGATATGCGAATCCTTCAATGGCTCCTCTTCGCTCAGTAGTCTTACCAAAAGCAACCGATGCACCACATGATTCTCATCACAGATTCTTGCAAGAGACCGGTGGTGGTTGACGTCTCCATGTCACAAATGGAAGACCCTTTGCCCCCCCTCCCAGTAGCCACTGTGACCACGGACGCTTCCCTGATGGGTTGGGGGGGCATTTTTAGAGAAGGACTGCCCAAGGCACATGGACGGATCAAGAGTCACATCTGCATATCAATGTTCTGGAGTTGAGCGCGGTACTTCTGGCGTTGCAGTACTTTCAGGACTCTTCCTCTAGGGACAATTGCAATTCAGACGGACAACATGTCAGTGGTCTGGTACTTGAACAAGCAAGGTGGAACCAAGTCTTACCCCCTTTGTCGAGAAGCCCTCCGGGTATGGCAATGGGTATGTCGTCCCAGCGTTTTCTGTTGGCAATGCACATCCCTGGGAAATCCAACATGATAGCAGACAAGCTGAGCAAGGCAATACTGTTGCCTCACGAGTGGTCTCAACCAACGAGTTGCAGATTTGATTTTCCGCAAATGGGGCCAGCCTTGCTATGACCTCTTTGCCAGTCGCATCAATACCAAATGCAGAAGCTACTTTGCCTTAATACCTCTCCAGGGCATTCCCCGAGAGATGCACTCATACTCGATTGGCTACCGGGTCTCCTATATGCATTCCCACCTATTCCATTGATACCCCCAGAGTTTTACAGAAAGCAAAATAGCTGGGAAGGGCAGTTATTCTCATAGCCCCCTACTGGCCTTGACAGATTTGGTTCCCCTTCCTTCACCATCATTTGCTGGAGGATCCATGGATCCTGGACCCAGTTCCGGACCTTGACACCCGTCAGGGGACCTCCATCCTTCACTGCAGTCCCTAAAGCTGACTGCTTGGCTAATCCACTTCCCCTAATTGCCGGGCTTCATTTACTCTCAGATGATACAAGACCAATGCTTTTGTCATCTCACAAGCCCATCCACCAGGAAACTATACCGCAGTAAGTGGAACAGGTTCTCAATTTGGGCCAATATACAGAAAATCGACCCTTTCCGAGCTCCTCTTATCGTCCATTTTGGAATTTTTGACAAAGATTTTTAAGGAAGGAGCAGCAGCTGCCACAGTTGGAGTCCAGTTAGCTGCCATGTCAAATTTCCACGTTGGATTCGATGTGTTTTGGGCCATACGTTATTTAAGGCTTTTCTTAAAGGTGTTTTTCACATGAGATGACCTGTCAAAATCCCTTATTCTCCCTGGAATTTGAATTTTATGCTGTCTCAAATAACCCCCCCCCCCTTCGAACCAGCATCTTCTTGGATCTGAAATATTTGTCCTGGAAGACTATATTTCTAGTGGCCATTACTTCTGCCCGCAGAGTGTCAGAACTTCAAGCATTATATCCATCAGACCATCAGACCTCCTTACATGATTTTCCATGCTGATAAGAGTATCTCTCGGAACAAACCCCTCCTTTTTGCCTAAAGTCTGTTCTGAATCCAATATCAATCAGGTCATTGAGTTGCCAGTCTTTTTTCCCAACCACTCTAACAAATTGGAATACATGCTGCATAAACGTGATGTACATACAGCTCCGATTTTATCTTGATATAGAACTAAGGAGATTAGAAAATCAGATCAACTTTTCGTATCCTTTTCGGAGGCCAGAAAAGGTAATCCAGTGGCTAAAACAACCCTATATAATGGTTATCAGATTGTATATCCTTTTTTTATGCGTATGCAAACATGCCATTGACGCACAGACCTAAGGCCCATTCTACCAGAGCAGTTTCTGTGTCTTCTGCCTTTCAAGCTAAATTGCCCCTTGACAATATTTGTGCTGCAGCCACTTGGTCTAAGCCTCATACCTTTATCACGCATTACAAAGTAGATGTTCATCGTGTTACCCTGCTGCAGTCATCACACTTGGGTTATCCTGTTGTCAGGCGGTCCTGCAGTCGGCCGGAATTCCAAAGTCTTGGTCCGGCGTCGGTTGCTGTCGCCTCTTCCCTGACGTCAGTGCGCCAGGGGTATATATATTGCAACCGACGCCATTTTCTTCAGTCTTTCTTGCCGCGCGGTGCCCAAAGCAGAAGCAGTTCGCAAGTGCCGGTCAGCCGACTCCTGAGATTTTCGAATTTCAGACTGAAGTCTTCTATAAAGCTAAGTACCCCGTTGGGGAAACTTTTCTTGCCCCAGACCGATGTCAGAAAAAGTTAACAATTGTATTTCTTGTGGGAAGCAAATACCTCAAGGATTTTCATTCTTATTGCATACCTTGCTCAGACCACGACGTCACTTTGTGTCGGTTTTGTGCTAGGTTTAATAAGCATACTATTAAAAGACGCTTTGATTTCGCACGACACTACTTCGGTAGGAAATTTAACTAAAACGTGTCGGAGCAACCGACTACCGGCGTGCACAGAAAACACAGCGATAAGGACAGGCAGCCCAGGCCTAAGCAAGATTCCGAGGCCTCTGCTGATCCGGTCTCCGGTCCTCAGTGAGGCTCCGATACAGCCCCTGACTACCGCAGATCTGGAACCCGAGACCGCTATGGAAATTTTGACTGAATGTACCAGGCCGATGCAGCCTTTTACTTCAGGCCCTTCCGACTACTTTGCTTCAAAAGATGTCGGTGCTACAGAAACGCCATCAGTTTCTGAAGGCGTTTTCAGACCGACTCTCACCATTAAAACGATGTTCTTCGTCTTCCCTTGCTGCAGTCCTGACTATTGGGGTCCGCCGGCGTCGTCGCCCGATACCGACCAGAGTATATCGCGCTGTCATGATGCGTAGACTACGCTGGCGACGCCAGGGTACTAAATCGCTGCGATGGTGCAGGTTGGCGTTGAGTTTCAGACCGAGTACAGAGTTTTTGGTTTTCTTGCCTCAGTATATTGATGTCAGAAAAGTGAATAACTGTATTTCTTGTGGGAAGCAGATAGATTATCATACATTGTGTATACCTTGTTTACTTGTGCTAGATTTAATCACTATTAAGAGGAGGCTTGATTGTGCTAGGTTAGTGTTTGGGAAGCGTTAATTATACTATGCCGTCGGATGCTAAACAGTGAAGTCTAGGGTGAGGAACCTTTGCCAGGAGTCTCTATGGAGTCTCAGGCAGATACTTTACTGTTACAGGATGTGCCCTCTCAGGAAGTAGGCCAGGCTGAGGGGCTTCTCAGGTAACTGTTCTTCCCTCTCTTCCCAAGGTAGTTAGGGCCTCTCCTTCTGTTTCCAGAGCTTCTTTAGAGGAAGGCCAAGTTCAGCTTCTGTAGGGGCTTCTCCTAGCATTTGGCTCTGTGCCTAAGAAACATATGCTTAAAATGGCTGAAGATTTGATTACTCTGATTAGAGGTTCTATGCCCCACCTGATAAGAGGCCTAGGGTGGAACAGGAGTTTGATAGTTTTGAACAGTGTTCACAGGCTTCAGAGTCTTCTGTGGAAGACTTGCAAGAGTTTCCTGCTTATTCTGATTCTGATGTGGATGATTCCACTCCTTCAGCTTCTCCTCCTGAGGATTTTTCATTTTCAGAGACTCTTCACTCCATGAGGGAGCACTTTAAATGGGAAGGCCAAGATTACTCTGACTCAGAAAAGGCTTAGGGAATTCTTGTTTTTGCCTCAGCATAGGCCCTTAGCTATTCCTCCTGTGTTGAATGTGGTGGAGGATGTTTTTGCAGAGGCTTCTCTGAACCCTGATTCCTTGCCTCCTGCTCCTGTTAAGCCTGATAGGTATTATAGGGTGCCCAAGCTCATAAGTATTTGTTTAAGAGTCCCAGGGCGGACCCAGAAACTGTTTCTCAGGGGCCTAAAGGTGTTAAAGCTTCTGTTGTTAAAAATCCTGTACCCTCTGATAAAGAGGCAAGGGCTTTGGATAGGTGGGGTAAGAAAGTATATACTTCTTCCACTCTAGCCATGAGGGCGTTGAATTGTCAATTTCATATGCTGAAATATCAGAATTATCTCCTTTCACAATTGAAATCTAAGGTGGATGCTTTAAGGTATTGAGTGTAAAGAATTGCTGGATTTGGTTCATGTGTCTGAACAAGTGGGTAAGCATTCTTTGCAGTGTGGTTTTGATGCTGTTCAGGCCTCCTCGAGGGTGGCTGCTACTAGTTCTGTTCTTCGCAGACATGCATGGTTGAAGGATCAGAATCTAGCTGAGCATGTTAAGACCAGGATTTTGGATGCTCCTTTACAGTCTGATGTGTTGTTTGGACCGCCTGTGGAAGCAGTTTTAAAGAAAATGGAGGACAAAGCTAAGTCTATGCAGACTGTTAAAGATTTTTGCAGGTGCAGCCTCCGTTTAGTAGAAATTGGCCTGCTAAGGGGTGGACATATCCTGCTTATGGTTCCCAGTCTGTAGGGGCAGGGCTCAAGGTTCTTTAGGCCTAGATCAGACAGTTCACCTGCTCAGACTTCTGCTGAGGGCAGGGGTCAGTCCTTTAAGCAGAACCAATGACCTGCCTTTTCAGCTGCCAGTGGATTCTCGTCTGGCAGCTCCTTTGGGAGGAAGATTGTCTCTTTTCAAAGAAAATTGGGATTTAATCACTCAAGACAGATGGGTGCTGGATATCATTCATCACGGTACAGATTTTATTTCCACACAATGCCCCTTTCAAAGGCATGCCAGATGTTCCTCCTCCACAAAGAAAAGAGGCTCTCAAGCAAGTTTCTCAGTTACTCCAGATAAGCCAGTCCCTGTGTCAGAAACTGTTCCTAGTACCAAAGAAGGGGAACACGTGGAGACCAATTTTGGATTTATCTATCCTCAACACTTATCTGGACATTCCCAAGTTCAAGATGTTGACGTTACAGCAACTGTTACCTCTGCTGGGCAAGGATCACTGGATGGTAACTTTGGATCTCAAGGAAGCTTACCTTCATGTGCCCATAAGGCTAAGTTGCAGAAAGTATATTTTCATTATCAGTTCTCTGCATTGCCCTTTGGCTTATCTACTGCGCCCAGAGTATTCACAAAGGTTCTGGCTCCAGTGATAGCTTACTTCAGGCTTCAAGGCATTCAAATTTATCCTTACTTGGACGACTGCCTGATTCTGGCTCAAGAAGAACACTTTCTACAGCATCTGGAATATGTCATAGCAGTGCTAAGATGCCTAGGGTATTCTGTGAACGAAATAAAGTCCAGTCTAGTACCCTCTCAAGACATGTGCTTTCTGGGTGTGAGACTGAATACAGCAGCCCAGATGGCCTTTTAACCCCGGACAAACAAAAGAGTCTGTCACTTTACTTCCATCAACTATCTCATCAGTCCCTGACTGCAAGGACAGTCCTTCAAGCATTAGGGTTCATGGCATCTTGTATTCTGGTGCTTCCCAATGCCAAACTGCATATGAGGAAGCTGCAATGGTATCTCAAAATGTATGGACACAGCACTGCCAAGATTTGGACACTGTCATTCAAATAATACCTTGCCTTCAAAAGGAATTCTTGTGGTGGGCTCAGGAATGTCACCTAAACAAGGGACTCTCTGTGACCCGCCAGAAGTCAGATTTTAACGACAGATGCCTCGGACACTGCTTGGGGAGCTCATCTAAATGGAAAGTGGATACAAGACAAGTGGCCTGCCAGACTACAGCATCTACATATCAACATGAAGGAGATGTTAGCAGTCCAGTTTGCATTGATGGCGTTCAAGGAGTTACTTCTTCCAGGGCAGGTGTTGATTCTGACAGACAACACAACTGTCATGTGGTACATCAACAAGCAAGGGGAACACATTCTTATCCTCTATGCAGGCAAGCAATGATTTTATGGGAGACTGCGTTAAGCCTGCAACTGACTCTTCAGGCAAGGTTTCTGCCAGGAGCACAGAACTCCTAGCAGATGTATTAAGCAGACAAATCATGGATCCCCACGAGTGGAAACTGGATCTTCATGTATTTCAGAAATTGACAGTGTCATGGGAACTCCAGACATAGATCTGTTCGCTTCTCCACTAAACCACCAGCTGCCAAAGTATTGCACAAAGGGGTTTCATCACACAGCTTGGAAAGTGGATGCTCTGTCTTTCAGTTGGAAAAACCTTCATGTCTATGCTTTTCCACCTCTACCTCTTCTTCCAAAGGTATTACTAAAGGTCAGACAGGACAGGCCAAGGATGATTTTGATAGCTCCAGATTGGCCTCGGCAACACTGGTACCCACTTCTAAGGAGTCTTGTAAAGAAGCCTCCATGGCCTTTACCTCTGATTCCTCATCTGTTATCTCAGAAGGACGGTCATCTGCTCAATGTCAAGCTTCAATCTCTCCATCTCACAGCTTGGCATATTCTGTGTTGAAACATGGAAGGTCTCAGCTTCCTCAACAAGTTTTAAATGTGATTATGGAAGCTAGAAGGCCTAGTACTAGGAGAGAAAATGGAAGAGATTTTTATTTTGGTGTACAGCAAAGAATTTGGAGATTTCAGAGCCTAATTTGAGTGTGGCTCTTCAATATCTTACTGAGTTATTGGACAAAGGTTTGTCTTTCTCTTCCATAAAGATTCATGCTGCAGCAATTTCAGCTCACTATGATTGTGACCCACCTTTGTTTTCGCATCCTTTGTTCAAGCAGTTTCTTAGAGGGCAAAGAATATAAGACCCCCATGTAGAGCTCCTACTCCTGCTTGGGATCTCAATTTTGTGTTGGAAAAACTTACTCTACAACCTTTTGAGCCGGCAGCTACTGCTGAATTGAAATATTTGTCATGGAAGACTGCTTTTCTGTTGGCTATTACTTCTGCAAGAAGGGTGTCTGAGTTGCAGGCCCTTATGGCAGTAGAGCCCTTTTGATTTTCCATAAGGACAGGGTATCATTACTAATCCTTCCTTTATGCCTAAGGTGGTTTCTAGTGTGGCTTTAAACCAAACTATTCATTTGCCTACGTTTGCAGATCCTCAAAATAAAGGGGAAAAGATTTTGCACACTTTAGATGTACACAGGCAATTGCGTTATTATTTGAGCAGGACTAAAGATTTTAGGCAGTCTCAGCAGTTACTTGTTTCTTTGCTTTAAGTTCACAGGGCAAACCTGTGTCAAAACAAACTATTTCTAGGTGGATTGGCTTTTGCATTGCATTTTGTTATTCCCATCATGGCAAAGAGGTTCCAGCTGGGATTAGGCTTCATTCCACTAGGGCTACTGCCACTTCAACAGCATTTCTAAGGGGTGGCAACTAAGGATATTCTGGAAGCAGCTACTTGGAGTTCAGTGCATACTTTCTCTAGGCATTATCACCTGCCTATATACTCTAAGTCTAGAGCTGGTTTTGCCACAGCTGTTTTACAAGGCATGTTGTCAGCTCCTGCTACTTTATAATTTGCCAGCCTCCCTTACCTCTGCTTTGGGATTCTAATTACCAGTCAGGACTGCAGCAAGGAAGGCGAAGAACATAGTACAGTTTTGTACCTACCATAAATGTAGATGTTCGAGGATTCCCTCTCCCTCCTTCCCTCTGTGTTTCAGGGTGGTTGTGTAGGTGCCTTTACATGCTTATATTTTTGTATATATATTACTGTATATATTGTACATGTTTATTGGTGCAGGTTGTTTTGGGACTTGTCTTTTGGGTCTTCTGACATCTGGGGCAAGAAAAGACTGAGGAAATGACGTCGGTCATGCGATTAGTACCATGACCGACGCCTTATACTCTGGTATTCGGGCCGACTGGACTATACCCAATAGTCAGGACTGCAGCAAGGGAATCCTCGAACATCTACATTTATGGTAGGTACAAAACTGTACTTTTTCTAAGTCGAAGACTCCTCCTAAATCTAAAAGGACTGCACTTCAGTCTCCTGTTCAAGGCCCTATGCCTAAGAAACAGATGCTCAAAATGGCTGAAGATTTGATTTCTTTAATCAGGGGTTCACAGCCCCCTCCTGACAAAAGGCCTAGACAAGAGGAAGATTTTGCTTCCTCTGAGCAAATGTCCATTTCTTCAGACTCCTCTGAGGACCAAGACTGTTCCTTCTCTCCTTATGAAGATTCTGATGCTGAGGACTCTAATCCCTCAGCTTCTCATCCTGAAGACTACTCCTTTGGGGAAACTTTACACACTGAGGGAACATTTTCACTGGGAAGGTCAAGACTACTCTGATTCAAAGCAAAGTCTCAGAGAGATGTTCATCGTGCATACAGCTGCAGTCATTACAGATGGGATTATCCTGCCGTCAGGTGGGTCCTCGGTCGGCCGAATTCCAAAGTCTAGGTCCAGCGTCGGTTGTCGTCGCTTCTTCCCTGACATCAGTGCGGCAGGCGTATAAAAGAGGCAGCTGACACCATCTTCTTCAGTCTTTCTTGCCGCACGGTGCCCAAAGCAGAAGCAGTTCGCAAGTGCCGGTCGGCCAGCTCCTGAGATTTATGAAAATATTTCAGCCGAAGTCATCTTGAAAGCTAAGTACCCTGTTGGGGAAACTTTTCTTGCCTCAGACCGATGTCAGACAAAGTTAATAATTGCATTTCATGTGGGAAGCAAATACCGCATAAGCATTTCCACTCTTTCTGTATACCTTGCTTAGGCCCAGACCATGACGTTTCGGCCTGCCGTTTTTGTGCTAGATTCAACAAGCGCACTATTAAGCGCCGGGCAGAGTTCGCCCTTCACTATTTTGGTAAAAAATTTAATTATATTATGTCCCAGTTTTGAGTAAAAGACGCAAAGATAAGGACCGACATACGAGGTCCGCACCGACTACTGACACCACGCTAAGGCCGACTACCGGTTCTCAGTGAGGTGCCTACGCAGCCCCTGAGTACCGATGACACAACATTACCGGTGTCTTCAGTACCCGAGGTCGCAGGCTCCTCGGTCCCCATTCCTACTACAGATACCGATGCCACTCTTGGCAGGGAAACTCGGAGTTTAGACAGGCCTGCCATTTCTCAAGGTGTCTTCAGGCCTTCCTCCTTCTCTATTAAAGCTTTCACTAAATCTAAAGCAGCCATGAAAACCAAAAAACAGGGACTTCAGACCCCCCCCCCCCAAGGCCCCATGCCTAAAAAACAGATGCTCAAAATGGCTGAGGATTTGATTACTCTTATCAGGGGTTCTCGACCCCCCTCTGACAAAAGGCCCAGATTAGAGGAAGACTACCCTTCCTCAGATCAAACCTCTATTACCTCTGAACATTCTGAGGACCAGGATTATGCCTATTCTCCTTTCGAATCCTCTGATGCAGAGGAGTCTATTCCCTCGGTCTCCCCCCCCCCCCCGAGGACTACTCTTTTGGGGAAACCCTACATACATTGAGGGAACACTTTCACTGGGAAGGCCAAGATTACTCAGATTCCAAGAAAAGGCTCAGGGATTTTCATTTGCTCCCCCAGCATAGGTCCCTGGCTATCCCTCCTGTTTTAGATATAAATAGGATGATGTGTACACAGAAAAGCCAGCCTTAATCCAGATTCTTTGCCTCCAGCTCCTGTTAAACCAGACAGGTATTACCGGGTTCCTGATTCACACCAGTTCCTATACAAAAGCCATACTGCTGACCCATAAACTATTTCACAGGATCCAAAGGGAATTAAGGCCTCTACTGCTAAAACCCCATTACCTTCAGAGAGAGATTCCAGAGCTTTAGAAAGGTGGGGGAAAAAGGTGTACACCTCGGCCACTTTAACCATGAGGGCATTAAACTGTCAGTTCCACATGTTAAAGTATCAACAGTTTTTGTTATCTCTGTTGAAAAGCAAAATGACACAACTAGAACAACCAGGTTTAAAAGAGTTGCAGGATTTGTTGCATGGTGCTGAGCAAGTGGGTAAACATACCTTGTAGTGTGGTTTTGATGCTTTAGAGGCCTCATGTAGAGCTGCTGTTACGGGGTCTGTTATACGTAGACATGCTTGGCTCAGAGCAAGCCTTACCAGATCATGTCAAAGCTAAATTATTAGATGCACCTCTTCAAAAAGATGTATTGTTTGGTGTTAAAGCTGAGGAGGTACTAAAGAAAATGGAGGAAAAAGCGAAATCAATGCAAACAGTGAAAGATTTCCTGCAGGTACAACCACCACGTTACAGCAGAAACTGGCCTTCAAAAAATTGGTCCTTTCCAGCCCCGGACAGACCTCAAAGGGGCAGATACAGATGCCCAAGGGCAACCTCAAGGATCTTTCAGATCCAGACAGTGGCAAGCACCACAACCCCAAGAGGTGGAGAAGATAGATCACAGTCATTTAGAAAACGGGCACAATGACTTCCCCCTTTACCTGCCAAGCAAAGCTTTAATGGCAGCACCTTTGGGCGGAAAACTGGCATTATTCTCAAAAAATTGGCATATTGTTACAAAAGACAAATGGATTCTGGACATTATAGACAGAGGCTACAGGTTCCACTTTCACACCCTTCCAAAAATGGGAGGCATGCCAAACCTGCCACAAAATCAAAGGGCAGAGGCACAAAAACAAATTTCAGCTCTCATGGACATGAAAGCGATTCAAGAGGTACCTGCAAAAGAACAAGGTCAAGGGTTTTATTCCAGACTATTCCTGGTACCAAGGAAAGACAAAGATTGGAGACCTATCTTAGACCTATCCATCCTTAACACATATCTACAGGTACCAAAATTCAAGATGCTCACGTTACAGCAGCTTCTTCCCATGCTGGGCAAGGAGTCTTGGCTGGTAACATTGGACCTCAAGGAGGCATACCTGCATGTCCCCATCAGACAAGATTGCAGAAGATACCTCAGATTTCTTGCAGGTTCAACCCACTATCAATTCTCTGCATTGCCCTTTGGCTTATCTACTGCGCCCAGAGTGTTTACGAAATGCCTGGCATCAGTAATCGCCTTCTGCAGACTACAAGGAATACAAATCTACCCATATCTGGACGACTGCCTGATCCAAGCGGACAGCAAGGACATACTACTGAAACATCTGGCGTTTGTAATAAAACTGTTGAACTTTCTGGGATACAGTCAACAAAAAGAAATTAAAACTAATACCCTCTCAGCAAATAATTTTCCTGGGTGCCAGCTTGAATACAACCACCCAGATGGCCTACCTCACGCCAGACAAACAAGGGCAACTGTCTCAATACTTCAGCAAAATGGCAACCTTCACCAGGCTGACCGCAAGGAAAGTCCTGCAGGCTCTGGGATTCATGGCATCTTGCATCCTACTGATCCCATGTGCAAAGCTGCATATGAGGAAACTTCAATGGTACCTAAAAAACTTATGGTCTCAATACAGCCACAGCTTGGAAACAGTTATACCACTCATTCCATGCCTTCAAAAGGAATTTCTGTGGTGGGCTCAAGCATGCCAAAGAAACATAGGTCTCCCTTTCTGTGTACCTCAAGCAACTCAAATCATCGCAACAGATGCCTTAGACTACGCCTGGGGGGCACACATGACAGATCAGTGCATTCAGGGAAAATGGTCCCAAAAAGAGAAGCACCTACACATCAACCAAAAGGAAATGCTAGCCGTGCAAAATGCTATTATGACCTTCAAAGACCTACTGCATCCAGGCCAGCTATTGATAAGGAAAGACAACACCCCAGTGATGTGGTACATAAACAGGGGGGACCTCATTCATACCCCCTGTGCAGGCAAGCCATGACCTTCTGGAACACAGCACTGGAATTGCAAATTCAACTACAGGCACAATTCCTGCCAGGGAAGGAAAACACACTGGCAGACAGCCTAAGCAGAAATATGACCGATCCACATGAATGGAAGTTGCAGCCTCAAGTTTTCACAAAGATAACTCAGGCATGGGGACAGCCAGACATAGATCTCTTTGCTACCCACAGAAATTACCAGTTGAAAAAATTTTGTTCAAGGACCTATCATCCACAGGCCTGGAAAGTGGACACACTTTCTTTCAATTGGACAACGTTGACAGTCTATGCCTTCCCGCCTCTTCCTCTGCTGCCCAAATTTCTATTAAAAGCCAGAGCAGAGAGGTCGAAAATGATTCTCATCGCTCCAGACTGGCCAAGACAACACTGGTATCCGCTCCTGAAGAACCTGACATTCCCCACCATGGATCCTACCTCTAGTCCCTCTTCTGTTGTCCCAGCACAACTACAAGACTCTTCACAGCCAGCTCAAAACCCTAAATCTAGCTGCATGGAGAATTCCTTGATTTCCCAACAGACCCTCCTCTCCAAGGAGGTGCAGGATGTCTTCTTGGAGGCCAGAAGACCTTTTACTAGAAAAGCCTACTCCGCCAAATGGAAACGATTTTGTGCCTGGAATCAAGAAAAGGGCCAGAATCCTTGGGTAATAAATTTACCTCAAATTTTACAGTACCCAGCTGAGATGTTAAACTGGACTTTCCTTCTCCTCCATAAAATCCACGCTTCAGCCATTTCTGCACAATACAACAAAGATCCTCCTTTATTCTCTCATCCTCTCAAGACAGTTCCTCAGAGGGGCAAATAATATTAAACCCCCAAGGAAACCACCAGTCCCTGCTTGGGACCTCAACTTTGTATTGGAAAAGCTGACCCTTCCTCCCTTCGAGCCAGCTTCTTCAACAGAACTACAATACTTGTCATGGAAAACAGCCTTCCTTCTGGCTATCACCTCAGCATGCAGGGTTTCAGAGCTACAGGCCCTCATGGCTGTGCAACCTTTCATCATTTTCCTTCAGGACAGAGTTTCCTTACGAACCCAACCCTACCTTTATGCCAAAGGTAGTATCCAGTGTAGCTTTGAATCAGACTATCCACTTACCTACCTTTTATCCTAATTCACAAAACAAAGGGGAAAGACTACTACATTCCTTGGACATTCACAGACAACTTTGTTATTATTTGGACAGGACAAAGCCATTCAGGAAATCTGAGCAACTCCTTGTGTCCTATGCTACAGGTGCTCAAGGAAAGGCTATTTCCAAACAGACAATCTCAAAATGGATAGCCCACTGCATACGCTTTTGTTACTCAATTTCATGGAAAAACTGTGCTTACAAGCATCAGATCACACTCCACCAGGGCCACAGCTACCTCTGCAGCTTTCCTCAGGGGGGGTTCCTACCAAGGACATTTTGGAAGCAGCCACTTGGAGTTCAGTGCACACTTTCTCCAAGCACTATTACCTTCCACTATACTCTAAATCTAGAGTGGGATTTGCCACAGCAGTCTTGCAGGGCATCCTTGCCCCTTTTAGTTCCACTTAGTGCCTGCCACCCCTACTTAGCTTTGGGATTCTTCCCATCTGTAATGACTGCAGCTGTATGCACGATGAACATAATACAGTTTTCTACCTACCATAAATGTAGATGTTTGAGTGCTCATACAGCTGCAGTCCAGGTTACCCCCCTCTGTCCCCTCTTAGGACAGGCCTTATGACAAACATCTTCTCATACAACCTATTTGGGGTATTCTTTTATGGTGTATTTGCTTGCAACTACTGTTTTTTTTATTATTCTGTATTGCATGATTACATAAATTTATGTTTTGCCTTCCTTTTGGGGGCACCTGACATCTGGGACAAGAAAAACAAGAAGATGGCATCGGCTGCCTCTTTTATACCCCTGCCGCACTGACGTCAGGGAAGAAGCGACGACAACCGACGCCGGACCTAGACTTTGGAATTCGGCCGACCGAGGATCCGCCTGATGGCAGGATAACCCAACCCCATCTGTAATGACTGCAGCTATATGAGCACTCTAACATCTACATTTATGGTAGGTACAAAACTGTACTTTTTTTACTCCCCCAACACAGACCACTTGCCATCCCACCAGTTTTGGACATTGTGGATGTCTATTTAGAATCCAGTTTCAACCCAAACTCTACCTCCTGCTCCGGCTAAGCCTGACAGATACTACAGAGTGCCTGATTCCCACAAATTTCTTTAGAAAAGCCCAGTAGCTGACCCAGAGACTATCTCCCAGGGTCCCAAGGGGGCTAAGGCTTCTATGGCTAAAAACCCAGTACCTTCTGAGAGGGATTCCAGAGCACTAGACAGGTGGGGGAAAAAGGTTTACACCTCAGCCACACTAGCTATGAGGGCACTGAATTGTCAATTTCATATGCTTAAGTAAAAGCAATCTCTAATCTCTCAGTTAAAGCAAAGAATAACAACTCTCCCTCAACAATCTGAATTGAAAAGTACAGGATCTGTTGCACGCCACTGAGCAGGTGGGCAAACATACCTTACAATGTGGGTTTGATTCTTTGGAGGCCTCCTGCAGAGCAGCTGTCACTGGGTCTGTTATACGTAGGCATGCTTGGTTAAAGGAACAAACTCTGCCTGATCATGTTAAAGCAAAACTACTAGATGCTCCCTTATAGCAGGATGTTCTTTTTTGGAGTTAAAGCAGAAGAAGTTGTAAAGAAAATGGAAGATAAGGCAAAATCTATGCAGACAGTCAAAGATTTCCTACAAGTACAACCCCCTCGCTTCAGCAGAAACTGGCCAACAAAAATTGGTCCTTTCCAGCCACTGACGGACCACAGAGGGGTAAATACAGACGCCCAAGGGGCAGAGGACAACCACAAGCCCATTATAAACCTCACCAATGGGGCACTACAACACAGAAGGAAGGGGAAGACTGGTCTCAATCCACCAGAAGGCAAATTCAATGACTTGCACCTCATCTGGCCAAGCAATACTTGCACTTTTTGCAGACAACTGGCACATAGTCACAAAGGACAAATGGGTCCTAGACATAATTTTACGAGGATACAGATTCCACTTTCACACCTTGCCAATGAAAAGAGGAATGCCAAACTTGCCACAAAATCAAAGGGCAGAGGCACAAAATCAAATTACATCCCTCATGGACATGAGCCATTCAACTGGTACCTACTCAAGAGCAAGGCCAAGGATTTTACTCAAGACTCTTTCTAGTGCCCAGAAAGGACAATGCCTGGAGACCAATTCTGGACCTTTCAATTCTAAACACTTAAGTACCCAAATTCAAGATGCTAACACTACAGCAGCTACTTCCCATGTTGGGCAAGGAAGCATGGCTAGTAACGTTGGACCTCAAGGAGGCATACCTGCATGTCCCTATCAGACAAAGTTGCAGAAGATACCTCCGTTTCATTGCAGGTTCAACCCATTACCAATTCTCTGCACTGCCCTTTGGCTTATCTACTGTGCCCAGAGTTTTCACAAAATGCCTGGCACCAGTAATTGCATACTGCAGACAGAGGAATTCAAATATATCCATACCTGGACGACTGCCTCTTCCAAGCAGAAAGCAAAGACATTCTCTTACATCATCTGGCCTTTGTAAAGCATCTACTAAACTGCCTGGGTTACACAGTAAACGAAAAGAAGTCAAAACTAGTACCCTCACAAAAAATGACATTCCTGGGTGCCAGCTTGAATGCAACGGCCCAGAAGGCGTATCTTACGCCAGACAAGCAACTACAACTGACTCAGTATTTCAAGACAATGGCAGCAAAGACCCAATTAACTGCAAGAAAAATTCTGCAGGCTTTGGGCTTCATGGCATCTTGCATACTAATACCATTTGCAAAGCTGCATATGAGGAAATTACAGTGGTACCTAAAAAGCGTATGGTCTCAACACAGCCACAGCTTGGACACAATATCTCTCATTCCCTGCCTACATCAGGAATTTCTATGGTGGTCACAGGCATGTTACCTCAAGGGTCAGCCTTTCACCTTGCCCGGCAGACTATCACAACAGATGTGTCAGACTACGCCTGGGGGGCACACATGGCAGGACAATGCATTCAAGGCCTATGGACTGCAGATCAGAGAAATCTGCACATAAATCAAAAAGAGATGCTAGCTGTACAGAAAGCTCGGACAGCCTTCAAGGATCTATTACATCCAGGACAACTTGCAATAAAGACGGACAATGCCACTGTAATGTGGTACATAAACAAGGGGGTACACATTCCTACCCTCTATGCAGGCAAGCAATGATCTTATGGAACACAGCTCTGGCCTAGCAAGTCCAGTTACAAGCTCAATTCCTGCCAGGACAGAAGAACACATTGGCAGACTACCTCAGCAGAAAATCAAAGATCCCCACGAGTGGAAACTAGATCCACAAATATTTGCAATGATAACTCAAAAGTGGGGCATTCCAAACATGGACCTGTTTGCCAGTCCTCAAAACTACCAACTGGCAAAATTTTGTACAAGGACATTCCACCATCAAGCTTGGAAAGTGGACTCTCTCTTTCAGTTGGAAAAACCTGACGGCATATGCCTTCCCTCCATTACCTCTCCTCACAAAGGTTCTTTTGAAGGACAAAAAGGAGAGACCACGACTGATTCTCATAGCCCCAGACTGGCCACGCCAGCACTGGTACCCACTATTGAAAAATATGGCCCACAGCCCACCATGGATATTGCCTCAAATACCCCATTTGCTCACACAACAAAGCAAACAGATTCTTCACCGCCAACTCAAAACTTTAAATCTGGCTGCATGGCAAATCAACTAAACATCCAACCAGCTCCTCTTTCACAAGCAGTTCTGGATGTTATTCTGGAAGCCAAGAGGCCAAGCACCAGGAAGGCTTATTCGGACAAATGGAAAAGGTTTTGTGCCTGGAACAAAGCTAAAGGCCAAGACACAATTCAGCCTCACATTCTACAGTATTTAGCTGAGATGTTGCACAAAGGACTTTCCTTTTCCTCAATTAAAATCCATGCTTCAGCTATTTCAGCTCACTATAACACGGATCCACCTTTATTTTCACATCCTCTTCTAAGGCAGTTCCTTAGAGGGGCAAAAAACGTTAGACCACCCAGGAGAGCTTCTACACCAGCATGGGACCTCAACTTTGTTCTGGAAAAACTAACACTACCTCCCTTTGAACCAGCTTTCTCTGCAGATCTTCAGTCCCTATAATGGAAGACTGCCCTGCTCCTAGCAATAACTTCAGCTAGGAGAGTCTCAGAGCTGCAAGCACTAATGGCAGTGGAACCTTTCCTCATTTTTCATCGAGACAGAGTTTCTCTACAAACTAATCCTTCCTTTATGCCTAAGGTGGTTTCCAGTGTAGCTTTAAATCAAACCATCCACTTACCCACCTTCTTCCCCAATCCACAGAACAAAGGTGAGAGACTCCTGCATTCCTTGGACATTCACAGGCAGCTTCGTTACTACTTGGACAAAACTAAGGCTTTCAGAAAAACTGACCAGCTCTTTGTATCCTATGCTACAGCTTCTCAAGGGAAGGCTATATATCTAAGCAAACCATTTCTAAATGGATAGGTCATTGCATACGTTTCTGCTATACCCATCATGGGAAACCAGTTCCTGCTACCATTAGATCCCACTCTACCAGGGCAACAGCTACCTCTACAGCCTTTCTCAGGGGGGTTCCAACCAAGGAAATGTTAGAAGCTGCAACTTGGAGTTCAGTACACACCTTTATCGAACACTATCACTTACCTCTTTACTCTAAGTCCAGGGCAGGCTTCGCCACTGCAATATTCTGCAGGGCCTTATTGCCTCCACTAACCCTCTGATACCTCCCCAATACCTTAGCTTTGGGATTCAACCCAAGTGTGATGACTGCAGCAGGGTAACACGATGAACATAGTACAGTTTTGTACCTACCATAAATGTAGATGTTAGAGTGTTCACCCTGCTGCAGTCCAGGATGTCCTTCAAGGATGCATCTGCAGTCATAACAAATGGGTTGTCCTGTCGTCAGGCAGCCCTTCGGTCGGCTGGATTCCAAAGTCTGGGTCTGGCCTCGGCTGGTGTCGCACTTCACCCGACGTCATCTCTGCTGGTCTTCGGGTATAAAGGCATCAGCCGACGCCATTTTCCTCAGTCTTTCTTGCCGCGTGGCGCCCAAAGCAGAAGCTGTTCGCAAGTGCCGGTCGGTCAGATCCAGAGATTACTACTACCGAATACTATTTCGAAGACTTCTAAAAAGCTAAGTACCCCGTTGGGGACTCTTTCTTGCCTCAGCCGATGTCAGAAAAAGTAAATAACTGTTTAACTTGTGGGAAACAAATACCTCATAAAGATTTCCACTCTTACTGCTTACCTTGTTTAGGCCCAGACCACGACGTAGCAGCCTGTTTAGCCTGTGCTTCCTTCAACCGACGAACGCTTAGGCGTCTGTCGGAGTTTGCTGAACAGTTTTTCGGCTCAGATTTTGCGTACATTATGCCGTCGGATCCTCCGACGTCTCAAATTGTTAAAAAACGCAAAAAAAAAGACCGACACTCGTGGTCCGCGGTTTCGGCCGAAACCATGGTTAAGCAAACCGCGAGTGTCTTGGTTTCGGCCGAAACCGAGCAAATGGGTCAATCTTCAGCCGAATCCATGACTACCTCCGAGGCCCCTGCTACCCTTGTTGAATCGGCCTCTGAAGTTTTGCCTACTACTGTGGTTCCTTTAGAATTATCGGACACCATCCCTTTGGATGTCTCTACCCCAGCACGTGGTGCTGCTAGGCCTCCTGCAGCCATGTCTATTAAGGCCTTTGCCAGGGCTAAAGCAGCCAAAACTGCTAAATCAGTGCCTGTTAAGCCCCCCTCACACAGGCCCAGTTCCAGTTCTCAAATGCTTACTCTGGCAGAGGATCTCATCTCTTTAATAAGGGGATCCCAATCTCACCCAGACAGGGCCTCTCAGCCTCCTGAAGAGACCTAGAGCAGAGCCCCCAGAACCAGTGTCCTCAGATGATTCTTCTAATGACTCAGACATTACAGACCAACCAGAGGCTCCTTTGTCTACTTATGAAGATTCCGATGCTGAGGAATCTATTCCGTCTGCCTCTCCACCAGAGGAATTTTCCTTTGGAGAAACATTGCATGCCATGAGAGAGCAATTCCAATGGCAGGGACAAGATTTCTCAGATTCAAGAAAAAGGCTTAGGACCTTTCTACACTTACCACAACATAGGCCCTTAGCTATTCCTCCAGTTCTTCCTGTTGTGGATGATGCATTTAATGATGTTTGCACTGCTCCTGATACTTTACCTCCAGCCCCTGCCAAACCCGATAGGTTTTATAGGGTACCGGACACTCATCACCACCTATACAAGGCCCCACTCGCAGATCCTGAGACTATCTCCCAGGGGCCTAAGGCAGTAGCTTCGACCTCCGCAAAGAACCCTCTCCCTTCTGAAAGGGAATCCAGGTCCTTAGAGAGATGGGGTAAGAAAGTTTACACCTCTGCTACCCTCTCAGCTAGAGCTTTGAACTGTCAGTTTCATATGATCCAATACCAAGAGTTTATGCTTGATCAGTTAACTAAGAAACTGTCCTCTGATGATTCCTTAGATAAGAAATATGTTCTAGAAATGGTGAATAACATTCAGCAGGTTAGTAACCATTCTTTAAAATGTGGCTATGATGCACTGGAGGCTTCATTTAGATCAGCCATGACTGGCACAGTTATAAGAAGGCATGCATGGTTGAAAGAACAGGTCTTGCCGGATCATGTTAAAGCAAAGCTGTTAGATGCTCCTATGGATAAGGCCAGTCTATTTGGTTCTCCTGCCCAGCAAGTAATGAAGAAAATGGAAGAGAAGGCAAAATCTGTACAAACAGTTAAAGATTTCTTACAGGTTCAGCCCCCAAGGTTTAGCAGGAACTGGCCTTCCAAAAACTGGTCCTTTCCAGACTCCTCTAAATCTCAGAGAGGCAGGAATAGACGATCCAGAGGCAGAAATCAATCCAGAGGAGGTGCCTACAGAGGACGCCAGTGGCAAGGCAACAACCACCGAGGCACAGACACAACCACTGCCACTGCAACAGGACAATCACAGTGACTTGGCTCTGACACCGCCTACCAGGGAACAGATAGCAGCACCCTTAGGCGGAAAGTTAGCCTTATTTTCAAAAAATTGGCACTATATCACAAAAGACAAGTGGATTCTGCAGACTATAGACCAAGGCTACAGGTTTCATTTCCACACCTTACCAGAAAAAAGAGGAATGCCAAACCTACCTCCAAATCAGAAGCTCTAAAACAGATAGCTCAATTAGCAGAAATGAGAGCTGTGGAAAGAGTACCACCAACAGAACAGGGCAAAGGATTCTACTCCAGACTCTTCCTAGTACCAAGAAAAGAGAAAAGTTGGAGACCTATTCTAGACCTGTCCGCCTTAAACACATTCATCATTGTTCCAAAATTCAAAATGCTGACCTTGCAGCAACTTCTTCCCATGCTGGGCAAGGAGTGTTGGCTGGTAACTCTAGATCTCAAGGAGGCATACCTGCACGTCCCCATACGACCAAATTGCAGAAGATACCTCAGATTTCTTGCAGGATCAGAGCATTATCAATTCTCAGCGTTGCCCTTTGGCTTATCTACTGCGCCCAGAGTATTCAAAAAATGCCTGGCATCAGTAATCGCTCATTGCAGGCTACAGGGAATCCAAATTTATCCTTGCCTGGACGACTGCCTGATACAAGCGGACAACAAAAGCAAGTTGACTAAAGACTTACAAAGAGTCATTTGCTTACTACAAGCCCTGGGATATACAGTCAATTTAAAAAAATCAAGACTGATACCATCCCAAACAAGAACGTTCTTGGGTGCAGAATTGGACACAGTAAAGCAGATGGCATTCCTAACTGCAGAAAAACAAGAACTCCCCCTTTACTTCTTGGCATTAACAAAGCAGAACAAACTAACAGCAAGGAAAGTACTGCAGGCCTTGGGCTTCATGGCATCATGCATAATCCTGGTCCCCCATGCCAGACTGCATATGAGAAAACTTCAGTGGTACCTAAAGAATTTATGGTCTCAACACAGGCACAGCTTAGAAACCGAAATTCCACTAATCCCATGCCTGAAACAAGAGTTCCTATGGTGGGCTCAAGCGTGCCAGTCAAACCCAGGCTTGCCCTTCCAAAACTTACAAGCAAGCCAAACCATCACAACGGACGCCTCAGACCTAGGTTGGGGGGCCCACATGCTGGACAAATGCATACAAGGATTATGGACCCCAGATCAACTGCACCTGCACATAAATCAAAAAGAAATGCTCGCAGTAAAATTAGCAATCCAGAATTTCAAACCATTCCTCAAAGAAGGCCATTTGATGATAAGGACGGACAACACCACAGTCATGTGGTACATCAACAAACAGGGAGGCACTCATTCATACCCCCTATGCAGAATGACTCTGGACCTATGGAATATGGCTCTGAGCTACAACATTCAGTTACAGGCAATATTTGTACCGGGGAAAGAAAACATCCTAGCAGACATGTTAAGCAGAACAACCTCGGATGCTCACGAATGGATGCTACACCCGGACATCTTCAAGGCCATCACACAGAAATGGGGAATGCCACAAATAGACCTATTCACATCCCCACTCAATCACCAACTCAAGAAATTCTGCACAAGGACATACCACCCACTTGCATGGAAGGTGGACTCTCTATCCTTCAGTTGGAAAGGCCTGACAGCATATGCATTCCCACCTCTTCCCTTGATGCACAAGGTACTACTGAAAATCAAAGAGGAGCGTCCAAGGATAATTCTGATAGCTCCAAATTGGCCAAGACAACACTGATATCCATTGCTGAGGAGCATGTCTCTGAACAGAGCGTGGACACTACCCCTGATGCCTTTGATGTTAACTCAGAACAACTTCAACATCATGCATCCAAATCTACAAACTCTACAACTAACTGCCTGGAACATTACATAGCAGCAACTAACCCACATTTATCCCAAAGGGTTAAAGACATTATCCTGGAGGCCCGCAGACCTTCGACTAGAAGGAACTATGCAGGGAAATGGAAAAGGTTTGTCATTTGGAGCACTGAAAGAGGAAAAGATGTGTCAAAGGTAGATATTGCCAACATCCTGGAGTACTTGGCAGAGCTTCTCCATACAGGCCTGTCCTATTCCTCCATCAAGATACATGCATCAGCTATTTCTGCAGAATACAGCTTCGACCCCCCTGTCTTCTCACATCCTCTACTCAGGCAGTTCCTCAGAGGAATCAAGAATGTAAAACCTCCTAGGAAACCACCATTACCAGCATGGGACTTGAACTTTGTGCTAGAAAAACTGACACTCCCTCCATTCGAACCAGCAGCAACAGCAGATCTTCAACACCTATCCTGGAAAACTGCTTTCCTACTGGCAATTACCTCAGCAAGAAGGGTTTCGGAACTACAGGCCTTAATGGCAGTACAACCCTTCCTAATCTTCCATCAAGATAGAGTATCCATGAGAACTAATCCTGCATTTATGCCTAAGGTGGTATCCAGAGTGTCTCTAAACCAGGCAATCCACCTACCTACCTTCTTTCCCAATCCACAGAACAGGGGGGAAAGACTGCTGCATACCTTGGATGTACATAAACAGTTACGCTACTACCTGGACAGAACCAAGGGCAATAGAAAATCTGACCAGCTTCTAGTAGCCTATGCAACAGGAAGGGAAGGAAAAGCAATCTCCAAACAGACAATCTCCAAGTGGATAGGAAATTGCATAAGATTCTGTTACTCCTACCATGGAAAGCCAATTCCACAGAACATAAGACCTCACTCTACAAGGGCTACAGCCATTACCACAGCTTTCTTACAAGGAGTGGCTACCAAGGACATTATTGAGGCGGCTACTTGGACCTCCGTGCATACATTTGCCAAGCATTATAACTTACCTCTATACTCTAGATCCCGAGCAGGGTTTGCCACTGCTGTACTGCAGGGGATCCTAACTACACCATAATTCTATTTCCTCCTCCCCTAGTTTGGCTATGGTATTCTACCCATTTGTTATGACTGCAGATGCATCCTTGAAGGACATAGTACAGTTTTGTACCTACCATAAATGTAGATGTCCGAACAGGATAGCATCTGCAGTCAGGATTACCCACCCTCCTTCCCCTCTGTGGTACTCCTAGGGTATTTACCCTCCTAATAGCTAGCTGGGGGGGGATCTCTTATGGTGTATTTGTTTGTATATATGTACATACATGCTTATTTTTTGTGTTTGCCTTCTACTTTTTTGGAAACATTGGCATTCATCCAAAATTTAGCTCTCCAAGAGGGCAACTGGCATCTGGGGCAAGAAACAGAGGAAAATGGCGTCGGCTGATGCCTTTATACCCGAAGACCAGCAGAGATGACGGGTGAAGTGCGACACCAGCCGAGGCCAGACCCAGACTTTGAAATCCGGCCGACCGAAGGGCTGCCTGACTACAGGACAACCCATTTGTTATGACTGCAGATGCTATCCTGTTCGGACATCTACATTTATGGTAGGTACAAAACTGTACTTTACCCTCCTTCCATCCCCTCTGATCTACTGGCAAAATCTCTTCCATGCCTTACTGATGTATTTGCTTATAGCTGAAGGGATTTTGTGTTTGTGCAGTGTTCACTCCATGTGATACTAATTCTGACCACCTTTTTGGGGGCACCTGACATCTGGGGCAAGAAAAACTGAAGAAAATGGCGTTGATTGCATTATATATACCCCTGGCGCACTGACGTCAGGGAAGAGGCGACAGCAACCGACGCCGGACCAAGACTTTGGAATTCCGGCCAACCGCGGGACCGCCTGACGACAGGATAACCCAAGTGTGATGACTGCAGCAGGGTGAACACTCTAACATCTACATTTATGGTAGGTACAAAACTGTACTTTAAGTCTTCCAGGACAGGTCTTTTTTAGTTCCATGGTACTGAAAAATGTACTTCCATGAGCCACCCAAGATTGAGGGTGCTAGGGACGCTACCCATCAGTGAGAATAAACTGCGAGATTTAACAACTTCGCATAAAGAAGTTATGTACTCGCCATAATGTTCCATGTGAGTTATCTCGCCTTTATTCTCACGCCCCTCCCTCCTGGCTGACAGTTGACTTAAAGGCTAGTACCAGCCTGGTTATTCAATACTTCCCCTTTGGGAAGTGCTTCCTTGTAGAAAAAGAAAAAAGGTGTATATATACTCACAGCAAACAAGATCTGAGCTAATTCCAGGAGTGCATTGTGGGGTAAGGGGCTTGGTCTCGAGCTACTGGCAAACCTTGAGCATTTGCTATAGGCCGTGTCGGAGCCGAGGATTGGCTTGGAACCCATCAGTGAGAATAAAGGTGAGATAAACAACTCACATGGAACGTTATGGTGAGTACATAACTTTGTTGCCCATCTAGTCATTGCAAATAGTTTTGAATGTGGCCAGTGTTAACATAATGTCCTTCAAGGATGCATCTGCAGTCCTTACAAATGGGTTGTCCTGTCGTCAGGCAGCCCTTCGGTCGGCCGGATTCCAAAGTCTGGGTCTGGCTTCGGCTGGTGTCACACTTCACCCGACATCATAGCTGCAGTTCTTCGGGTATAAAGGCATCAGCCGACGCCATTTTCCTCCGTCTTTCTTGCCGCGTGGCGCCCGAAGCAGAAGTTGTTCGCAAGTGCCGGTCGGTCAGAACCAGAGATTACTACTACCAAATACAACTTCGAAGACTTCTAAAAAGCTAAGTACCCCGTTGGGGACTCTTTCTTGACTCAGCCGATGTCAGAAAAAGTGAATAACTGTTTAACTTGTGGGAAACAAATACCTCATAAAGATTTCCACTCTTACTGCTTACCTTGTTTAGGCCCAGACCACGACGTAGCAGCTTGTCTAGCCTGTGCTTCCTTTAACCGACGGACGCTTAGACGTCGGTCGGAATTTGCTGAGCAGTTTTTCGGCTCTGATTTTGCTTATAAGATGCCGTCGGATCCTCCGACTACACAAATAACCAAAAAACGCAAGGAAAAGGACCGATACTCGCGGTCCGCGGTTTCGGCTGAAACCGCGGTTAAGCAAACCGCGAGTGTCTCAGTTTCGGCTGAAACCGAGCAAGCGGTTCTTCCTTCAGCCGAAAGTATGCCTTCCACCGAGGCTTCTTCTAACCTCGTGGAATCGGCTTCTGAAATCCAACCTGCTGCTGCGATTTCTCAGGAATTATCAGACACTATTCCCTTGGATATTTCTACTCCTGCACGTGGAGCTGCTAGGCCTCCTGCAGCCATGTTCATTAAGGCCTTTGCCAGGGCTAAAGCAGCTAAAGCTACAAAAACTGTACCTGTTAAGACCCCTACTCACAGGCCCAGTTCCAGTTCCCAAATGCTTTCTTTGGCAGAGGATCTTATTTCTTTAATCCGGGGATCCCAGCCTCATCCAGACAGGGCCTCTCATCCACCTCCAGAGAAGAGGCCTAGAGCAGAGCCCCCTGAGCCAGTGTCCACAGATGATTCCTCTGATGATTCAGATAATACAGACCCTCCAGAGGCTCCTTATTCCCTTTACGAAGACTCTGATGCTGAAGAGTCCATCCCTTCTGCCTCTCCACCTGAGGAATTTTCCTTTGGGGAAACCTTGCATGCTATGAGGGAACAATTTCAATGGCAGGGCCAAGATTTTTCAGACTCCAGGAAAAGGCTCAGAACCTTCTTGCATTTACCACAGCATAGGCCTTTAGCTATACCTCCAGTTCTTTCTGTTGTAGATGATGCATTTAATGATGCTTGTACTGCTCCTGATTCATTATCTCCGGTCCTTTCCAGAATCCTCTAAAGCACAGAGAGGCAGGAATAGGCGATCAAGGGGCAGAAACCAATCCAGGGGTGCCTACAGGGGACGCCAGTGGCAGGGTAACAACCAGCGAGGCACAGACACAGCCACCACCACTGCAACAGGACAATCACAGTGACTTGGCTCTGGCACCGCCTACCAGGGAACAACTAGAAGCACCCTTAGGCGGAAGGCTAGCCTTATTCACAATAAACTGGCATCACATCACAAGAGACAAGTGGATTTTACAGACAATAGACCAAGGCTACAGGTTCCACTTCCATACCCTACCAGGGAAGAGAGGAATGCCAAACCTACCTCCAAATCAAAAGACAGAAGCTCTAAAACAAATATCTCAATTATTAAGGATGAGAGCTGTGGAAAAGGTACCATCTATGGAGCAAGGAAAGGGATTTTACTCCAGACTCTTCCTGGTACCAAGAAAAGAGAACAAATGGAGGCCTATTCTCGACCTGTCCACTTTAAACACATTCCTCATTGTTCCAAAATTCAAAATGCTGACTCTACAGCAGCTTCTTCCCATGCTGGGCGAGGAGTCTTGGCTGGTAACTCTAGATCTCAAGGAGGCATACCTGCACGTCCCCATACGACCAAATTGCAGAAGATATCTCAGATTTCTTGCAGGATCAGAGCATTATCAATTCTCAGCATTGCCCTTTGGCTTATCTACTGCGCCCAGAGTGTTCACAAAATGCCTGGCATCAGTAATTGCTCATTGCAGGCTTCAGGGAATCCAAATTTACCCCTACCTGGACGACTGCCTGATACAAGCGGACAACAAAAGCAAGCTAACAAAAGACTTACAAAGAGTCATTTACCTGCTACAAGCCCTGGGATATACAGTCAATATAAAAAAGTCAAGGCTGATACCATCCCAAAGAATAACCTTTTTGGGTGCAGAACTGGACACATCAAAGCAAATGGCATTCCTAACTGCAGAAAAGCAAGAGCAACTACCTCTCTACTTCTTGGCATTAACAAAACAGAACCATCTAACAGCAAGAAAAGTACTGCAAGCCTTGGGCTTCATGGCATCCTGCATAATACTGGTCCCTCATGCCAGACTGCATATGAGAAAGCTACAGTGGTACTTAAAGAATTTATGGTCTCAACACAAGCACAGCCTAGAAACCAAAATTCCAATAATCCCATGCCTGAAGCAAGAGTTCCTATGGTGGGCTCAGGCCTGTCAATCAAACACAGGATTGCCCTTCCACAGCATTCAACCAAGCCAAACTATCACGACGGACGCCTCAGACCTCGGTTGGGGGGCCCACATGCTGGACAGGTGCATACAAGGCTTATGGACTCAAGACCAGCTGCACCTACACATAAATCTAAAGGAAATGCTGGCAGTAAAATTGGCAATCCAGACATTCAGACCATTTCTCCGAGAAGGTCAGTTGATGATAAGGACAGACAACACAACAGTTATGTGGTACATCAACAAACAGGGAGGCACACATTCATACCCTCTATGCCGGATGGCACTGGACCTATGGAACGTGGCTCTGAGCTACAACATTCAGTTACAAGCAATTTTTGTACCGGGAAAAGAAAACGTTCTAGCAGACATATTAAGCATGACTACCACGGATGCCCACGAATGGATGCTACATCCGGACATCTTCAAAGACATTACAAGGAAATGGGGACTCCCAGAAATAGACTTATTTGCATCCCCACACAATCACCAGCTAAAGAAATTCTGCACAAGGACGCATTCACCCACTTGCTTGGAAGGTGGACTCCCTATCTTTCAGTTGGAAAAACCTGACAGCATATGCATTCCCACCACTTCCTTTGATGCACAAGGTGCTATTGAAGATCAAAGAGGACCATCCAAGGATCATCCGGATAGCTCCAGACTGGCCAAGGCAACATTGGTACCCATTGCTAAGGAGCATGTCTCGGGAACAAATATGGACACTACCCCTGGTTCCATTGCTGTTAACACAGAACAACTACAACATCCTGCATCCAAGCCTGAAAACTCTGCAGCTGACAGCCTGGAACATTACATAAGATCAATTAACCCAAATTTATCACAAAGGGTTAAAGACATTATCCTTGAGGCTCGCAGACCCTCAAGAAAAAATTATGCAGCAAAATGGAAAAGATATCTCATTTGGAGTACTGCAAAGGGAGAAGATGTGTCACAGGTAAACATAGCCAGCATCCTGGAATACTTGGCAGAGCTCTTCCACACAGGCCTGTCCTATTCTTCCATCAAGATACATGCATCAGCTATTTCAGCAGAATACAGCTCAGATCCTCCTGTCTTCTCGCATCCTCTGCTCAGGCAGTTTCTGAGAGGAATTAAAAATGTAAAACCTCCTAGGAAACCACCATTGCTAGCATGGGACTTGAACTTTGTGCTAGAAAAATTGACACTTCCTCCTTTCGAACCAGCAGCAACAGCAGAATTACAATACTTATCATGGAAGACTGCTTTCCTGCTGGCAATCACTTCAGCAAGAAGGGTATCTGAACTACAGGCTTTAATGGCAGTGCAACCCTTCCTGATCTTCCATCAAGATAGTGTCCATGAGAACAAATCCTACATTTATGCCCAAGGTGGTATCCAGAGTATCTTTAAATCAGGCTATCCACCTACCTACATTCTTCCCCAACCCACAGAACAGGGGAGAAAGACTGTTGCATACCTTGGATGTACATAGACAGTTACGCTACTACCTGGACAGAACCAAGGGCAATAGAAAAACTGACCAGCTACTGGTAGCATATGCAACAGGAAGGGAAGGAAAAGCAATTTCAAAACAGACAATCTCCAAGTGGATAGGAAATTGCATTAGATTTTGTTACTCCTACCATGGAAAGAAAACTCCAGAGAACATCAGGCCTCACTCTACAAGGGCTACGGCCACTACCACAGCTTTCTTATGAGGAGTGGCTGCCAAGGACATTATAGAGGCTGCTACTTGGACCTCCGTGCATACATTTGCCAAGCATTATAACTTACCTTTATACTCTAGATCCCGAGCAGGGTTTGCCACTGCTGTTTTGCAAGGGATCCTAACTACACCATAATCTCTTCTTCCTCCTCCCCTAGTTTGGCTATGGTATTCTACCCATTTGTAAGGACTGCAGATGCATCCTTGAAGGACATAGTACAGTTTTGTACCTACCATAAATGTAGATGTCCGATAGGAATGCATCTGCAGTCAGGATTACCCACCCGCCTTCCCCTCTGTGGTACTCCTAGGGTATTTGCCCATCTTATAGCTAGCTGGGGGTGGATCTATTATGGTGTATTTGTTTGTATATATGTACATACATGCTTATTTTTTGTGTTTGCTCTCTACTATTTGGAAACATTGGCATTTATCCAAATTTAGCCTTCCAAGAGGGCACCTGGCATCTGGGGCAAGAAACACTGAGGAAAATGGCGTCGGCTGATGCCTTTATACCCGAACTGAACTGAGTTGAGAAATAATAAGGCTGTTAGATTCATGAAGCCAGATAAAGGAGGGGGCATGGCTATAGTAAATACGGTTGATTATAACAACAAGATAACTAGTATTTTAACTGATACCAACAAATATGATACTATTTCCAGGAATGAAATTAATATTAGCTATAGTAAAATTAAATATTTCCTGGAGGATGCACTGTTACAGGGTACTATCAATGAGGAAGTATATAACTTTTTACATTTAGAACACCCCATGATACCAGTTTGTTTTGGGATTCCTAAAACACACAAGGACGTAAAGGATCCCCCTTATAGATTGATTATAGCTGGCAAGAATAGTATTACTTACCCCTTGGGTGTGTTTATAGACAGATTAGTAAAAAAGTCCGTGAAACCCATTGATCATATTCTTAAAAGATTCCTGGGATTTTTTAAAGCAAATTAAAAGTGAGTATTTTAATAAAGAAAGTTATTTCACTACTGTTGATGTAGTGGACCTTTTTACATCTATCCCCCACGAAATAGGTTTGGAATTTTTCAAGGATACATTAATTAAAAATAGTAACTTGGGGGGTAAAATTATCAATTTTTTGGTTGAACTGATGGATATTATTTTAAAAAATATTTTTTTTACCTTTGAAGGGGAGTTTTACAAGCAGACCCAAGGGGTGGCAATGGGTAACAGCTGCGCCCCAATCTTTGCTAACTTAGTTTTATTTGAATGGGAGAACAGATACCTTTTTACTTCTCATTTCAAGGATGAATGGTCAATTTATTTTAGGTTTTTAGATGACCTGCTTATTTTGTGGAACAACAATACATTTTTTAAAACCTTTTTGGATTATATTAATGATCTTTGTGATTATTTTAAGTTTACGGGTGAAGGTGACCCGGACAAAATTAACTATTTGGATGTGACCATCTCTAAAGACTATGACAAAAAAACGTTTTACATCAAGAGTATATAGAAAACCAACTTTTTCCAACGACTATCTAGACTTTTCCAGTAACCACCCATTTTATACGAAGAAAAATATTGTCAAAGGACAAATGGTGAGGGTGGTGAGGATGTGTTCAGATGTAAGCATGTTGGAGGAAGAGACTAATAAGGTAAGGTTAATGTTCATGGAAAGGGGATATCCACCCGAACTGGTAACCAGCATCAAGGATGAGGTTTGCTCCCTGTGGAATGAAAGATACATCCCACTACTAGGAATGGAGAGTGGAGAGGTAGCAACAAGTAGGGGTGTGAGTAAAGATTTTTCACAGGCCATGGTAATTACTTATGGGGAAACAGCAGAATTGGTGAAGAAAATTATTTCTAACAATTGGTCAATGTTAAAATGTAACGATGATATATTATAGTTGATGGGACCAGAGCCACGTTTTACATACAAGGTGGACTTTAACTTGAAATCTTTGTTAGAACAAAAAACAACAATAAACATTTCTAAGAGGGGTACCCGTAAATGTGGAAGTTGTGATTATTGTTCCTTTATTAATGAAAATGATTTTTTTAGGCTAGACCCTTTTAACTTAGTTGTGCCCTTAGTACCAGGCTCATGCGTTTCTACAGGGTTGGTTTATTTAGCAACCTGTATGGCATGCTTTTGTTATTACGTGGGGAAGACAGAAAGAAAATTGAACCGCAGGATTTATGAACACCTGTATTGTATAAGTAAGAATAATGACAAAAATGCTCTAAGTAAACACATCAGTACACACCCCAATCATAATTTTAAGTTTGCCATTTTGGAGATCGTGCCGATAAATGTAAGAGGGGGTGATTGGAAGAATTTATTGTTGAGGGCAGAATCCAAATGGCAATTCAAATTAAATTCAATTCTATATCTAGGGCTCAATGAAAATATCAGCATTAAGGCTGAATTGAAATTTAGGGCTGGTACCTTGTAAATTATTATTTATAACCAGTGTAGTGGGTTGGTAAGGTTGTCATGTATGAGTATTCATATGTATTTATATGTGTAGTATGTGTATTTATAAGTGTTTTAATAAGGAAATTATAATTATCATATTTGAGTAGATGTCATTTTATTTTAAATGTTTTTAAAAAATATGTAATTAATTAATTGGTAGTCACATGATGTAAAACAGGTGTATTTAAAGCTTTTTGAATACAGCATCATTAGATCTGTTGAAGTCCTAGTGACGAAAGCGCTTATCACTTTTGGTAAAGTCTGTGTATGTTTTGGATTGAATAAACTCGTTTTATTGTGCTAAGGTGGACTTGTTATTGGCTTTCTGCAGCCTTTTCTTTGTTACTTGGTTTACATTGCTGCTGGAGGTGTGTTTTTTCGATTTCGTGTTTTCAGGATTAATTTGTCTTCTAAAGTACTCCTTACTAAACTTTATTCACATTTGTTCATGTTTTATTGCTGATCCTTCATTATTTCCCAAGTATTTATACACTCCCTCTTGCTCAAGTTGTTTTATATTGCATTCTTGTCCCAGACTGATGTTTTCCTGGTGCTACAATTTTCCTTTTTTAAAGGTTGCTTTTGCACATTTATCAAGACCAAATGACATTCCAATTTCTGAAAAAGTTTTGACAACCTGCAGCTGTGCTTTTAATTCCTCATCTGATGAGCTATACAATTTTAAATTATCAACAAATAGAGGATAAGTAATTCGACTATATGCCTGTATGGGCACACGTATGTATATTCTGTTATAGCAAGAAGCGCCATTTGATTTTTTTGATGCACACTGCTTTTAAAAATTTAGGGTAAGTTTAAAAAATGTAAATCAAATGGTGCTTGCTGGAGGAAAATTATCTCGCATGATAATGCACAGAATGAGGCATATACATTTGCTTATTTTGGTAATTCTGGGTCACCTGTATGATCTCAGTATGAGCTGTGTTTTTCATTTGGGCTGTGTCTGAAAACTAGATATGGCTTGAGAGCACAGAGATCAAGGTGCCGGATCACCAGCTTGTAGACTTGAGTTTGAAACTTGGCTGGGGAACAACTAACAGTGTCTGTGTAGAAGCAAGGCCTGACAGTCTACTTCTGTAATATGCGTCATGTTCCATGAAAACTGTATGGGGGTCTTCCCATTGAATCACCATGAATCATTTGACTCCGGTAGTAGTTATTTGCTTTACTTTTTACCATAATGTTGTCCATACCTCTCAACTGATTATCTTCATGTTTCACTGTTGCAGTCATTACATTTGGGTTATCTGCTTACAGTAGCCCGGCCTGATTAACAAGGTCTTGGGTCCTGCGTCGGATGTTGTCCCTTCTTCCATGACGTCAGGTCGTCAGGGGTATAAAACATGCAGCCGACGCCATTACATCAGTCATTCTTGCCGTGCGGTGCCCGAAGCAGAAGCAGTTCACAAGTGCCAGTCGTTTGAGGTTTCAGAACCAAAGTCTTCAACTAAAGCCAAGTACCCTGTTTGGGAAATTTTTTCTTGCTCTTTACTGATGTCAGAAAAAGTTAATTGCCAAAGATTTTCATTCGTACTGTATTCCTTGCCTGGGCCCTGACCACGACGTACCTTGCTGTCTGTTTTGTGCTTTAGTTAATCCGTGCACTATCAGTCGTCTGTATATTTTTGCCTCTAAATATTTCTGTTCTCAGTTTAATTATCCAGAAATGTCATTGGTTAGCCATCCGACTACCGAGATTCCGAAAAAACGCAAAGATAAAGACAGGCTGCCTAGGTCCAAAGCTGCCGACGACTCTTCTAAGCCAGTCGCCAGTTTGCCGGTACTCAGTGAGGCGCTTTCGCAGCCCCTGATACCCACTACTTCTGATTTGCAGGCCTCTACTGAGACCCATTCAGTCCGGTATGCCATGAGATGCTTCAACTGTGAAACCTGCGGATGTCTCTACCTTGGATCGGTCCGGAGCCACTGTGCAGACACTGGCTTCTGAGGGTGTATTCAAGCCTACGGACTTGCATATTAAACCAACGCCTCCTTCATTTAGGCCTAAATCTGGAACCATGCCTAAGAAACCGACGCCCAGGCTGCATGCTCAGGCCGCTATGCCTAAAAAACAAATAATGGCTGAAGATCTTATAACTTTAATTGGGAAGCCAACCTCCCCTTCTAAGAGACCTAGGACTTGAGTTGTTTATGAATCTTCAGACCAGGATTCTGATTTTTCTGATGCTCTGGATTTGCCCTTATCTACGTATGACGATTCTGATGCAGAGGGCTCTCCTCCCTCAGCTTCCCCTCCAGAGGATTTTTCTTTTGGTAAAACCTTACATCTTAAGGGAGCATTTCTACTGGGAAAACCAGGATTTTTCTTATTCAGAAAAGAGGCTTAGGGATTTCTCACTCCTGCCTCAGCATAGGCCTTTAGTTATACCTCTTGTACTAGACATCGCTGATTATGCCTTTTTGGAATCTAGTTTGGCCACTGATTCTTTGCCTCCTGCTCCCAGAAAACCTGACCTATTACAGGGTTCCTGATTCACGCAATTTTCTTTTTAAAAATCCTGTTGCAGATCCAAAGACTATTTCACAGAGACCCAAGGGCATTAAGGCTTCTACTGTTAAAAATTCTACCCCTTCTGATAGACTCCAGGGCACTGGATAAATGGGGTAAGAAGGTTGGGGTAAGAAGGTTTACACTTCTGCAACTCTGGCCATTGGGGCTTTAAACTGCTAGTTTCTTATGTTATATCAACAACATGTTATTGGGTTGCTTAAACAGAAAATGATTCCTGACTCTGCTGAAAATAAAGATTTACAGGATTTAATGCATTCTGCTGAACAGGTTAGTAAACCTACTTTGCAATGTGGATTTGATTAATTAGAGGCGTCTCGCAGGGCTGCTGTTTCTGGGTCTGTGCTCAGAAGGCATGCTTGGCTAAAGGAGCAATCTTTGCCTGATCATGTTAAAGCTAAACTGTTGGATGTTCCCTTAAATCATGACGGCCTGTTTGGCAACAAAGCTGAGGAAGTTCTTAAAAAGATTGAAGATCAAGCTAAATCTATGCAAACTTTTAAATATTTCTTGCAAGTTCAGCCTCTTAGATTTAGTAGGCATTGGCCCTCAAGAATTGGTCCTTTCCAGATCCTTCCAGGTCTTCTCAAGCCAAACCCAGACACAGCAAAAAACACAGATTTCAGTCCCAGGGGACACACAAGACTAATCAGTGGGGGGTTTCTGCACCCAAATCTGGAAGTAGTAAGTCCCCCCCCCATGGAAAACTGTCTCAATGACTTGCTTTTAAAATTTCCAAGCACTTCCCAACTGAATGCTCTTTTAGCCGGAAAGATTGGTCTGCAGGCTAAAAACTGGGAACTCATTAACCAGGACAAATGGGATGTTCTTCGTGTTTCACTGTTGCAGTCATTACATTTGGGTAATCTGCTGGCAGGTCACCCTCAGTCAGCCTGATTAACAAGTCTTGGGTCCTGTGTCAGTTGCTGACCCTTCTTCCATGACATCAGGTCGTCTGGTATAAAACACGCAGCAGACACCATAGTCTTTCTTGCCTCATGGTGCCCGAAGCAGAAGCAGTTCACCAGTGCCTATCGGCCGACTCCTGAAATTTTCGATCTGAAGTAGTTAACTTAATTTGATCAGCAACCTGTGGGTATCGGATCCGATTCGGATCTGAGCTGGAAGCTTTCCTAACCAAAGATCCAAGCTCCTCCCCCGCCACCCATAATGCCCTGCCACCTCCCTCTAACCCTCGGATCTCATTTGCCGCAGCTTCTTTAAGCATCTTAGAATGAGCTGCTAGCGTGGGTGTTGAGTTTTAGGCTTTTTTATATACCTTTCTGCCAAAAAATTGTATAACTTTGTGTGTGTGGTTCCCTTCTCTCTCTCAGTATGTTTTGGTAGTTTAAAGCTTCTTAGTTTAGTTAGTTTATTCCCCTCCCCCCTGTCTGTGTGTGAAGGTGTGTGCATGTGGGGCCTGTTCTTTCATTTTTCTATAAAATGTCTGAAGGTCCAAAAGCTGTGTGTTCTAAATGCTCCAAGTGTGGCCATAAGCTGTCTCCAGCGGATGGCCACACTCTGTGTGTTATTTGCCTGGGTGTTGACCACCTTTCTTCGGGCTGCACTATTTGTGCAGCCTTCAACCCCAGGGCTTTGAGGGATAGGAGGACGAAGCTAATACTTGCGTGCTTTTTGCCCCCTGATTCCACTTTGTCATCCTCCTCCTCTGTAGCGCCAGCTCCACCTACCGCCTCCGATCCCCTGGCTGGGACTCAACCTCCTTTTTGGTCCAGAAGGAAAGGGACGGCAAAAAAAGATAGGAAGGACAAGGAGCGGGAGAAAGATAGGCACCGTAGCCACAAGAGGCGGTCTGAGTCAGCTCCATCGGCCCTGCCGTCCAAGAAGTTTGCCTCTCCCCTTAAGGTCTGCGGGCCATCGCCCTCCCGTCTTCATTCTCCACATTTCTCCCAGAGCCGGAGGAGGAGACCTGGTCACCTTCGAGGTCGTCTAGGTGGCCTTCCTGGCCAGCCTCGGCGGCCTCGTCCAGGTCAACAAGGAGTCTATCCGACGCAGACATGGACAGGATGATGCGTCTATTTCTTCAGGCCCAGCTGTAGATGGGAGTGCTCGACCCCCTTTTTCACCCCCATTGCTCCTTCGACCTGCTATCAGGGTTCGGAGCTGTCTGATCTGACTAGCTTCGGAGCCGGGGTGGTGTTGGCAGTGTTTCCTACTAAGGAGCCGACTGTCCCCTCGAGTCTGTCAGATCCGTTTTCGGATCTGAGCTCTCGGGGTCGTGAGTTGAGCGTCAGATCCGGAGGGATCAGTGGACCTTCGGCTCCATTGAGGTTGGAACGCACTACTCTTTCAGATCCGATCGGGTCATCTCCGGCTCCGATCTGCACGCCAGATCCGAGGGAACTGCTTTCGGATCCTAAGGAGAGCAGTTCACCCTCGGCATTCGCCGTCATGGAGAGGGTCCTTTCGAGGGATTCAAGGCCCCAGGCTCTTGCTACGGATCCACCTGCCATTCCCTCCCAGACGGGCCTGTCTTCCATCATCTGGCCACATGGACAGCCTGCGCCTACGTCCCAGATGTTTCCTGTAGAGGAATAGGACATTGTTGGTGAGCCCTCTTTGGACAGCCCCCCCCCCCCGAGAAGGTCCCTCACAAACAAAAGTGCAAGAGGAGGCACTTGGACTCACCAGAGTCCGTCACAGAAGACACTGACTTAGAGGAAGGGGAAGGTTCCCCAAGGTCACCCCCCCGAAGGCGTCTCCTTTGGAGACATTATGGAAATGTTGCGCATTAGAGGGGGGTGGTCTTCCCAGAAACCTTCCTCGGATGAGTCTGTTTCTGGAGGCGTTTGATGCAGGCCCATCTACCTCTTGGGTGTCCCCTCCCACCGATCACCTGGTGGACCTCATAACTACCAGGGCATGGAAGGAGCCGGAAACTGTCGATCCAATACCCAAGAGACCGGACAGGATCCTCGGCCCTCCCATGGACAGGACAGTGTGGAGCAAGGGTGGCCCAGTGGATGCCATGGTGGTGGTGGCTGCCACTAAAAAGGAATTAGCACAGGAGAGTTCCTCGGTACATCCTCCAGACAAGGAGTCTCGGATGATGGACTGCCTCGGAAAGTGGATGTTCGCTTCAGCAACCTTCTCTAAGGTCACTGAACTATATGGCACATGTAATTTGGCTCCAGCAGGACCTAATCAGAGTATGCTGGATCACCCCCAGAGTCCATGTCCGCCGAGGACAAACGGACTTGCTCTGCTCAAATGGCCACTTTCAAGTCGATTACTAACACATCTATGCGGCTTCTCTCCCATGCCACGGAGGGAGCAGCTAGAGCCATCGGAACAGGCGTCTTCTTACGTAGACAGGCCTGGCTCAGTCTCTGTGACTTTGCGGAACCCTTCAAGGTGTCCTTGACGGTTCTACGCTTTTTGGCAAAACCGTCCGCGATACGCTTCTCCAGAGCGAGAAAGACTGGAAGATGTCTGTTGTCGGGATCCGCTTCTCGGCTCCTCAGAGGTCCTACTCCAGGAACCAAAGAGGACAAAAGAAGATGTGGTTCTGGAAAGCTCAACAATCCCATTTCGCTCTGGATACTTCGTCCTTCAGAGGCAGAGGAGGACAGGGTGGACGCCGGCCCAGAGGCAGAGGGAGGCCAAAGAATTTCGGGTCGAGGGAACCTTTTTCCGATCGACCCACGCAGCAACCCTGAGGGTTGCCTGACTGCTCCTTTCTGGAGCCATTTGGGGGCACTTCTCGGAGCACCTAGCACATTGGGAGTCCATTACGACAGATTGCTGGGTGCTCCGAATCATATCCAGAGGCTATTCTATTCCATTCCTAACATATCCTCCCCGGTCAGGGAGCCTCCCCGATGTCCCACCCAATCAGAGGGAGGTAGAGCTGCTACGAAAAAGAGCCATCCAGCACGTCCCCCTCAGGCAGTCCGGATCAGGCTTTTACTCCAGGTTCTTTTTGGTGACAAAAACGACAGGGACTTACTATCTTGACCACCTGTCCACACTGAACCTGTCAGTCGCCAAAGAAAAGTTCTGGATGGTCACTATTCAATCCATTCTCCCACTTTTACAGGAGAACGACTGGATGTGCTCCATGGACCTCAAGGATGCGTACTACTACATTCTAATGGACAGGCGATCCAGGAGGTTTCTCCGCTTTCAGCTAGGATCCAGCCATTATCAGTTCAGGGTCCTACCCTTCGGTCTTACCACAGCCCCCAGGGTGTTCTCCAAGGTCATGGCAGTTGTAGGGGCCCACCTGAGGCTTCAGAGAATACAGGCCTTTCCTTACCTGGACGACTGGCTCCTAACCGGCCCCACCAGGCATCTATGTTCCGGCAGGGACTTCTTACATCTAGCCTGCCATCTGGGGATCACGATCAACATCAAGAAATCCTCCCTTCAACCTACTCAGATCTTGGATTTCATAGGGGCCAGGATAGACACTATACAATCCAAAGTCTTTCTGACGGCGGACAGACTCCGCAATCTAAACCTTCACATTTTGGCTCTTCTACAATCAGCCCCTCCAACGGAATTAGTCCTGAGGGCCCTGGGGTCCATGGCAGCGGCCATCAATCTGTCACCTATCACACATCTGTAGGTGGGAATCCTTCAATGGACCTTACAGGTCCAATGGTCCATCCTACGTCACCCCCTGTCTACACCTATCCCCCTCAGCAGGATTTGCAGGGAGTCTACTTTGGTGGCTCCATTCCAGAGACCTCTGGGAAGGGCGCCCCTTCTCCATGTCCCCACCCCAAGTCACAGTGACCAAGGACGCATCTCTCCTTGGGTGGAGGGGCATTGCATGGGCAGATCCGTCCAAGGCACGTGGACTCGCACAGAGACCTCTTTGCATTTCAGTGTCCTGAAGATGAGGGCGGTGCTTCTAGCGTTGCAGGCTCTCCATTCTCTTCTTCCTCCAGGGACTATTGCAGTTCAAACAAACAACATGTCAGTAGTCTGGTACATCAGCAAACGGGGGGGGGGACTAGATCTTACCCACTTTGCTGAGAGGCCATGAGAGTGTGGGAATGGGCAATATCCACCAACCGCTTTCTCATAGCAACGCACATACCGGGTTGATCAAACATTCTAGTGGACAGGTTGAGTCGAATGATCCTCTCACCTTCCGAGTGGTCTCTGAACCCAGTAGTAGCAGAACAAATCTTCCTCAGATGGGGTCAACCTTGCTGAGATCTGTTCGCGTCACCTTCGAACACAAAGTGCAGCGAGTTCTTCGCTCTAATTCCCTCACCAGGGGAAGTCCCCAGAGATGCTCTGGTTCATGCTTGGCCATCCGGTCATCTTTATGCTTATCCTCCTCTTCCATTGATGACAAAATTCTTGCAGAAAGCTTGTCGGTTGGGGAGCAGATTTATCCTCATAGCACCATTCTGGCCTCGCCAAACCTGGTTCCCATGCCTACGGTCTCATCTAGTACATCCTCCCTGGATCTTAGATCCCATTCCAGATCTGATTTCTCATCCTTGGGATTGAAGACCCCCGACCTGGACAACCTCAAGCTCTCAGCTTGGTTGATCCAGTTCCGTTAATTGCTAGGACTTCCCGGTATCTCATCCTCAGTTAAGGCCATCCTGGTGATCGCTCATAAACCTTCTACCAGGAAAATCTACAAGAGTAAATGGAAGAGTTTCTCTGTCTGGGTGGAGCATAGGAATTTGGATCGCTTTACGGCTCCTATCCCAGCAGTCCAACTTTCTATCCCATATTTTTTATCAAGGGGCTAGTTCTTCTACTGTTAAAGTTCAATTGGCAGCTATTTCCCACTTCCACGTTGGAAACAGTTTTGGCCCCCTAGCTTCCTCTAAGATTTGCAAGACATTCCTGAAAGGAACTTATCTGTCAAGACCCCCCTGTTAAAGATGCAGTTCCTCCATGGGATCTAACCCTAGTTCTTCGGGCTCTGACTGGTCCCCCCTTTGAGCCTGCAGCTTCAGTCAACTTAAAATATGTATCTTGGAAAACTGCCTTCCTGATTGCCATTACCTCAGCTAGGAGGATATCGGAGCTTCACGCTCTTTGCAGTAAGCCTCCATACATCATCTTTCATAAAGACAGGGTTTCCCTCAGGACTAATCCCTCCTTTCTGCCTAAAGTGGCTTCAGAAGCCAATATCAACCAGTCCATCAATCTACCTGCCTTCCCTAATTATCAAAACAAAGTAGAGTATAGACTTCATTGTCTGGATGTACATAGACAGTTGCGATTTTACTTAAACAGAACAGCTGAATTTCGAAAATCAGATCAACTATTTGTGTCATTTGCTAAATCCTGTCTGGGTAAGCCAGTGACTAAAGTAACCTTAGCTAGATGGATTTCCCAATGCATCCTTCTCGCATACAAAGGCTCTAGTCGACCTGAGCTCCTGAGGGTTCGAGCCCATTCCACCCGTTCTATGGCTACTTCTGCTGCCTTCTGGTCGAGGGTTTCTTTGGATGACAGTTGCTCAGCAGCTACTTGGGCTTCCTCTCATACCTTTATTGCACATTATAAATTGGATCTAATATCCAGAGGACACGCATCTTTTGGTTCTGCAGTGCTCCGGAATATCCTTCCATCCCAAGTTGTTGGTAGCTGGGGACTCTGTCCTACAGGTTGCTGATCAAATGAAGTTAACTACTTCAGATAAAGAAGTTATGTACTCACCATAACATTCCATCTGAGTAGGTAACTTCATTTGTTAGCAACCAACCCTCCCTCCATCCCCTGGACCTTTAGTTCATTCTTGAAGGATCATGATACGTCACTTTCCAGATGACATCAGGTGAAACGTTCAAGTACTTTTTTTCCTTGTGTTATAGTAATGTTCTATGATACTATGGCAAACTCGATCTGAGGGTTCAAGGGAGGTGGCAGGGCATTATGGGTAGGGGGAGGAGCTTGGATCTTTGGCTAGGAAAGCTGCCGGCTCAGATCTGAATCCGATCCGATACCCACAGGTTGCTGACAAATTGTTACCTACTCAGATGTAACAATGTCCTTCAAGAATGCAACTGCAGTCATAACATATGGGTTGTCCTGCCTCAGGCAGCCCTCGGTCGGCCGGATTCCAAAGTCTGGGTCCGACGTCGGCTGATGTCGCATTTCTCTTCTTCGTCAGAGCGGCAGGAGTACATAAGCATTAGCCGACGCGATCTTCTTCAGTCTTTCTTGCCGCGCGGTGCCCGAAGCAGAAGCAGTTCACAAGTGCCAGTCGGTCAGCTCCTGTTTTCTTCGATCTGAAGTCATCAAAAAAGCTAAGTACCCCGTTGGGGACATTTTCTTGCCTCAGCCGATGTCAGAAATTACTGAAAAAGTTAATTGTTTGTCTTGTGGTAAACAAATACCTCATAAGGATTTCCATTCTTACTGCCTTCCTTGCCTTGGCCCAGACCACGACGTCTCTGCCTGTGCCGCCTGTGCTCGCTTCAATAAGCGCACTCTCAGGCGCCGGGCGGAGTTCGCTGAAGACTTTTTCGGTGAAAAATACGATTACAAGATGCCGTCGGAATTACCAACATCGCAGACTCTTAAAAAATGTAAAGACCGGGACCGCCATCCTCTGCCCACGTCTTCCATCGACACCACGCCAAAACCTACCGCGAGTGCCCCGGTTCCCTCTGAGGTGGTTATTTCACCGCTCCGAACCGAAGACACCGCATTACCGATACCTCCGATACCGGAGACCACACCAACGCCAGTTATTGATTTTCCTCCGGATACTGTAACCGAGGAAATGCCCGAGACCATTGCTGTGGATAAGGTAACTCCTGCACGTGGAGCTGCTAGGCCTCCCATGTCCATGTCTATCAAGGCCTACACACGTGCTAAGGCAGCCAGCAAGACTAAGCATCTTACTGCAAAAGCCTTACCTCAGCCTACTCCTGAGACACAAATCATGACTATGGCAGCAGACTTAATCTCCATGATCAGAGGTTCCCTGGCCCATCCTGAGAGGATCCCAGCCTCCTCCTGATAAGAGGCCCAGGGTTGAGCCCACTGACCCTCTCCCTTCAGATGAAGATTCTGAGGCCTCTGGCCACTCCGATAGCCAGGAAGAGCCTTTCCAGACCTATGAGGACTCAGATGCAGAGGACTCCATCCCCTCGGCCTCCCCTCCTGAGGATATTTCTTTTGGGGAAGTTCTGCATTCCATGAGGGAACATTTTAAATGGCAAGGCCAGGAATTTTCTGATTCCAGAAAGCGCCTTCGTACCTTCCTTAAAAAGCCCCAGCACAGGCCCTTAGCTATACCTCCTGTGCTTGATGTTTTGGATGATTTATACTCTGACTCCAGTGTTACCCCTGATACTCTCCCTCCTGCTCCTGCCAAGCCGGACAGATACTATAGAGTTCCTGAAACACATTCTCACTTCCTTAGGGCCCATGCTGTTGATTTAGAAACTATTTCACAGGGGCCAAAAGGGGTTTCAGCTACCACCTCCAAAAATCCTTTGCCTTCCAACAGGGAAGCTAGGTCATTAGAGAGATGGGGGAAGAAGGTTTACACCTCCACTACTTTATCTATGAGAGTTCTCAATTGTCTCTTTCATATGTTTCAATATCAGGATTTCCTGTTAGATGATTTACAGGAAAACTTTGGCCTCTCCTGATCCTTTAGATAGGAAGTCTTTGCAGGAGGCTGTACACAACTCTCAGCAAGTTAGCAATCACTTCCTTCAGTGTGGATATGATGCATTGGAAGCTTCATGTAGGGCAGCTATGACAGGGGCGGTCATTCGCAGACATGCATGGTTAAAAGAACAACCTCTACCAGATCATGTTAAGGCAAAACTTCTTGATGCACCCTTGGAAAAGAACAAGCTTTTTGGTGCTAATGCTAAAGATGTATTAAAGACCATTGAGGAAAAAGCCAAGTCAGTTCAGACAGTCAAAGATTTCCTCCAGGTTCAGCCACCCAGATTCAGCAGGAATTGGCCTTCAAAAAACTGGTCCTTTCCTAATACTGAAAGATTTCAAAGGGGCAGAAGCAGGCGTGGCCGAGGAAAAGGACAATACAGAAGTTCCTACAGGGGACGAAAATGGCAACCAGCAAACCAAAGAAGTGACACAGGGGCTTTTCCTGCCCCACAGGGACAATCCCAATGACTTTCCTCTACTTCCACTAACCAAAGAGCAAACAGAAGCTCCCTTGGGCGGAAAATTATCTCTGTTTTCACACAATTGGCACAGATTGACAAAGGACAAATGGATTTTGGACATTATAGACCAAGGCTACAGGTTCCACTTTCATACCTTACCAAGGAAACAAGGCATGCCAAACCTACCGCAAAACCAGAGGGCAGAGGCTTTTAAGCAAATTTCCCTGCTAGCTCAGATCAATGCAATAGAAAAAGTTCCACAACAAGAACAAGGCCAGGGGTTTTACTCAAGACTGTTCCTTGTTCCAAGAAAAGAAACACAATGGAGACCAATACTGGATTTGTCCGCATTAAACAACCTTTCTCATAGTACCAAAGTTCAAAATGCTGACCTTACAGCAACTCCTTCCCATGCTGGCAAGGGGTCTTGGCTGATTACTCTGGACCTCAAGGAGGCATACCTGCATGTCCCTATCAGACACAGCTGCAGAAGATACCTCGGATTTCTTGCAGGGCCAGAGCATTATCAATTCTCAGCATTGCCATTTGGCTTATCTACTGCGCCCAGAGTGCTTACAAAATGCCTGGCTTCAGTAATTGTTCATTGCAGGCTCCAGGGGATCCAAATTTACCCGTACCTGGACGACTGCCTCATACAAGCGGACGACAAACTGATTTTGACAAAAAACTTGGATTATGTCATTCAATTGCTACAAGCTCTGGGATATACAGTCAACTTCCAAAAGTCAAGACTGCAGCCATCCCAGCAAATTACTTTCTTAGGAGCCAATCTAGACACAACCTCTCAAATGGCTTACCTGACAGAAGACAAGCAAAAGAAGTTAACTCATTATTTCAAAGGTTTGGCAAAGCTCACCCAGATGACTGCAAGGAGATTCCTACAGGCCCTGGGTTACATGGCATCATGCATTCTCCTGGTTCCATTAGCAAGACTACACATGAGAAAGCTTCAATGGTACCTAAAAAGTTTATGGTCTCAACACAGCAACAACCTAGAGACAACCATACCGCTTATTCCATGCCTACAAAAGGAATTCCTATGGTGGGCCTTGGTAAACCAGGCAAACACAGGAATGTCATTCAAAAAACCACGAATAACACAAACAATGACCACAGACGCCTCAGACCTTGGATGGGGGGCGCACATGGAGGGCAGGTGTATTCAAGGACAATGGTCTCCAAAGGAAACACATCTGCATATCAACCAAAAAGAAATGCTGGCAGTCATGCATGCCATCGAGGCCTTTCGACAACAACTTCAGCAAGGCCACCTGCTAATACGGACAGACAACACCACTGTCATGTGGTACATAAACAAGCAGGGGGGCACCCATTCTTACCCCCTTTGCAGATTGACAATGAATCTTTGGGAAAAATCACTGAGCTTAAACATACACTTGCAATCCCAGTTTGTTCCAGGCAAAACAATGTGCTGGCGGACAGCCTAAGCAGGAATTTCCTAGATCCCCACGAATGGAGGTTACATCCAGAAATCTTCATAAGGCTCACCTCGACATGGGTGGGACAGGCCAGAAGTAGACCTATTTGCCTCCCACCTCAACCATCAGCTGCAAAAGTTCTGTTCAAGGGCATATCATCCACACGCATGGAAAACAGATGCTCTCTCATTCAACTGGAACTTCCTAAAAATTTATGCATTCCCACCTCTGCCATTGATGACCACAGTACTACTAAAGATCAAAGCAGAGAAACCAAAAGGGATCCTAATAGCTCCAGACTGGCCAAGACAACACTGGTATCCACTACTACGGAGCATATGCCACAACAAAAAATGGGCCCTTCCCCAATGGCCCCATCTTTTGACTCAAAACAACTTCAAGACAGTACATCCCAACATTCAGACGCTCCAGCTAACAGCTTGGGAGATTCCATGAATAACCTCAATCTATCTCTCTCCAAGGAAGTTCAGCGGATATTAACAGAAGCCCGCAGACCATCCACCAGAAAGGTTTATTCAGCAAAATGGAAGAGATTCAGCATTTGGAATACCAGCAAGGGTCATGATGCATCCTTATTGAACATCCCACTCATCCTGGAATACTTGGCAGATATGCTGCAGAAAGGACTCTCATATTCTTCTATAAAGATACATGCTTCAGCTATTTCAGCTAGATACAACACTGATCCACCTGTGTTCTCACATCCTTTGTTAAGGCAATTTCTTAGAGGAATCAAGAATATCAAGCCACCAAGAAAGGCCCCAGTACCAGCTTGGGACCTCAACTTTGTCCTAGAAAAACTGACTCTACCCCCCTTTGAGCCAGCAGCTTCTGTGGACTTACAATTCCTCTCATGGAAGACAGCTTTCCTGTTGGCAATTACCTCAGCAAGAAGGGTTTCGGAATTACAGGCCCTAATGGCCATACCACTGTTCATTACCTTTCATAGAGACAGGGTCTCCTTACGAACCAACCCTAGCTTTCTGCCAAAAGTGGTATCTAGGGTTTCTTTGAATCAAGCAATTCACCTGCCTACTTTTTCCCAATCCTGAGAACAAAGGGGAAAGACTGTTGCATACCTTGGACATTCACAGACAACTTTGCTACTACCTGGACAGAACCAAGGCCAATTGGAAGTCTGATCAGCTTTTTGTAGCTTACGCCCCTGGAGTACAAGGAAAAGCAGTTTCCAAACAGACTATCTCAAAATGGATTGGACATTGCATCAGATTATGTTATTCCTTCCATGGAAAGAGTGTACCAGCCAATATCAGACCACACTCTACCAGAGCTACAGCCACCTCTACAGTATTCTTAAGAGGGGTGTCTACAAAAGACATTCTAGAAGCTGCTACATGGAGCTCCGTGCATACATTCTCCAAACACTACAACCTTCCTTTATATTCCAGATCCAGAGCAGGCTTTGCTTTGGCAGTCCTGCAGGGATTGATAGCTACACCATCCTTTTCTTAGTGCTTTCCACCTCCCCCAGCTAGGCTATGGTATTCAACCCATATGTTATGACTGCAGTTGCATTCTTGAAGGACATAGTACAGTTTTGTACCTACCATGAATGTAGATGTCCGATAGATATGCAACTGCAGTCGGGTTTTCCCTCCCTCCTTCCCCTCTATTCCTTGGGTCCACTCCTCTCCCTGTTATCCTAGCTGGGGATATCTGTTATGGTGTATCTGTTTATTGCTTATTTATTTGTCTGGAAACCTGTTTTGTCTTCCAAATTGATTACAGCCTTTCTTGGAGGGCACCTGGTATCTGGGGCAAGAAACACTGAAGAAGATGGCGTCGGCTGATGCTTATGTACTCCTGCCGCTCTGACGTCGGAGAGAAATGCGACATCAGCCAACGTCGGACCCAGACTTTGGAATCCGGCCGACCGAGGGCTGCCTGAGGCAGGACAACCCATATGTTATGACTGCAGTTGCATATCTATCGGACATCTACATTTATGGTAGGTACAAAACTGTACTTTATGGTGAGTACATAACTTCTTTTTTTCGAGTCTCAGAACTGAAGTCTTCAACTAAAAAGCTAGGTACCCCATTGGGGAAACTTTTTCTTGCTCCCTACCGATGTCAGTAAAAGTTAATAATTGCATTACTTGTGGGAAGCAAATACCTCGTAAGGATTTTCATTGTACTGTATTCCTTGCCTAGGCTCTGACCACAACATACCTTGCTGTCGGTTTTCTGCTAAACTTAATCAACGCACTATTAAACAACGGTATATTTTTGCTTCTAAATATTTTGGCTCATGCTTTATTTATCCAGAAATGTTGTCTGTTAGCAATCAGACTACCAGAATACCTAAAAAAATGCAAAGAAAGAGAGACAGGCTGTCGAGGTCCAAAACTGATGACATTTCTAAGCCAGTCGCCAGTTCGCCGGTACTCAGTGAGGTGCTTTCGCAGCTCCTGATGCCCACTATTTCTGATTCGCAGGCCTCTACTGAGACCCATTCGGAGTCCCGTATGCTGCGAGATGCTTCAATTATGGAACCCATGGATGTCTCTACCTTAGATGGGTCCAGAGCCACTGTGCAGGCACCAGCTTCTGAGGGTGTTTTCACGCCTACAGATTTGTATATTAGACCACCATCTTGATAACTAAGGCCAAAATCTAAATCTGTGTCTGAAAAATTGATGCTTGGGCCACATGTGCAGGCCCCTATGCCTAAAAAACAAATGGTCAAAATGGCTGAAGATTTAATTACTCTGATCAGGGGTAGCCAACCCCCCCCCCCCCTTCTAAGAGGCCTAGGCAAGGCATTGATTATGAATCTTCTGAACAGGATTCCATGAACAGGATTCCATTTCTTCTGACTCTTCTAATGAACAGGATTTGTCTATACCTACTTATGAGGACTCTGATGCAGAATATTCCATTCCTTCTGCTTCTCCCCCTGAGGATTTTTCTTTTGGGGAAACTACATACCTTAAGGGAACATTTCCACTGGGAAAGTCAGGACTTCTCTGAATCTAAGAGACTTGGGAATTTTCTTCTTTTTCCTCAGCATAGGCTTTTGGCTATACCTCCTGTTCTAGACATTGTTGATGTTTTTTTCAGAATCTAGTATGGCTCCTAATTCTCTGTCTCCGGCCCCCTTGTAAGTCAGACAAATCCTACAGGGTTCCTGACTCCCACAAATTCCTTTTCAAAAATCCTATTGCAGATCCTGAAACCATTTCTCAGGGTCCCAAGGGTATACGCCTCTGCTGCTAAAAATCCTACCCCTTCTGATAGAGATTCCAGGGAGCTGGATAGATTGGGTAAGAAGGTTTACACTTCTGTAACCTTGGCAATCAGGGCTTTAAACTGTCAATTTCATATGCTTAAATATCAACAGCATATCATGGGACTGCTTAAACAGAAAATGATGTTAATTTCTGACTGTGGAAAATAAAGATTTACAGGATTTATTGCATTCAGCTAAACAAGTTGGAAAATATACTTTGCAATGTGGTTTTGATTGTTTGGGAGGCCTCTTGCAGGGCTGCTGTAACTGGGTCTGTGCTAAAAAAGCATGCTTGGCTCAAATAGCAAACTCTGCCTGATCATGTTAAAGCAAAATTGTTGGATGCTTCTTTACAAGACCATCTCCTTGGTAATAAGGCTGAAGAAGTTTTAGAAAAGATGGAAGATAAAGCTAAATCTATGCAGGCTGTGAAAGATTTCTTACAAATGCAACCTCCAAGATTTAGTAGGCACTGGCCTACTAAGAACTGGTCCTTTCCAGTTCCTTCGAGGGCCACTCAAGTCAAACCCAGACATTCCAAAGGCTCCAGGCTCCAGGTTTCAGTTATAAGGGACTTTTAGAACAAAACAATGGGGTGCCTCCTCCTCCTCCATATCTGGAAAGGACAAGACACCTCCCTATGGTAAACAGTCTCAATGACTTCCCTACCAATCACTTACCTTTTAGCTGCCCCTTTGGGGGGGAAACTGGCACTTCATGCAAGAAATTGGCAACTTATAACCCAGGACAAATGGGTTTTAAATATAGTATCCCAGGGATACAGATTTCATTTCTACACATTGCCAATCCCAAACTGATGAACAGACCTGCCCCCAAATCAGTGGGCAGAGGCCCAGAAACAAGTATTGTCCCTCATGAACATATTGGGGGCTATTCAACCAGCACCAGAAGAGGAAAAGGGGCAAGGTTTCTATTCAAGACTTTTCCTGGAACCCAGAAAAGACAAATCATGGCGTCCAATTCTGGACTTATCTACTCTAAACATTTTTTGACATTCCAAAATTCAAGATGCTGACTCAACAGTTACTTCCTATGATAGGCAAAGATGCCTGGTTGGTAACTCTAGACTTAAGAGGCTTACCTGCATATCCCAATCAGGGAATCTTGCAGAAGATACTTCCACTTCAAAGCAGGCTACTTGCATCACAAAGTGCCTGGCTCCAGTAATTGCATTTTGCAGGCAAAGAAATATTCAAATATATCCATACCTGGATGGTTGTCTAATTCAGGCAGAAAACAGGGACATTCTTCTAAAACATCTGGCGTTTGTATGTAAAAATGGTTCTAACTTGTCTAGGGTACACCATAAATGAAATATCACAACTGGTACCCTCTCAAAAAATTACATTCCTGGATGCAAGCTTGAATACAACTGCCCAGATGGCTTACCTTACACCAGAAAAGCAAATTAATTTGGTAACTTCAAACAGGTGGCCACAAAAACCCTGCTATCTGCAAGACAAATTCTGCAAGCCTTGGGTTTCATGGCCTCCTGCATTCTTCTAATTCCATATGCAAGACTGCATATGAGGAAACTTCAGTGGTACTTAAGTTTATGGAGTTAGCATTGTCACAGCCTGGAAACATTGATTCCTATCATACCTTGCCTGCAACTGGAGTTCCTATGGTGGGCAGAGGCCTGCCACCAAAACAAGAGACTGCCGTTCACTCCACCCCCTGCCGCCTAAACCCTAACTATAGATGCATCAGACTATGCTGCGGGGGGGGGGGGGCTCATCTGGCAGGGAAGTGCATTCAGGGCATATGGAGCCCAAATCAATGCACCTTCATATCAATCAAAAAGAGATGCTAGCTGTACAGAATGCACTGACAGCCTTCAAGGACTACCTTCATCCATGACAATTAATGATAGACAGACAACACCACTGTTATGTGGTACATAAACAAGCAGGGGGTACACACTCCTACCCCTTTTGCAGACTAGCCTTGGCATTGTGGAACACAGTCTTGACCTATTAAATACAACTACTAGCTCAATTCCTGCCAGGAAAGCTGAATACTCTGGCAGACGAACTAAGCAGGAATCTCATGGACCCACACAAATGGAAACTGGAACCACGGATTTTCAACATGTTGACACGCAAATGGGGGAGTCCAGACATAGATCTTTTTGCCTCACTCCAGAACTATCAGTTGGGCAAATTCTGCACAAGAACTCATCACAAAAAAGCCTGGAAAGTGGATACTCCATTATTCAGCTGGAAACACCTATCAGTCTATGCTTTTCCCCCTCTGCCTCTGCTCTCCAAAGTTCTACTAAAAGTCAAACAGGGCAAACCAAAAATTATTTTTATTGCTCCAGACTGGCCTCGCCAACACTGGTACCCACTCCTGCACAATGTGTCACACCTTCCACTGTGGCACCTGCCTCAGCCACCTTACTGTCTCAGCGGAACAACCAAATTCTGCACACAGTTCCAAACTTTGAATCTTGCAGTGTGGCTAATAACCTAAATTCACCCTTAGCATCCCTCAGCAAACCTGTGATGGATGTCATTTTGGAGGCAAGAAGGCCTAGTACTAGAAAATCTTATGCTGACAAATTTAAAAGATTCTGTGCCTGGAATCAATCACAAGGGATAAAGCACAGCAGTGCCCAATATTCTTCAGATTTTAATATACTTAACTGAGATGCTTCGCAAGGGCCTGTCCTTTTCTTCCATAAAAATCCATGCCTTAGCCATTTCAGCTCATTACAAAACAGAACCTCCCCTCTTCTCTCATCCTTTGCTAAAGCAGTATCTCAGAGGGGCCAAAAACGTAAGACCACCCAGGAGAGCTCCAACCCCTGCCTGGGACCTCAAATTTGTATTGGAAAACTCACTCTCCCTCCTTTCGAGCCAGCTGCTACTCCAGACTTAAAATTTCTCTCCTGGAAAACAGCTTTCCTTTTAGCAGTCACTTCAGCTAGAAGGATTTCTGAATTACAGGCTCTTATGGCAGTGGAGCCTTTCATTATTTTTCATGCGGACAGGGTGTCTCTCAGGACCAATCCATCCTTCATGCCCAAGGTGGTATCCAGTGTGGCTCTTAATCAGACCATTTATTTGCCAACTTTCTTTCCCAATCCACAGATCAAGGGGGAGTGGATTCTGCATTCATTGGATGTACACAGGCAACTTAGATTTTACTTAAACTGGACAAAATCTCTAAGAAAATCTGAACTACTGGTGGCATTTGCTGCAGGGTCAGAGGGAAAGGCCATTTCAAAGCAGGCTATTTCCAGATGGATAAGCCATTGTATTTGTTTCTCCTATATGCACCATGGTAAAACTATCCCCTAGGGGATCAGATCTCATTCCACCAGGGCTGCATCTATTTCTACAGCCTTTCTCAGAGGTGTTCCTACCAGAGACATTCTTGAAGCTGCTATCTGGAGCTCAGTTCATATGTTTACCAAACATTACCATTTACCTTTTTTTCTCTAAATCCAGAGCTGGCTTTGTCACTGCTGTCCTGCATGGCCTTATAGCTGGTCCTAATGCTGTATAAATCCACCCTCCCAACCACGAAGAACATAGTACAGTTGTGTACACTTACCATAAATGTAGATGTTCGAGTGTATTCACTGTTGCAGTCCTGGTTACCCTCCCTCCAACCCCGTTTTTTCTCTTACTGTGCTTAAAAGCCTTTTTGGTGTATTTGCTTTTGTTTGGAGGTATATTTTTGTGTTTATAATTACTTAAATATTTGGCTCCCCATTTAGGGGGGGCACCTGACATGTGGAGCAAGAAAAACTGATGTACTGGCGTCGGCTGCATGTTTTTATACCCCTGACGTCATGGAAGAAGGGACAGCAACTGACGCAGGACCCAAGACTTTGTTAATCAGGCCGACTGAGGGCAACCTGCCAGCAGATTACCCAAATGTATTGACTGCAAAAGTGAATACACTCTAACATCTACATTTATGGAAAGTGTATTTTTCCTTCCGATGTCTCCAATATGTTCTAAAATCTGAACCTTAACCTTTCTTGTAGATGTTCTTCATGTTTCACTGTTGCAGTCATTGCATTTGGGTAATCTGCTGGCAGGTTGCCCTCAGTCGGCCTGAATAACAAAGTCTTGGGTCCTGCGTCGGTTGCTGACTCCTCTTCCATGGCGTCAGGGGTATAAAACATGCAGTCAATGCCATTTTATTCAGTCTTTCTTGCCTTGCGGTGTCCGAAGCAGAAGCAGTTTACAAGTGCCGGTCGGCCGACTACTGAAATTTTCACATTCGAGTTTCCGAACCGAAGTCTTCAACTAAAGCTAAGTACCCCGTTGAAACTTTTTCTTGCTCCTTACCGATGTCAGTAAAAGTTAATAATTGCATTACCTGTGGGAAGCAAATACCTCATAAGGATTTTCATTTGTACTGTATTCCTTGCCTAGGCCCAGATCATAACGTGCCTTGCTGTCGGTTTTGTGCTAGATTTAACCAACGCACTATTAAGCGTCAGTATATTTTTGCTTCAAAATATTTTGGATCCAGATTGAATTACCCTGAAATGTCGTCTTTTAGCAATCCGACTACCAGAGTTCACAAAAAACGCAAAGAAAAAAGACCATCGAGGTCCAAAACCGATGAAGCGTCTCCTAAGCCAGTTGCCAGTTCGCCGGTACTCAATGAGGAGCTTTCTCAGCCCCTGATACCTGCTACTTTTGAGTCACAGGCCTCTACTGAGACACATGCGGAGTCCGGTATGCCACGAGATTCTCAGAGTATTGAACCCGCGGATGTCTCTCCCTTGGATGGGTCTGGAGCTGCTGAGCAGGCACTGGCTTCTGAGGATGTTTTCAGGCCTCAACATTTTTATGTAAAACCAAAGCCAGCTTCAAAAACAAGATCAAAAACATCCTTTTAAGTCTAAAAAACTGACGCATGAACCATGTGCTCAGGCCCCTATGCCTAAAAACAGATTATCAAAATGGCCGAGGACTTAATTACCTTGATCAGGGGTTCCCAACCCCCCCCCCCCTGCTAAGAGGCCTTGGCAAGACACTAATTATGAATCTTCAGAGCAGATTTCCATTTCTTCTGATCAGGAATTTTCTATACCACCATATGAAGATTCAGATGCAGAAGAATCCATCCCATCTGCATCCCCTCCTGTGGATTATTCTTTTGGAGAAATCTTGCATACTTTAAGGAACATTTTCATTGGGAGAGTCAGGATTTCTCTGAATCAAAAAAGAGGCTTAGGGATTTCCTCCTCCTTCCTCAGCATAGGCCTTTGGCTATACCTCCTGTATTAGACATTGTTGATGTGTTTTTGGAATCAAGCATGGCTCCTGATTCCCTACCTCCTGCTCCTAGTAAGCCAGACAGATATTATAGGGCTCCTGACTCCCACAAATTTCTGTTCAAAAATCCTGCTGCTGATCCTGAAACTATCTCACAGGGTCCCAAAGGTGTAAAGGCCTCTACAGCCAAAAATCCTACCCCCTCTGGTAGAGATTCCAGGGTGCTGGATAGATGGGGAAAGAAGGTTTACATGTCTGTAACCTTGGCAATTAGGGCCTTAAATTGCCAATTCCATATGCTTAAATATCAACAGCATGTTATGGACTTATTGAAATAGAAAATGATGTTGATTTCTGATTGTGTGGAAAGTAAAGAATTACAGTAATTATTGCATGCAGCAGAACAGGTTGGAAAGCATACTTTGCAATGTGGTTTTGATTCCTTGGAGGCCTCTTGCAGGGCTGCAGTTACTGGATCTGTGATTAGAAGGCATGCCTGGCTCAAGGAGCAAAATCTGCCTGATCATGTTAAAGCTAAATTGTTGGATGCCCCTTACTCTGTTTGGTAATAAGGCAGAAGAGGTTTTAAAGAAAATGGAAGACAAAGCTTCTATGCAAACTGTAAAAGATTTCTTACAAGTGCAGCCACCCAGATTCAGTAGGCACTGGCCTAGTAAAAATTGGTCCTTTCCTGTGTCCAACAGAGCCCCTCAAGGCAAATCCAGGCACTCAAAAGGCTCTAGATACCAGTCACAGGGTTCTTAAAGGTCAAAGCAATGGGGTGCCTCCACCTCCAAATCTGGAGGAAACAAAGCACAACTCTACAGTAAGCATTCTCAATGACTTCCCTCTACCATCACCAAGCACTTATCTTTTGGCAGCCCCCTTGGGGGGAAAATTAGCACTTCATGCTCAAAATTGGCAGTTAATTACCCAGGACAAATTAGTATTAAGCATATTATCGCAGGGATACAGATTTCATTTCCATACTTTGCCAACTCCAAACGGTTTGGCCAGATCTGCCACAAAATCAATGGGCAGAGGCTCAGAAGCAAGTTACATCCCTCATGGATATGGGGGATATTCAACCAGTACCAGAACAGGAAAAAGGATAAGGTTTTTATTCAAGACTGTTCCTGGTACCCAGAAAAGACCATGCCTGGTGTCCGATACTGGACTTATCAATTTTGAACACGTTCCTGGACATCCAAAATTCAAAATGCTGACTTTACAACAGCTACTGCCTATTCTGGGCAGGAACGCTTGGTTAGTGACTCGACTTAAAGGAGGCATACCTGCATATCCCAATAAGGAGATCGTGCAGAAGATACCTCCGCTTCAAGGAAGGTTTTATGCATTGCCAGTTCTCTGCACTGCCCTTTGGCTTATCTACTGCACCCAGGGTCTTTACAAAGTGCCTGGTACCAGTAATTGAATTTTACAGACAAAGAAGCATACAGATTTATCCTTACCTGGACGACTGTCTCATTCAAGCAGAGAACAAGGACATTCTTCAACATCTGGCATTTGTAAAAAGGCTTCTAACATGCCTATGGTACACAATAAACGTAAATAAATCATAACTGGTACCCTCTCAAGAAATTACATTCCTGGGTGCAAGCTTGAATACAACTGCCCAGATGGCTTACCTTATGCCAGACAGACAAAGGTAACTGACTATATACTTCAAACAGATGGCAACAAAACCCCAGTTATCTGCAAGACAAATTCTGCAGGCTTTGGGGTTTATGGCATCCTGCATTCTACTTATTCCATATGCAAGACTGCATATGAGGAAACTTCAATGGTACCTAAAAAGTTTATGGAGTCAACATTGTCACAGTCTGGAAACAATGATTCCTCTCATTCCCTGCCTACAACAGGAGTTTCTTTGGTGGGCAGAGACATATCACCAAAACAAGGGACTGTCATTCACTCTACCCCCTGCCACCCAAACCCTAACTACAGACTATGCCTGGGGGGACCCAACTGGCAGGGAGATTGCATTCAGGGCATATGGAGCCCAAAACAAATGCATCTGCATATCAACCAGAAAGAGATGCTAGCTGTTCAGAATGCCCTGACAGCCTTCAAGGACTTACTTCATCCAGGACAACTACTGATAAAGACGGACAACACCATGGTTATGTGGTACATAAACAAGCAGGGGGGTACACATTTCTACCCTCTTTGCAGACTAGCCATGGCATTGTGGAACACAGCCTTGACTTACCAAGTACATCTTCAAGCTCAGTTCCTGCCAGGAAAACAAAATGCTCTGGCAGACGACCTAAGCAGAAATCTTATGGACCCACACGAGTAGAAACTGGATCCACAAATCTTCAGCATGGTAACACAGAAATGGGGGAGCCCAGACATAGATCTATTTGCCTCTCCCCAAAATTATCAACTGGGCAATTTCTGCACAAGGACTTATCACAGACAAGCATGGAAAGTGGATGCCCTATCATTCAGTTGGAAAAACCTATCAGTCTATGCCTTTCCCCGTCTGCCTCTTCTCTCCAAGGTCATACTAAAGGTCAGACAGGAAAAAACAAAAATGATCCTAATTGCTCCGGACTGGCCTCGCCAGCACTGGTACCCAATTCTAAGGAATATGTCTCAACTCCCTCCTTGGTACTTGCCTCAAATACCTCATCTACTGTCTCAGCAGAACAATCAGATTCTGCACACACAGCTCCAAACTCTGAATCTTGCAGCTTGGCTGGTCATGTAATTCTTCAAACACCTCCTCTCAGTAAATCTGTGATGGATGTCATTTTGGAAGCCAGAAGGCCTACTACTAGAAAATCTTATGCTGATAAATGGAAGAGATTTTGTGCTTGGAACCAAGCACAAGGAACGGACACAGCAAAACCAAATATCCCTCAGATTTTACAATACTTTACTGAGATGCTTGACAAGGGCCTATCTTTTTCTTCAATAAAATTCCATGCCTCTGCCATATTGGCTCATTACAACACGGAGCCTCCCATCTTTTCTCATCCTCTGCTAAAACAGTATCTTAGAGGGGCCAACAATTTAAGGCCTCCCAGAAGATCACCAACTCCTGCATGGGACCTCAATTTTGTGCTGGAAAAACTCACCCTGCCTCCTTTTGAACCAGCAGCTACTGCGGATATAAAGTTATCTTGGAAAACAACTTTCCTTTCAGCAATTACTTCAGCAAGAAGGGTTTCAGAACTAGGCTGTCATGGCTGTGGAGCCTTTTATTACATTTTGCCCGGACAGTGTCTCCCTCAGGACCAATCCTTCCTTTATGCCTAAGGTGGTATCCAGTGTGGCTCTTAACCAAACTGTTCATCTGCCAACATTTTACCCAAATCCGCAGAACAAAGGGGAGCAGATTCTGCATTCATTAGACATACACAGACAACTAAGATTCTACTTAAACAGGACCAAATCTCTAAGAAAGTCTGAGCAAACTACTGGTGGCATTTGCTTCAGGATCAGAGGGGAAGGCTATATCAAAGCAGACTATTTCTAAGTGGATAAGCTACTGCATTTGTTTCTGCTACTTGCATCATGGTAAACCTGTGCCCAAGGGAATCTGGTCACATTCCACCAGGGCTGCCTCTACCTCAGCAGCCTTTCTCAGAGGATTTCCAACCAAAGACATTCTGGAAGCTGTTACTTGGAGCTCTGTTCATACCTTCACAAAGCATTATTTGCCTCTCTTCTCTAAATCCAGGGCAAGCTTTGCCTGCAGGTCCTTATAGCTGCCCCAAATGCTATTTAGTTTCATCCTCCCATCCATAGATTTTGGATTCTACCCAAATGAAATGACTGCAGCAGTGAAACACGAACAACATAGTACAGTTGTGTACAATTACCATAAATGTAGATGTTCGAATGTATTCACTGGTGCAGTCCAGGTTACCCACCTGCCATCCCCCTTTTCTATAACTTCTCTTTCCTTCACTATATTCTAAAGCCTTAGTGGTGTATTTGCTTTTAGAGGAAGGTAAAGTTTATGTTGCTTAAAGTGCATTTACATATATTACTGTTATATATATTTGCTCCCCATTTGGGGGGCACCTGACATCTGGGGCAAGAAAAACTGAATAAAATGGCATTGGCTGCATGTTTTATACCCCTGACAACCTGACGTCATGGAAGAGGAGACAGCAACCAACGCAGGGCCCAAGACTTTGTTATTCAGGCCGACTGAGGGCAACCTGCCAGCAGATTACCCAAATGTAATGACTGCAACAGTGAATACACTCGAACATCTACATTTATGGTAAGTGTACACAACTGTACTTTTGTCCTATATACCAGAAAGTCTTGGAACAATTACATCCAATAATATAAACCACCCCACATGAGTTGCAGTTAAATTTCTCCTTGGCAAAGTAAGTTTATTATTTTTCTATGTTTAAAGTATATGGTCATAGATGTGCTTATTTTTTGTTTATTTGATATATAGGTTTTCTTTTGCGTTGCATAGATTTGCACCATGTGGTTGCACTTTAAGAAAATGAGTTAATGAGTATTAGTACTTAATTGATTAATTGCATGTAATTGCAGTGTTTGGTATACAAGAAGGTGATATTTTGTATTAAATTGTTCCATTTTGAAGGCGAATGGCTGATGTACCAGAATGTGCAATAAAAGGAAAAATCATCTCTCAGCATTGTCCTTTCATGATGTTGTTTGCACTGATGTCTTTCATGACATAAATCTACTGGCTGATACATTTTGCTCTAACTTCACCCCCACACTACCCCCTGTGAAATCCCTTCTAGCATATCCCCATTAGTTATCAGCAAGGCACAGGTCCTGGACGTACTCACTAAGGCTAAAACATGACCTAGCAGGACTACTTGAGGCACTCTTCAACTGCAGCCTTATAATAGGTTGTGCGCCTGGTGAATGGTCATTCCTCTTTATAAGGGAGGACTATCAACTGACCCAGCAACTACAGACCCATCAGTCTGAAAAGTCTAATGTGTAAAGCATGGAAAGAATTAACATGGAGATTAACAAGGACACTGGTAACCTACAGACATAATACCCATCTCAATTTGGCTTTGTTAAGGGGAGGTCTTGCTTACTTGATAAATTCATTGGAGAGGGATAACTGCTATGGATGAGGGGAAAACTGTGCATACCATCCACCTTGACCTGACCAAAGCTTTTGATACAATACCCCCAATCCTGTATTGTTGACAGACTCTCAGAACTAGGCATAAATCCTTGCATAACTTGCTAGATTGCCAGCGGGCTCACGGATAGGACCCAAGAAGTCCGGATTGGTGAGACCACCTCCAGGAAGAGACTGGTCACCAAAGTAGTACCTAAGGGCTCCACATTGTGACCGTTTGGCATCTACTTCTAAGAGGTCAAGGTTAATTTCAGAGGCCTCAAGCTCACCTAGTATGAAGACTGTAAATTGGAAGCTATCATAGATTCCTTTCATGATACCAACATTGTGGGGTTTAACCCAAACAAATGACTGCTGTGAAAGCCATTGATTAGAACTCAATGCAAAGAAATGCATTATAGTGCCCTTTGGGAAATCCTCCACCCAGGCTAATTACTTCATGAAAAATTTAGAAAAAAAATTTGCACTATTCATCTACTTTTACTGTATTGGTGTTTCTTCCTACTTTATTACTTTATTTTGCTTTTGCATTATCTTAAAAGTACTCAATTGTATTTATTACTGCTTGGTGTGACTATCATTCTAAGCCTTTTGGTTTAAGGACTTTAGCTTCAGTCCAGATGTCCTTCGTGTTTCACTGTTGCAGTCATTACATTTGGGTTTATCTGCTTGTAGGTAGCCCCTCAGCCTGATTAACAAAGTCTTGGGTCCTGCGTCTGTTGCTGTCCCTTCTTCCATGACATCAGGTCGTCATGGGGTATAAAACATGCAGCCGATGCCATTACATCAGTCTTTCTTGCCATGCGGTGCCCGAAGCAGTTCGCAAGTGCCGGTCGGCCAACTCCTGAAATTTTCATTTTCAAGTTTCAAAACTGAAGTCTTCAACTAAAGCTAAGTACCCCATTGGGGAAACTTTCTTGCTCCTTACCGATGTCAGTAAGAGTTAATAATTGCATTACTTGTGGAAAGCAAATACCTCATAAAGATTTTCATTCGTACTGTATTCCTTGCCTAGGCCCTGACCATGACGTACCTTGCTGTCATTTTTGTGCTTTATTTAATCGGCGCACTATCCGTCATCTGCATATTTCTGCCTCTAAATATTTCGGTTCTCGGTTTAATTATGCAGAAATGTCTGTTAGCCATCCGACTACCGGGATTACGAAAAAGTGCAAAGATAAACACAGAAGCAGGCCGCCGAGGTCCAAAACTGCCGACGACGCTTCTCCTAAGCCAGTCACCAGTTTGCAGGTACTCAGTGAGGCGCTTTCGCAGCCCCTGATACCCACTACTTCTGATTCGCAGGCCTCTCCTGAGACCCATTTGGAGTCTGGTATGCCATGAGATGCTTCAATTATGGAACCCACGGATGTCTCTACCTTAGATGGGTCCGGAGCCGCTGTGCAGGCACCGGCTTCTGAGGGTGTATTCAGCCCTTACAGACTTGAATATTAAACTCTTGCCTCTTCCTTCACTTAAGCCTAAATCTCGAACCATGCCTAAAAAAACGATGCCCAGGCCACATGCTCAGGCCCTCTATGCCTAAAAACCAATTGAGATAAGAATGGCTGAAGATCTAATAACTCTTATCAGGAGTAGCCAACCCCCCAACCCCCCCCCCTTCTAAGAGGCCTAGGACTGAAGTTGTTTATGAATCTTCTGACCGGTGTTCTGTTTTTTTTCCGATTCTTCTGATTATCTGGATTTGCCCTTATTTACTTATGAGGATTCTGATGCAGAGGGACTCTATTCCCTCTGCTTCTCCTCCAGAGGATTTTTCTTTTGGTGAAACCTTAAATACTCTTAAGGGAGCATTTTCACTGGGAAAGCCAGGAATTTTCTGATTCAGAAAAGGGACTTGGGGATTTCTTACTCCTGCCTCAGCATAGATGTACTAGATATTGTTGATGCTTTTTTGAAATCTAGTTTGGCCCCTGATTCCTTACCTCCTGCTCCCAGAAAACCTGACATATACTACAGGGTCCCCTGAGTCACACAAGTTCCTTTTTAAAACTCCTATTGTGGATCCAGAGACTATTTCTCCGGGGCCCAAGGGCATTAAGGCTTTTACTGCTAAAAATCCTACCCCTTCTGATAGAGATTCCAAGGCGCTGGATAGATGGGGTAAGATGGTTTACACTTCTGCAACCTTGGCCATTAGGGCTTTAAACTGCCAGTTTCATATGTTAAAGTATCAGCAACATGTTATTGGATTGCTTAAACAGAAAATTGTTGATTCCTGATTGTGTGGAAAATAAAGAACTACAGGATTTACTGCATTCTGCTGAACAGGTTGGAAAACATACTTTGCAATGTGGTTTTGATTCTTTAGAGGCCTATTGCAGGGCTGTTGTGACTGGGTCTGTGCTCAGAACGCATGCTTGACTTAAGGAGAAATTTTTACCTGATCGTGTTAAAGCTAAATTGTTGGATGCTCCCTTAAATCAGGACCGTCTGTTTGGCAACAAGGCTGAGGACGTTCTTAAAAAGATGGAAGATAAAGCTAAATCTATGCAAACTGCAAGTTCAGCCACCTAGATTTAGTAGGCACTGGCCCTCTAAAAAATTGGTCCTTTCCAAGCCCCTTCCAGGTCTTCTCAAGGCAAACCCAGACACAGCAGAAACCCCAAGTTTCAGTCCCAGGGGACACACAGGACTAAGCAGTGGGGGGGGGCCTCCATTTCCAAATCTGGGAGTAATACTCCCCCCTATGGTAAACTGTCACAATGACTTTCTTTTAAAATTTCCAAGCACTTATCAACTGACTACCCCTTTGGGGGGAAAGATTGCTCTTCGTGCAAAGAACTGGGAGTTCATTACCCAGGACAAATGGGTTTTAAATATAGTGTCCCAGGGATACAGATTTCACTTCCACACGTTGCCAACACCAAATGGGTGGCTGGACCTACCCCCCAAATCAGTGGGCAGAGGCCCAAAACCAAGTACTTTCTCTCTGTTAAGCATGGTGGCTATTCAATTGGTACCAGAAGAGGAAAAGGGACAAGGTTTCTACTCAAGACTTTTCCTGTTACCCAGAAAAGACAATTCATGGCATCCTATCCTGGACCTGTCTACTCTAAACACCTTTTTGGGGATTCCAAAATTCAAGATGCTTACTCTTCACCAGTTGCTTCCTATGCTAGGCAAAGATGCCTGGTTGGCAACACTAGATTTAGAAGAAGCATACCTGCACATCCCAATCATGGAATCTTGCAGAAGATACCTTTGCTTTAAATTAGGCTACACGCACTATCAATTCTCTGCATTGACCTTTGGCTTATCTATTGCACCCAGGGTATTCACAAAGTGCCTAGCTCCAGTTGCATTTTGCAGGCAAAGAAATATTCAAATATACCCATACCTGACGATTGTCTAATTCAGGCAGAAAGCCAGGACATACTTTTGAATCATCTGGCCTTTGTACAAAGGGTTCTAACCTGTTTGGGGTACACCATAAATGAAAAGAAATCTCATCTGGTTCCCTGTCAACAAATTATATTCCTGGAAGCAAGCTTGAATACAACTTCTCAGATGGCTTACCTCATGCCAGAGAAACAAATTAATTTGACAACCTATTTCAAACAAGTGGCCACAAAAACCCTGCTTATCTGCAAGACAAATACTGCAAGCCTTGAGGTTCATGGCCTCCTGCATTATTCTAATTCTATATCCAAGACTGCATATGAGGAAACTACTGTGGAAGTTTCTTTGCTCACCAGTGGGAGTGGGGAGCCTTGAGCAGCCTACCTGTCCTTGGGGGAAGTGACCTCAGCACAAGAAGCTGTAGTAATTGGTTGTTTGGGACCATTCCTAGCTCTTTTGTAGTTCACTGCTTAAAATCCGCCTCTGGGCGTTTTTTTCTGGCTATACTGCTCAGACAAGCTCCACGTGGGTTTTACAGAGTGGTCCTAGTAGCAAGGAACTCAAAAAAGCGACTACCTTTTGGATTGAAGTATCTTTGCTTTTTTTCACTGGAAATAGCTTCTGTTGCTTACTTTGAACTAGCCTGAACTGTTTTTTTACTGATTACTGCATTTATTTTAAAATGTGCACTTAAAGTTACATTTAGTCAAATTTAATCGAAAGTTTGCTTGTTTGTTTGCTTAATTTAACTGTGGAAGCTGCCCACTAAAGTGTGCTAGCCTGTGTAACTAATTTATCACTGTCTCTGCATTTTCTGTGTGTTTCTACAAGCTTCTTGTGCTGAGGTCACTTCCCCCAAGGACAGGTAGGCTGCTCAAGGCTCCCTACTCCCACTGGTGAGCAAAGAAACTTCCTTCTATCCAAGTAAGGTAATGGACAACACAGGAACTACACCACAGCCCAGAATACAGCAATGCCTGTATACTGGTCTAAACTAGTCGAGGACCAGTATGCAGGCATTGCTGTATTCTGGGCTGTGGTGTAGTTCCTGTGTTGTCCATTACCTTACTTGGATAGAAGGAAGATGTTCTTCATCTCACATTGCTGCAGTCCTAACATATGGGTAGTCAGCTGTCCTCGGTCAGCCCGAATACCAAAGTATTAGGCTGACGTCTGTCAAGGCACTTAAAACTGACATCAGGACGTCAGGGTACAAAAGCGCATGACCGACGTCATTTCCTCAGTCTTTTTTGCCGCATGGTCCGATGCAGAAGCAGCGTTGCAAGTGCCGTTTGTCGTTCTGAAATTTTTCGAATTCGGAGTTTCAGACCGAATCCAAGTTGGCTAAGTACCCCGTTGGGGAATATTTTGTTTTTTTCTTGCCTCAGTGTTTTACCGGATGTCAGAAAAAGTGAATAACTGTATTTCTTGTGTGAAACAGATACCGCATAGGGATTATCATTCTTTGTGTATTCCTTGTTTGGGGCCTGAGCACGACGTTGTTGGGTGTCGCTTTTGTGCTAGGTTCAATAAACGCACTATTAAGCGAAGGTTAGATTGTGCTAGGCTGGTCTTTGGGAAGCGGTGCAATTATAATATGCCGTCGGATTCTCCGGCGCCCGCTTCTGCGAAGAAGCGCAAAGACAAAACAGTTAAACCCAGGCAAGATGAGTCGTCCGTTCCGGACGCCGGTTCTTTTGAGGCTTCAGTGGAACCGGTGGTTCCGACGGAGACTTCTCTGGAGTCTCAGGGGGAGACTTTGATTTTGCAGGAGGTGGTCTCTCAGGAGGCAGGTCAGGCTGAAGGGGCTTCTCAAGTTACTGTACTCCCCTCCCTTCCTAGGGTGGTTAGGCCTTCTCCTTCTGTTTCCAAGGCTTCTCCCAGAGGCAGGCCAGTCTTAGCTTCTGTTGGTGTCACTCCTAGTTCAGCAGGGTCTGTGCCTAAGAAGCACATGCTTAAAATGGCAGAAGATTTGATTACTCTGATTAGAGGTTCTTTGCCTCCTCCAGATAAGAGGCCTAGGGTGGAGCCAGAGTTGGGAAGTTTTGAGCAGGCTTCGGATGTTTCAGAGTCTTCAGCTGAAGACTTGCAGGAGTACTCTCCTTATTCTGATTCTGATGCAGATGATTCCACTCCTTCTGCTTCTCCTCCAGAGGACTTTTCTTTTTCAGAGACACTTCATTCTATGAGGGAACATTTTAAGTGGGAAGGTCAGGACTTGCTGTTACCCCAGCATAGGCCCTTGGCTATACCCCCGGTTCTGGATGTTGTGGAAGATATGTTTGCAGAGGCTTCACTTAATCCTGATTCTCTGCCTCCTGCTCCTGTTAAGCCGGATAGGTATTACAGGGTGCCTGAGGCTCATAAATATCTTTATAAGAGTCCTAGGGCGGACCCAGAAACTATTAGTCAGGGACCTAAGGGTGTCAAGGCCTCTGTTGTAAAAAATCCGGTTCCTCTAGATAAAGAAGCCAGAGCTTTGGATAGATGGGGAAAGAAGGTCTATACATCTTCTACCTTAGCTATGAGGGCTTTGAATTGCCAGTTTCATATGTTGAAATATCAAAACTTTCTTCTTTCTCAATTGAAGTCTAAGGTGGATGCTCTGGCGGAAGGCATTGAGTGTAAAGAATTACAAGATTTGGTGCATGTCTCTGAACAGCTGGGTAAGCATTCATTACAGTGTGGTTTTGATGCTGTGCAGGCCTCGTCTAGGGTGGCTGCCACTGGCTCAGTTCTTCGCAGGCACGCCTGGCTGAAGGATCAGAATTTATCTGACCATGTTAAGACAAGGATTTTGGATGCTCCTTTGCAGTCTGATGTGTTGTTTGGTTCACCTGTGGAGTCAGTCTTGAAGAAAATGGAAGACAAGGCTAAGTCTATGCAGGCTGTTAAAGATTTTTGCAAGTTCAGCCTCCGAAGTTTAGTAGGAATTGGCCTGCTAAGGGGTGGACGTATCCTTCTTATGATTCTCAGTCTAGGGTAGATCTAGACGTGGTAGGGGCAGAGCTCAGAGTTCTTTCAGACCTAGAACAGGAGTTCACCTGCACAATCTTCGGTGAGGGCAGGGGCCAGTCCTTTCGTAAACAGGCCCAATGACCTACTTTTCAGCTGCCAGATCCTTCTTGCCTGGCAGCACCTTTGGGAGGAAGGTTAGCACTCTTCAAGGAAAATTGGATGTTGATTACCCAAGACAAATGGGTATTGGATATCATTCACCAAGGTTACAAGTTTTATTTTCATACCTTGCCTCCTTTCAAAGGCATGCCGGACGTTCCTCCTCAGCAAAGACTAGAGGCTCACAAACAAATTTCTCTACTACTTCAAATAGGGGCCATACAACCGGTCCCTCTGCCAGAAGTGGGCCTAGGATTTTATTCTCGCCTGTTTCTAGTACCAAAGAAAGGAAACACGTGGAGACAAATTTTGGATTTATCTATCCTCAACACATATCTGGACATTCCCAAGTTCAAAATGTTGACGTTACAACAGCTTTTACCTCTGCTGGGCAAAGATCATTGGATGGTGACTCTGGATCTCAAGGAGGCTTACCTTCATGTTCCTATCAGGCCCAGTTGCAGGAAGTATCTGCGTTTTCGGGCTGGGACTTCACATTATCAGTTCTCTGCATTGCCCTTTGGCTTATCTACTGCACCCAGAGTGTTCACGAAGGTTCTGGCTCCAGTGGTAGCTTTCTTCAGGCTAAGAGGAATACAAATCTATCCTTATTTGGACGATTGCCTGATTCTGGCCCAAGAAAAGGACGAACTTCATCATTTACAGTATGTGATGGCAGTGTTAAGATGCCTGGGGTATTCTGTGAACGAAATAAAGTCCAGTCTAGTACCCTCTCAGGACATGTGCTTTCTGGGTGTGAGACTGAATACAGCATCCCAGATGGCTTTTTTGACCCCGGACAAACAAAAGAATCTTTCTCTTTACTTCCACCACTTGTCTCGTCAGTCCAGGCTGACTGCAAGGACAGTCCTTCAAGCCTTGGGGTTCATGGCATCTTGTATTCTGGTACTTCCCAATGCCAAACTGCATATGAGGAAGCTACAATGGTATCTCAAGAATGTATGGACACAGCACTGCCAAGATTTGGACACTGTCATTCAGATAATACCTTGCATTCAAAAGGAATTTTTGTGGTGGGCTCAGGAATGTCACCTAAACAAGGGACTCTCTGTGACCCGGCCAGAGGCGAGTCAGATTTTAACGACAGATGCCTCAGACAAAGCTTGGGGAGCTCATCTAAATGGAAAATGGGTACAAGACACGTGGCCTGCCAGACTTCAACATCTACATATCAACTTGAAGGAGATGTTAGCAGTCCAATTTGCTTTGATAGCTTTCAAGGATTTACTTCTTCCAGGGCAGGTGTTGATTCAAACAGGCAACACAACTGTCATGTGGTACATCAACAAGCAAGGGGGAACGCATTCTTATCCTCTATGCAGACAAGCAATGATTTTGTGGGAGACTACTCTCAGTTTACAGCTAAATCTTCAGGCAAAGTTTCTGCCAGGAGCACAGAACTCCTTAGCAGATGTGTTGAGCAGACAAATTATGGATCCTCACGAGTGGAAATTGGATCCTCATGTATTTCAGAGATTGACAGTGTTATGGGGAACTCCAGACATAGATCTGTTCGCTTCTCCACTAAATTACCAGCTGCCAAAGTTTTGCACAAAAAGGTTTCATCCCACAGCTTGGAAAGTGGATGCTCTCTCATTCAATTGGAGCAATCTTCACGTGTATGCCTTTCCACCTCTGCCTCTCCTCCCAAAGGTACTCCTGAAGGTCAGACAGGACAAGCCAAACATGATTTTAATAGCTCCAGATTGGCCTCGACAGCACTGGTACCCATTACTGAGAAGTCTGGTGCAGGAGCCTCCATGGCCTTTGCCTTGATTCCTCACCTGCTGTCTCAGGAGAACAGTCATTTACTCAATGTCAAACTTCATTCTCTACATCTGACAGCCTGGCATATTCTGTTTTAAACCCTGGAGGGTCTCAGCTTCCACAACAAGTTTTGAATGTTATTTTGGAGGCCAGAAGGCCTAGTACAAGGAAAGTTTACGCAGATAAATGGAGGAGATTTTTATTTTGGAGTACAGCAAAGGACTTTGATGTTTCTAAACCTAATTTAAGTGTTGCGCTTCAATACCTTACTGAGTTATTGGACAAAGGTTTGTCCTTCTCCTCTATAAAGGTTCATGCTGCAGCAATTTCTGCTCACTATGACTGTGACCCGCCATTATTTTCTCAGCCTTTGTTTAAGCAATTCCTTAGAGGGGCAAAGAATATAAGACCCCCACGTAGAGCTCCTACTCCTGCTTGGGATCTCAATTTTGTGTTGGAGAAACTCACTCTACAACCTTTTGAGCCTGCTGCATCTGCAGAGTTGAAATATTTATCATGGAAGACTGCTTTTTTGTTGGCCATTACCTCTGCGAGAAGGGTTTCTGAATTACAGGCCCTTATGGCAGTTGAGCCTTTCTTAATTTTCCACAAGGATAGGGTGTCTTTGCACTAACCCTTCTTTTATGCCTAAAGTGGTTTCTAGTGTGGCTTTAAACCAAACTATTCATTTGCCTACTTTTTATGCAAACCCCCAAAATAAAGGGGAAAGGATTTTGCACACTTTGGATATACACAGACAGTTGCAATATTATTTGAGCAGAACTAAAGGGTTCAGGCAGTCTCAGCAGTTGTTTGTTTCTTTTGCTTTGGGTTCTCAGGGCAAACCTGTTTCAAAACAAACTATTTCTAAGTGGATTGGTTTTTGTATTGCTTTCTGTTATTCCCATCATGGTAAGGAGATTCCAGCTGGGATTAGGCCTCATTCCACTAGGGCTACTGCCACTTCTACAGCTTTTTTAAGGGGGGTGGCTACTACTAAAGATATTTTGGAAGCAGCTACTTGGAGTTCAGTGCATACTTTCTCTAAGCATTACCACCTTCCACTTTACTCTAAATCTAGGGCTGGATTTGCCACTGCAATTTTACAGGGCATTTTGGCAGCTCCTAATGCTTTATAGTTTTGCCATCCTCCCTTACCTCTGCTTTGGGATTCTACCCATATGTTAGGACTGCAGCAATGTGAGATGAAGAACATAGTACAGTTTTGTACCTACCATAAATGTAGATGTTCGAAGATCCACATTGCTGCAGTCCAATTTACCCTCCCTCCTTCCCCTCTGTTGTTGAAGGTGGTGGTGTGGTTTGTGTTGTACATATTGTATATATGGTTAGTGCACGGGTGGTTGGTTAGTTTTTGCTGGTTTTTGGCTTTGGCCGTTCTTGTTAGGGCCTTCTGACATCTGGGGCAAGAAAAGACTGAGGAAATGACGTCGGTCATGCGCTTTTGTACCCAGACGTCCTGATGTCAGTTTTAAGCGCCTTGACCGATGTCAGCCTAATACTTTGGTATTCGGGCAGACCGAGGACAGCGGACTACCCATATGTTAGGACTGCAGCAATGTGGATCTTCGAACATCTACATTTATGGTAGGTACAAAACTGTACTTTTCTTTGCTCACCAGTGGGAGTGGGGAGCCTTGAGCAGCCTACCTGTCCTTGGGGGAAGTGACCTCAGCACAAGAATCTGTAGTAATTGGTTGTTTGGGACCATTCCTAGCTCTTTTGTAGTTCACTCCTTAAAATCCGCCTCTGGGCGTTTTTTTCTGGCTATACTGCTCAGACAAGCTCCACGTGGGTTTACAGAGTGGTCCTAGCAGCAAGGAACTCGAAAAAGCGACTACCTTCTGGATTTAAGTATCTTTGCTTTTTTTCACTGGAAATAGCTTCTGTTGCTTACTTTGAACTAGCCTGAACTGTTTTTTTTTACTGATTACTGCATTTATTTCAAAATCTGCATTTATTTTAAAATCTGCACTTAAAGTTACATTTAGTCGAATTTAATCGAAAGTTTGCTTGTTTGTTTGTTTAATTTAACTGTGGAGACTGCCCACTAAAGTGTGCTAGCCTGTGTAACTAATTTATCACTGTCTCTGCATTTTCTGTGTGTTTCTACAAATAAAAAACAAAAAAAATAATCCTTGTTTTCCCGCCTTCCTCAACTAGTTTAGACCAGTATACAGGCATTGCTGTATTCTGGGCTGTGGTGTAGTTCCTGTGTTGTCCATTACCTTACTTGGATAGAAGGAAGTTTCTTTGCTCACCAGTGGGAGTGGGGAGCCTTGAGCAGCCTACCTGTCCTTGGGGGAAGTGACCTCAGCACAAGAAGCTGTAGTAATTGGTTGTTTGGGACCATTCCTAGCTCTTTTGTAGTTCACTGCTTAAAATCTGCGTTTGCACAACTTTGCGTGGTCGTGCGCATAGCACAGCACCGGTTAAACTTTTTCTGGCTCCAAGTCTGCTCTTCAATTTTTCCCTTAGAACTGTTCTACTTGCAATCTAAACAGCCTATACTCTATCTGAAAAGCTCAGCACTTGCTCCTAAAGCACTTTTTACACAGGTAAAGCACTCTTAAACAAAAGAAAGTACTTCATTCACCTAAATTCTGTTGAGTACCCATTTCCCTATAGGTCCTTTCTGACTCGGTTACACAGCAATCTTTTTCACTATTTCTAGCATGTCGAAGGGTCAGTTGCTGGCATCCTCTCCTGTTCAGCTGGTGAATCTGGGAATCTTGAGGCAATGTTACAATTGCCTCATGTACACAGACAACCCTCTCCTCCTCCCAACAAATACAAATATATGCGAGAGATGCAACTATATAGCCAAACTGGAGGCTGAGCTCTCTCAATTCAGTACTGGCAAGACCAGTCAGGAGGAGAAGGTAACCACGCACACCACAAAGCCAGTCTCACATAGAACTATCACAACTGCAAACCAAACACATAAACACACAAAAACATACTCAGAGGCACTGATTAAAAATCTACCAAAACAACAGAGGCCTCCAAAGCAGACACCCAAGCAACCACCACCTTAAGACATAGCACATGCAACACATAGTTCACAGTCAGTGTGCTAAACAGTCACAGCCCTTAAGGCCAAACAACATGCCAGACACACTTGTAATAGGTGACTCCATAGTCAGACACACTGACGTCCTGCTCACCAGACTGAACAAGGAAAAGGTCACAGTAAGCTGCCTGTCGGGAGCTAGAATCCGCCACATAACACAAGCACTCAGGTCACTCCACAGCAAGTACAAATATGACTCAGTCATTGTACATGCTGGTGTGAACGACCTGAGACGTATCTCCCTGGACTACATGAAAAGAGACATAGAGGAGCTCTCTGATTATGTAGCCCAGGCCGGTATGACCCTGACCCTGAGCAGTATCTTACCCTCACCAAGAATGATGCCACAGTACAAAGACAAAATGATCAGTTTTAACAATTGGCTTTAATTACTGGTGTCATTCTAAGGGGATCCAATATCTGTCTGCTTGGAATGACATGCTTGACAAGCCACGCTGCTTTGCAAGGGATGGCTTGCACCTGTCATCCCTGGGCTTCCGGATATTGGCCAAGGCTCTTGCCACCCCCATAGTGCCATTTTTAGGCAAGGCTCAAATGACAAATCTACCTCCCTAGAAAACACAAGTGGAAAAAAACTAAGGGTAATGCTGCTCAATGCCAGAAGTCTAAACCTCAAGATGCATGCCCTCGAAGCCCTCCTCAGTATGGAGAACATTGATGTCTGTGCAGTGACTGAAACCTGGTTCAAGGCTCCTGAGAGCACCCCAGCACTATCAGGTTTTACCTCATATCATGCTTTCCGGCCCCAAAACTTGGACTGAACCACAAAGGAGGGAGTATCCATTTTCATCAAAGATACCCACACCTCCAGGTTAGTGGCAACGCACGAAGCATCGGAGACTATCCAGGTGGAACTAACCATAGGCAAAACTGCCTTACAGTTTGTAGCATGCTACAGACCACCCTCTCAAACTCAGGAACCCCACACAGCCTTCCTGAAGACACTGGAGAGTATGAATGTCTCTCCAAATACCATCATTTTGGGAGACTTCAACTACCCAAACATAGACTGGGAACATTACTCAAGCCCCAACACCCTAGCCCAAAGGTTCCTAGAATTCATAAACTCAAATGCAGTGGAACAACTAGTCACCATTCCCACAATAGGAGACAATATACTAGACCTGATCATCACAAACATGGGGACAAAATGCTCCACACCGGAAGTATATCCCTCTTTGGTAAGATCAGACCATAAATTAATCTCACTGGAAATCCACATCCCGCCCCCACCCCCTGCACAAAAGACCACAGTGAAGAACTTCTCAAAAGCCAACTTCACACTTCTTAAGACTGAAGTGGTATCCTTCAAAGCCCCTGGGCCAGTGGAAACCACAACCCACACTGCTGAATCCTTTGCAAATGCCTTCTATGGGCACCTTCAAGAATGCATGGATCATGCAATCCCAAATAAAACCAAGACCCATTCCCCCAAAGGCAGGCGCCCGGTCTGGTGGACCCCAGCCATAAACAAACTTTACAACAGGAGGAGGAAGCTACTACATGACAGAGCAAAATCCCTAAAAGGGAAGGCATCTCTGATCAGTACTAGCAAAAAACTACGATCACTCATAAAATCATCCAAGGCCAACTTTGAGAGAAAAATCGCAAAAGACACAAAAGACAATCACAAGGCCTTCTTTAACTATGTTAGTAACCTGGGTGGAAACTCCCAGATATGCTCAGAGTTGTTCCAAAATGACACAAAATACACTGAACCCACTGACATTGCCAACATTCTGGCAGACAGGTTCAGTGCAAATTTCTCCTCCCCCTCCCCCCCAAAAGGAGAAATAACTATCCCAGCAGAGTGTAGCCTCCCTAACATCTCAGATGCCCAGGTGAGAGCCGCCCTCTCTAAAGCTAAAAACACAGCATCAATGGGACTGGATGGTGTCCCGGGCTGTGTGCTACATGAACTCCAAGAGGAACTAAACCCACACATAAGGCTGCTGTTTAATCTTAGCCTTACTACAGGATATGTACCCAAAGAGTGGCGTACGGCAACAGTGGTCCCACTTCACAAAGGCGGTGCTTCTACGGACCCTGGAAATTACCGCCCCATAAGCTTGACGAGCCTGGTCTGCAAAGCTATGGATAGGATCATTATGGAACTCATAAACAAAGACATTGGGGACCTACAGACATTGGATCCTACCCAATTTGGCTTTGTCAAGGGCAGATCCTGCCTTTTGAACTTGGTCGACTTTTTTGAAATGGTCACTAAGGCCATTGATGAGGGTAAGGCAGTTCACACAGCCTACCTTGACCTTGCAAAAGCCTTTGACACAATACCCCACTCGGGCATCATAGACAAACTCACCAGCTTAAATGTAAACCCATATGTCACAAGATGGGTTGCAAACTGGCTCAAGGACAGAAGCCACAGGGTCAGAGTTGCTGGAGCTATGTCAGACTCTAAGCCAGTCACAAGCGGTGTCCCACAGGGCTCAGTCCGGGGACCCCTCTTGTTCGGCATTTATTTTTCCGAGGTACAGGCAAACATAGGAGGATTGTGGCTGACAAAGTTTGCAGATGACTGCAAACTGGGCGCCATAATTGATACTCCAGCGGACACAAACATCCTTCAGAGAGGCCTCTTAGAAACGGATAATTGGTGCCAGAGCCATGGCCTTAAGCTGAACTCCAAAAAATGTATAGTCATACCCTTTGGGAAAAACAAGGTACCGACAAATTACCACATAGGTGGTAATCCATTAAGTACGGAAGAGGTAATCAGGGACCTAAGGACCCAGGTTGACAGTAACCTCTCATTTGACACTCACATTGCCAAAGTGGTTAGGAAGACCTTCTATATTGCCCACCTTATCATGAAGGGTTTCACATCTAGATCAAGAGAGGTCATTGTGCCCCTGTACTCTTCTCTTATCAGGCCAATGATTGAGTATAATGCCCCATTTGGGATGTATCTCACCCGACACCTGCAGCAGTTGGAAAGACCCCAAAAGTTCCTCACCAAGAGGATAAAGGGTCTTAAACATATGTCATATGCTGCCCGACTGAAAAAACTCCAGCTCTATTCAGTCGCATACCGCCTACTCAAGGTGATCTGTGCCTGACGTACAAGGCCATGTCCAATCCAGAATTAATGGACATGCTCCACCTCAGAAAATCCAAATCCATCAGAGCCACGAGAACAAGAGACTTAAACCTCAACACAGAAATAAATAGGACGTGCTGGAGGGACAGATTCATAACCCAGAGGCTCCCTACACTCTGGAACCGAATCCCAGTCCATGTTAGGCAGAGCCCCTCACTGACTCTATTCAAGAGAAATCTCGACGAGTGGATGGGTGATCATCTCTGTGTCACTACTAGACAGAGGCGCAGTAAACTAAACCCTAAAAGGGTGTAGTATTCTCATCCTAAGGGGTGGTGAAATCCACACACACTCTGGCTAGGCTTATAAATGCCCTAGGGCAGATAGCCTAGTATGAACCTATGAACCTATCTAAAAAGCCTATGGTGTCAACATTCCCAGGATCTAGAAGCAATGATTCCTATCATACCTTGCCTGCGCCTAGAGTTCCTTTGGTGGGCAGAGGCCTGCCACCAAAACAAGGGACTACCTTTCACACCACCCCCTGTCGCCCAAACCCTAACAGATGCATCAGACTATGCATGGGGGGGGGGGGATCTCCTGGCAGGGAAGTGCATTCAGAGCAAATGGAACCTATGTCAAATGCACCTGCATATCAATGAAAAGGAAATGTTAGCTGTACCGAATGCTCTGACAGCCTTTAAGGACCACATTTTTCCAGGACAACTAATGGTAAAGACTGACACCACCACTGTTATGTGATGCATAAACAAGCGGGGGGGGGGGTACACATTCTTACCCCCTCTGCAGACTAGCCATGGCATTGTGGAACACAGCCTTGAGCTACCAAGTGCACCTACAAGCTCAATTCCTGCCAGGAAAATTAAATACACTGGCAGACTAAGCAGAACCTCATGGACCCACACGAGTGGAGACTGGAACCAAGGATTTTCAACATGTTGACAAGCAAATGGGGGAGCCCAGATATAGACCTATTTGCCTCTCCCCAAAACTACCAATTGGACACATTTTGCACAAGGACTCCCCACAAACAAGCCTGGAAAGTGGATGCTCTGTCCTTCAGCTGGAAAAACCTATCAGTCTATGCCTCCCCCCCGCCTCTGCTCTCCAAAGTACTACTAAAAATCAAACAGGACAAACCAAGGATGATTTTGATTGCTCCAGACTGGCCACACCAACACTGGGTACCCCCTCCTGTGCAGTGTGTCACGGTTACCCCCATGGCACCTGCCTCAGACTCCTTCCCTGTTGTCCCAGCAGGAGAACCAAATTCTGCACCCTCAGCTTCTAACACTGAACCTTGCAGCCTGGCTAATCTCCCCTTTGCCATCCCTCAGTAAACTTTTGATGGATATCATTTTAGAGGCAAGGAGGCCTAGTACTAGAAAATCTTATGCTGAAAAATGGAAAAGATTCTGTGCCTGGAACTAATCTCAAGGGATGAGCACAGCAGCACCCAATTTACCTCAGTTTTTACAATACTTAACTAAGATGCTTCACAAGGGCCTGTCTTTTTCCTCCATTAAAATCCACACCTCCGCCATTTCAGCTCATTATAAGACAGAACCTCCCCTCTTTCATCCACTGCTCAAGCAGTTCCTCAGAGGGGCCAAAAACTTGAGACCATCCAGGAGAGCTCCACCGCCTGCCTGGGACCTTAACTTTGTTTTGGAGAAACTCACTCTACCTCCTTTTGAGCCAGCTACTACTGCAGACTTAAAATTTATTTCTTGGAAAACGGCTTTCCTTTTAGCAATCACTTCAACTAGAAGGGTATCTGAATTACAGGCCCTTATGGCAGTGGAGCCTTTCATCATCTTTCATGCGGACAGGGTGTCCCTCAGAACCAATCCATCCTTCATGCCCAAGGGTGGTATCCAGTGTGGCTCTTAATCAGTCCATTCATTTGTCAACCTTCTTTCCCAATCCACAGACCAAAGGGGAACTGATACTGCATTCCTTAGATGTGCACAGACAACTTAGATTCTACTTGGACAGGACTAAACCTCAAAGGAAATCTGAACAACTGCTGGTGGCATTTACTGCAGGGGCAGAGGGGAAGGCTATTTCAAACCAAACCATTTCTAAATGGATAAGCCATGCATTCATCTCTGCTATAAGCACCATGGAAAACCTATCCCCCGGGGGATCAGACCTCACTCCACCAGGGCTGTATCTACTGCTACAGCCTTTCTCAGAGGCATCCCTACCAGCGACATCCTAGAAGCTGCTACCTGGAGTTCTGTACATACTTTCACCAAGCATTATCATTTTCCAATTTTCTCTAAATCCAGAGCTGGCCTTGCCACTGCAGTCTTCCATGGCCTTATAGCTGGTCCTAATGCTATTTAAATTCTGCCTCCCAACCATAGCTTTGGGAATCTACCCAAATGTAATGACTGCAACAGTGAAACACGAACATAGTACAGTTGTGTACACTTGCCATAAATGTAGATGGTCGAGTGTATTCACTGTTGCAGTCCTGGTTACCCTCCCTCCAGCCCCCAAACTTCTTTTGATTATACCTTTACTTTCCTTTACTATGCTTAAAAGCTTTTTGGTGTATTTGCTTTTTTGTTGGAGGTATATCATTGTGCTTATATTTAATTGCTTCCCATTGGGGGGGGAACCTGATGTCTGGGGCAAGAAAAACTGATGTAATGGCATCTGATGCATGTTTTTTTACTCCTGACAACCTGACATCAAGGAAGAAGAGACAGCAATCAAAGCAGGAACCAAGACTTTGTTAATCAGGCCGATTGAAGGCTACCTGCAAGCAGGTAACCCAAATGTAATGACTGCAGCAGTGAATACACTCTAACATCTACATTTATGGTAAGTGTACACAACTGTACTTTGTTTTACATTAAGAAGGTTTGTGGTCTGTTCCAAAAACCAAACAGACTACGAAAGAACAAAAATTCGAGGGAACAAGCTGCTAAGCGTAAGGAAAACAGATAATAAAGTAAAATCCACAGTCCGGTAAAACTGTTCCAAAGAAGGCAACAAAAGTCCATGCGCTGTAATATTAGAGCTTTTATTAACCACAAGCACTTTCGGAGAGACTCCTATCTCTCCTTCCCTGCAGTGGTCTGCACTGTTGTGGCAGGACATGTAGCTCACATCCTTCTAAGTTGGGAACTGCAGATTGAAGGCTAAGTTATTCTAAAAGTGTATTCGTTCTGGTGTAAGTACTTGGGCTTCAGGCCTGTCATTTTACATTAAGAAGGTTTGTGGTCTGCACTCTTGTGGAAGGAGAGGCTGGACTCTGCCCTTCTGAGCTGGGAATTTCTGGTTAGAGGCTTATAGTGCCTGCATATTTGTACTGTTTCTTACTGAAATTGGTGTGCCTTGTTTGCTGTCACATAAACTAGATTCAGGCCTGATGAATCTAGCTTTGTTTGTATAACTTGAGCACTAATCCAGGCCTTTTTTTTTTGGAGAAGGTTCCCCTGCACCCCAGTGGCAGGAGTGTGCAGTTAGAACTTGTCTGATTGAAGACTACAGGAACAGGGCTCAGTTTTGAGATTTTTTTTTACTGGTTAATTGGGTAATTTGTTTAAAAGCCTTTTCTGATTGCTTGTAGTCATCTAAAGCTGTTTTAAGTGTTTTTTTTTTACGTTTTTGTAGTCATTTAAAGCTGTTAAATGTATTTTTTACTGTTTTTGTCTTATCTTTTCAAAAAAATATTTCCTTGTTTCCCACCGTTCTAAGCTAGAATAGTCCAGTTTTCAGGCTAGTGCTGAATTCAGGGCTGTGTTACAAGTTTCTAAGTTGCCCCCTTACTTGGATAGAAGGAGGCTTCTCTGTTCACTTGTGAGAGAGGGAGGGAGCTTTGAGCAGCCATCCATCCCTGGAGGAGTGGTTCCAGCCCAGGCATTAGTAGTTTATAGGCCATTTTGGGCTAATTTCTATCTTTCATTTCCCTGCTGTAAAAACCGTGTTTGCACAGTTTTGCACGTCCAGACAGCGCCGGTTAGCTAGAGCTAAATCATTCCCGGCTTCACCAAGTCTCCTCTTCAGTTTTTCCCTTGAAAGTAGTCTAACTCTCAACCTAAGCACTTAAAAAGCATCCTACAGTCCATCACTTGCTCAGACCTAATAGCAAGCACTAATATACCCCGAAACTTGATTGCCCAGCAGGGCAAGGCTCATTATTCACCCCTCACTAACCAAGTGACTAAGCAGCTCACCCTACTTTTCAGGCATGACCAAAGGGCAATTTCAGGTATACTCTCCAGTCCAGCTGGTGAACCTGGGTATCTTGTGGCAATGTTACAACTGCCTCATGTACACAGACAACCCTCTCCTATCACAAAACATTAACATATGTGAGAGATGCAATTATATAGCTAAACTGGAGGCTAAGCTCTCTCCACCCAAGACTGGAACAGGCAGTCATGAGGAGAAGGTTAACACTTGCACCACACCTCCAGCCTCACATTGGCATACTAAATCAGCACTGGCAAAAAATACACAAAATCATACTTGGAGGCTCTAAATAAAAACCTGCAAAAGCATCAGAGACCGCCAAAGCAGACACCAAAAAAACCTGCACCTCCCATCACAAACTAGACAACACATAAAACACAAAATCAGTGTGCAGCACAATCACAGCCCTTAAGATGAAATAACATACCTAACACACTAGTAACAGATGACTCTGTAGTCTGGCACACTGATGTCCCACTCACTAGGCTGGACAAGGAGAAGGTTACTGTTAGCTGCCTGTCGGGAGCCAGAATCTGCCACATAACACAAGCACTCAGGTCACTCCAGAACAAGTACAAATATGACACTGTCATTGTTCATGTTAATGACCTGAGACGTACCTCCCTGGTCTACATGAAAAGAGACGTGGAAGAGCTCTCTGATCATGTAGCCCAGGCGGGTATGACCCTGGCCCTGAGTAGCATCCTGCCCTCACCAAGAATGATACCGCAGTATAAAGAAAAAATGATCAATTTCAACAACTGGATAAACCTCTGGCATCATTCAAAGGGGATCCAGTGTCTGTCAGCCTGAAACGACATGCTCGACAAGCCTAGTTGCTTCGCAAGAGATGGCTTGCACCTGTCACCACTAGGCTTTCGAATACTGGCCAAGGCTTTTGCTGCCCCCATAGTGCCTTTTTTAGGCAAGGCTCAAAAGCCAATCCCACCTCCATAAACAGCACAAATAAAAAAATGAGGGTTATGCTACTCAATGCCAGGAGTTTAAATCTCAGAATGCACACGCTCAAAGCACTCCTCATTATGGAGAACGTCGACATCTGTGCAGTAACTGAAACCTGGTTCAAGGCTCCACGGAGCACACCAGCACTACCGGGCTGCAACTCGTACCAAATATTTCGGCCACAGAACATGGACCAAAACACACAAGGAGGGGGTGTATCCATATTCATCAAGAATACCTACACCTACAGGTTAGTGATGCAGCGTGATACCTTCATAGGTTCATAGGCAGGTACTAGGCTATCAGCCCTAGGGCCTATACAAGCCTAGCCATAACAATTCCCTGGTTATTTCTTCCCACACTATTTACTTCCCTCTGAGATCATCCATGTGTAACTAACATCGGGCAAATCTGCAGTGCAAACTCTGGCCTGCTACAGATCACCCTCCATGACCCAGGACCACCACTCCGCCTTTCTGGAGACACTGGAAAACATGAAGGTCCTACCGAGCACCCTGATATTGGACGACTTCAATTACCCTACCGTTAACTGGGAAAACTACTCAAGTACAAACTCCCAGGTCCAGTGCTTCCTGGAATTTATCAACTCAAATGCCCTGGATCAGCTGGTAAACTCCCCTACCAGAGGTGAAAACATATTGGACCTGGTCATCACCAACATGGGCGACAGGTGTTCCGCACTGGAGGTCAACCCGTCACTGGTTAGATCAGTCCATAAACTAGTCACTCTGGATTTCCACACCACACCACCACCCCCAACCAAGAAAACCACAGTGAAAAACTTTTCTATAGCAAACTTCATCTTACTTAAGACAGAGGTGGTAAGTTTCACAGCCCCCACTGTAAAGGATAACAATGTCCAAGATGCAGGAACCTTTACAAATGCACTCTATGAGCACCTACAAGGATGCATGGATCATGCCATCCTTAGCAAAACCAAGACTCACTCCCCTAAGAGAAGGAAACCAGTCTGGTGGATGCCTGCCATAAACAGGCTATACAATAGGAGGAAACTAGTTCAGAAAAAAAGCAAATCCTAAGAAGGAAAGACATCCCTGATCAGTATCAGTAAGAAACTATGGTCCCTCATAAAATCATCCAAGGCTAACTTTGAAAGAAAAATAGCCAAGGATTCGAAAGATAACGACAAAGCCTTCTTTAGCTATGTCAAGAATCTAAGTGGCAACTCGCAGATATGCTCTGAGCTAGTGCAAAATAACACAAAATATATCCTGGCAGATAAATTCAGTGCAAACTTCACCCCCCTCTCACCCCCAAAAGGGCCCACAGAAATACCTGAAAAGTGTAGTGTCCCGGAAATCACAGACGCACAGGTGAAAACAGCCCTTTCAAATGCCAAAAGCACAGCGTCAGTGGGGCCAGATGGTGTCCCAGGCTGCGTCTTGCACAAACTACAGAATTAACTAACCCCCCACCTAAACACACTGTTCAATCTCAGCCTCTCCACAGGCTACGTGCCCATAGAATGGTGCACAGCAATGGTTATTCCACTCCACAAAGGAGGGGCCACAACTGTCCCTGGTAACGCCCCATAAGCCTGACTAGCCTGGTCTGCAAGGCTATGGAGCGCATCATCATGGAACTCATTAACAAAGACATTAGGAACCTCCAAACACTTGACCCGACCCAGTTCGATTTTGTTAAGGGCAGATCATGCCTACTAAACCTGGTTGACTTCTTCGAGACAGTCACCAAGGCCATAGAAGAGGGGAGGGTGGTTCACACAGCCTACCTTGACCTCGCCAAGGCTTTTGACACCATTCCTCACTCGTGAATTATAGAAAAGCTCACCAGCCTGAACATAAACCCCTACGTCACGAGATGGGTTGCCAGCTGGCTTACAGACAGAACTCATATGGTAAGAATAGTGGGCCCCAGATCTGACTTTAAACCAGTCACAAGTAGTGTCCCACAAGGCTTGGTCCTGGGACCCCTACTGTTTGGCATATACTTCTCAGATGTACAAGCAAACACAGGAGGACTATGGCTAACCAAGTTCACCGATACTACAAACCAGGAGCCATAATTGACTCTCCAGCTGACACGGACATTCTCCAAAAGGGCCTTACTGAGACGGACACCTGGTGTCAAAGTCATGGTCTCAAGCTAAATGCCAAAAAATGCATAGTCGTCCTGTTTGGGAAAAACAAAACACCCATGAATTACCACATAGGTGGCAGCCCCCTTAATACAGAAGAGGTAATAAGAAATCTGGGGACCCAGGTAGATAATAATCACTTCTTTGACAATCATATTGCCAAAGTAGTTAGGAAATCCTTCTATGTAGCCCATCTAATTACTAAAGGGTTCGCATCTAGAAATAGAGGTTATAGTGCCCCTCTACTCGTCACTCATCAGACCCATCATAGAATACAATGCCCCATTTGGGATGTACCTCACAAGACACTTCCAACAGCTGGAAAGACCACAAAAGTACCTCACCAAGAGGATTACTGTCCTCAAACATATGTCCTATGCAGCCTGACTGGAAAAGCTCCGTCTGTACTCAGTGGCATATCGCTTACTCAGAGGTGATCTCTGCCTGACTTACAAAGCCATGTCCAACTCAGAATTGATGGACATGCTCCACCTAAAGAAATCCAAGTCACTGCGAGCCACTCAATCTAGTGAGCTAAACCTTGCCACAGCAATAAATCGAGCATGCTGGAGGGATAGATTCCTGTCACAGAGACTCCCCATGCTTTGGAACAAAATTCCTAACTACATTAGGCAGTGCCCCTCACTAACACTCTTCAAGAGAAACCTTGACTAGTGGATGGGTAACAGAAAATACACCCCTGGGATCACTTCATTGGCTCTTCTTGACAGAGGCTCAGTTAATCAATGGGGCGGTGAAAGCTGACACACTCTGGCTAGGTTTATAAATGCCCTCGGGCAGATAGCCTAGTACCTACCTATGAATCTAAAACATCCCTAAGAGCTGACTCGATAGAGATCTGGGAAGGCATGTAGACAGTAATCTGGCATTCCACCAACACTTTGCCAGGATAGTAAAATCATTCTGTATCACTGAACTCATAAGCAGGGGTATGCCATCCAGGTTCAAGGAAGTAATAATACCACTTTACTCATTCCTTGTCAGATCCTTCATCGAGTACAGTACCTCTTTTGGCATGTACCTAACCAGGCACTTGCAAAGGTTGGAATGCCTTCAAATGTTCTTCCTCAGGAAAATCCAGGGTATGAATACCCTGTCCTACACAGATTGTCTTGAGGTCCTATCTTTGTACTAAGTCTCCTACAAGTTACTGAGAGGCAGTCTGTGCCTGGCATATAAGGCATCCTCATATCCAGCTGTGATGGATCTCTTGCACATCCGCAAGACAGAACCAGAAACATTAGATCCAAGGACCAACTTTGCAACATTGAACCTGCTGGAGATACCTATATGTGTCTCAAGGGATCCCTGTGCTGTGTAATAAGTTCCCCATCTATGTGAAGCAGAGTTTATCAGTGACTCTATAAAAAAGAAACCTTGATCACTTAATGAGAGATCAAAAATTCACTTCTGGTCTCTGGACAGAGGTTGACAATAAGTAAATTAACACTCAGCTGACCCCCCCCCCCCAACGCGCGCACACACACACACACACCATACCTACTGCTTTAACTAACTACCCCACCATATAGGTGTCCAAGGAACTCTGGAACAAAACTGGGTTGGGTTGAATGACTAGGCTTGTAAAGGCCCTGGTGGTCGTTAGCCTAGTATAAACCTATGCTTGACACCTTTCAACCTTAAAGCATCCATAGGGACCTCTGGTTGCAATCATACTCTAGCTTTTTGGGTTCTGTATCTAAAAAAGAGGATGCATTACTTGCACTTGACCAATTTTATTTATTTATTTTGTAACCTGAAATGAGCACTTGATTCACTGTGCTTAGTTTGTCAATCAGTGCCAGTGCTGTGTGCAAAGCTTGTGTACATAGTTTTAATGTTGAGGTATAGTTTATGGTTTTTAGTGATGTTTGTGTCAGAAACTACCATAAGTGCAATTGGGGGCATTCTATTTCACCAAAAAGACGCTCTTAAAGTGATTTTTTTTTAAGGAGAGAGTTGTGATTCTGATACATTTAGCACAGTGCTCAGTTAACAATAAAATGTGTATAAGTGTTGAGTCTGTCATAGAGCAGAACACACAAAAATTGCTTCTGCTCCTTCAGTTTGATTCTCCTACAGTAATCTGCAATTATATCTTAAGATTAATGGTTTGAGGGAAAAGAAGCACCACAATGTGACTTTCATTCATAAACCTAATAAATTTAAAATGTTTTTGAGGCAAACACCTGTGAGAAGCTCATGCCTGCTACAGCAAGTCAAGATAACTTTTCCTCTGCTGACTGAGAGGGGAAAATCACTCCTCCCATGCTGGTCCTGTTTTGTTCAACTTTGTTTTTGAAGACTGTAGTTTTCTCTTGTGTTTTCTTAAGGCTGACGGTACAATTCATAACTCTTATAGAAGGTCTTTTGTTCATGTCATTGATTTCATGTTTAATTACCATTTCTTCTGTGCATGGTTACTATTTGACCCTTGCAGACAGCCTGTCAGGGTGGCAGATGTTCATTTCTTCTCTGGCATTATTTCATATGGAGAATATTCACGAGTCGCATGCTTCTGGAATAATGTACCCCAAGACATCTTTATGACCTGTGTCAGTCTTTCTCTGAGAGAGGTCAAGCTCATGGATGCCCCTACTGAAACAGCTTAAGATGGTCAAAAGCAGTAGACCTCTGGCAGCAGCCTTGAAAGATAATAGCCCAAGGTATCAGTGCTGCCTATTCCTAGATGGTTTGTTTACTGGTAGTACTTAGTGCAAGGACAGCTTAATATCTTGTGTTTGAGGAGAATCAGTGAGTCTTCTCACCTAGAATAACCCCCATAATTGGATATTAGGATAATTTATGTTGCTGTTTGGTGGGGATGTGTTTTTGCATATATGGTAGCACAAGCTCAGGGAACATGAGTTGATATTGGCACCAGGCCCCTTGCAGGCCTCTCCACTTCTGGTGCCTGCTTTAAAATGCAGTTTCCCCCAAATACAGTTGCCAGCTGTCTCTCCTTATATACTTACCAGTTGGTTCCTTGACTCCACATAAGCCTGGTGAACCTAGGCATCATCTATCCTGGAACTAGGATAAGGAGTGAGTCTTTCTCCATGTTAGCCTTGAGAACTGGGCTTTGTAGGATTAAGAGCTCCTTATTTCTGAGACGAGTACAGAAATTTGGGCATTCTCCTATCTTTTCTAAGTAATCCCTTGTTTAGGAACACAGTAATGTTAATGGAGTTCAAAATGCAGTAGCCTTTTGCCCCCCCCCCCCACTACTTTTCCCTGAGGGAGACCTGTTGAGTATGTGTGGGAGGAGGAATAACCCTGAATTGTCACACCCATGTAGCCTTTGTTCAAGGATATTTTCTCAGCCTGAAGACATTTGAATATCTCTACCTTTGCTTGCAAAAAGGAAGCTGCCATCTAAAATTCGTAGGCTGAGTGGATTGAGAGCCTTTATAAGCATTTTAGGGTAAATTCCTGTACTGGCATTGAATTTCAATAGGGCCCCTACTCCTAGACACCACAACACCTTGCCATCTTTATTGCACGCTAAGTAGCCTAAGGCATTGGACAGGAGTTCATCACACTGATCCCCATTGTAGCAGTGCTCATGATACTGATCCCTGCTGCAGCAACAGCTTTGGCTATATATGGGTTATTTCCTGCCAAGGATGTAATGGCTGTTTCAGGGCACCTTCAATGTACCCAAAGTGTCTGTCAGATTTGGCTTAGCTGACTAAAAGACATGTTTGGGAAGGAAACCCTTCAGACCTTTACTGCTGCCAAGGAATGTGTCCCTCTGAGGCTTTCAAGGATTGATGGTCTGCTTGTGCTTTCCTTTGCTGGGCAGATAAATTCCCTTTGGGGGAAAACTACCATTTTCTTAATTTTAGTTTCTTTCTTTCCTCGTCAGGAGATTTATTTTAAAGGTAGGAGAGTTATGTTTTAAAGGAGTGTTTCAAGACTGTAACATACTTTTAAACTGAGCACTCATTTTTTTCCTGTTCATTTTTAAAAGTAGTGTAAAGTGACTGAAAAGGCTTTTGTATGGAGAAATTGTTTATTTTTTTTTTGGGGGGGGGGGGGCTGACATAGTATTTTAAAGTGCTTTTGACTGTGTTTCTGTCAAAAAAAGTAAAGGACTGATAGTATTTACCTGCAGCTGCTGCTGGTTTTCCCCAGGGAAAGGGGCACTATTTTTGGCTTGACCATGGAACAGACTATCAGACCCATGGTCTTTTCTTCCAGCCACAAAAAGAAACAAAAAAGAAAAAAAATAAGAAAATGTTCTTTGCCACCACAGCAGGCTAGCAGTATGCATTAGCTGTAGGTGGGTGTCTCTGCTGTGGCCATTTGCTGTACCTCAAACCATGCCTCTTTTATCCCAAATCCTTCTGGTGTAGCACCTACAGCCACTGTGGACCTGGGGGTTAGCCACATCCTCTGTAGTTGTTAAGGCCCCCTCAGTGAGCAAGGGAGAGGGAACAGGGAAGATTTCACTGTTATGTCAGAATGGTGTGCCCATCCCTGGGGAAGCCGCTGCTACAGTCAGTAAGACTGTTGGCCTTTCTTTTCTTTCTCTTCAGGAAACAGAAAACCAAGCACATACCTACTCCTCAAATTTCTTTGAATAGGTGTAGTTTATGGAGTCTGGATCATCATTTGATTTCAGGCTGTTGATCCTTCTTGTAAAGTAGTTTCTGATAAAAGAATGAGGGATTCTCCTTTTCCTTAAGATATTCAAGATTCTGAGTCTGAACAGGAGGATGTAGAGACAGATGCAGAGTTTTTTTCCTCAGATCTCCGATTTAGACTCTGAGGAGATTTCAATTTTTGATTCGCCTGTGGGGAGTGAGTTTCTCAGACATGCTAGAATGTGCCAGTGTTTTCAGTGAGAGAATGAAGATGTGCATCGTGCATACAGCTGCAGTCCTTACATATGGGTTCTCCTGCCGTCAGGCGGGTCCTTGGTCGGCCGAATTCCAAAGTCTAGGTCCGGCGTCGGTTCTTGTCGCCTTCTTCCCTGACATCAGTGCGACAGGGGTATATAAGACACAGCCGACGCCATTTTCTTCAGTCTTTTTTGCCACGCGGTGCCCGAAGCAGAAGCAGTTCGCAAGTGCCGGTCGGCCAGCTCCTGAAATTATGAAAATTTGGAAACCGAAGTCTTCTTTAAAGCTAAGTACCCCGTTGGGGAAACTTTTCTTGCCTCAGACCGATGTCAGACAAAGTTAACAATTGTATTTCTTGTGGGAAGCAAATACCGCATAAGGATTTCCATTCCCTCTGTATTCCTTGTTTAGGCCCAGACCACGACGTCTCGGGCTGTCACTTTTGTGCTACCTTTAATAAACGCACTTTTAAGCGTCGGCGGAGTTCGCCCAGCACTTTTTTGGTAAAGCTTTTAGCTATAAAATGTTGTCGGAGACTCCGACTACCGTTTTGTCCAAAAAATGCAAGGACAAAGACAGACACGTGAGGCCCACGGTCTCCACCGACACCACACCAAGACTGGCTACATGTGGTCCGGTTCTCAGTGAGGCACCTACGCAGCCCCTGACTACCGACGACGCTTCTCTGGCGGTGTCCTCTGTACCCGAGACCGAAGGTTCCTTGGCCCACACCCTGACTACAGCTACCGAAGCCACTGTGAGTCTTGAACCTCTTAATGTGGACAGATCTACTTCCACCCATGGTGTCTTCAGACCTTCTTCTTCCTTTTCCATCAAGGCCTTTACTAAGTCTAAATCAGCCATGCACTCCCAGAGGCCTGTTGCACAGGGCCCATCTCCAGGCCCCATGCCTAAAAAGCAGATGCTCAAAATGGCTGAGGATTTAATTACTCTTATCAGGGGTTCCCAACCCCCACCAGACAAGAGACCCAGAGTGGAGGAAGAATCTCCCTCTTCTGACCAAGGCTCCATTATTTCAGAACATTCTAATGAAGAGGAGCATTCGTACTCCCCTTTTGAAGATTCTGATGCAGAACAGTCCATTCCTTCTGTATCCCCCCCAGAGGATTTCTCATTCGGGGAACCTTGCACACCTTGAGGGAACACTTCCATTGGGAAGGCCAGGATTTTTCAGATTCAAAGAAAAGGCTTAGGGAATTTCTTCTTCTACCTCAACACAGGCCTCTGGCGATACCTCCTGTCTTGGACATACTTGATGATGTTTACTCGGAGGCTTGCCTTAATTTGGATTCCCTGCCTCCAGCCCCAGTTAAGCCTGATAGGTACTACAGAGTTCCTAACTCACACCAATTTCTTTACAAAAGCCATAATGCTGACCCAGAAACCATTTCTCAGGGACCCAAGGGAATGAAGGCCTCTACTGCTAAGAATCCATTACCTTCCGAAAGAGAGTCTAGATCCCTAGAAAGGTGGGGAAAAAAGGTATATACCTCGGCCACTCTAGCCATGAGGGCCTTAAATTGTCAGTTCCATATGCTTAAATATCAGCAGTTTCTGTTATCACAATTAAAGAATAAAATGTCACAACCTGAACAACCAGATCTGAAGGAGTTGCAGGATATGATGCATAGTGCAGAACAAGTGGGTAAGCACACCTTGCAATGTGGTTATGATGCTCTAGAGGCCTCAAGTAGAGCTGCAGTTACAGGATCAGTCATTCGTAGACATGCCTGGCTTAGGGAACAAACCTTGCCTGATCATGCCAAGGCTAAATTACTAGATGCTCCTTTACAAAAGGATGTATTATTTGGTACTAATGCTGAGGAAATACTAAGGAAAATGGAAGAAAAAGCTAAATCTATGCAAACTGTTAAGGCTTTTCTACAGGTATAACCATCACGTTTTAGTAGAAATTGGCCTACAAAAAACTGGTCCTTTCCAGCCACGGACAAGCCCCAAAGAGGTAGATACAGACGCGGAAGGGGCAGAGGACAATCTCAAGGATCATATAGAGGCAGACAATGGCAACCTCCAGCATCAAGAGGTGGTGAAGACAATGCACAGCAATACAGAAAACAAACCCAATGACTTTCCCCTTTGCATGCCAAACAAGGCTCAAGTGGCAGCACCCTTGGGAGGAAAGCTGGCATTATTTTCAAAAAATTGGCATATTGTCACAAAAGACAAATGGATCCTGGACATTATAAACAGAGGCTACAGATTTCATTTTCACACTCTTCCAAAATGAGAGGCATGCCGAACCTGCCACACAATCAAAGGGCAGAGGCTCAAATACAAATTTCAAAGCTCATGGACATGAAAGCTATTCAAGAGGTACCTACTCATGAGCAAGGTCAAGGTTTTTATTCCAGACTATTCCTGGTACCAAGGAAGGGAACCGATTGGAGACCCATTTTGGACTTATCCATCCTAAACACATTTCTACTAGTACCAAAATTCAAGATGCTCACCTTACAGCAGCTTCTTCCCATGCTGGGCAAGGGGTCTTGGCTGGTAACATTGGACCTCAAGGAGGCATACCTGCATGTCCCAATCAGACAAAGCTGCAGAAGATACCTCAGATTTCTTGCAGGTTCAATCCACTATCAATTCTCTGCATTGCCCTTTGGCTTATCTACTGCACCCGGAGTATTCACGAAATGCCTGGCATCAGTAATTGCCTACTGCAGACTTCAAGGGATACAAATATACCCTTATTTGGACGACTGCCTGATCCAAGCGGACAGCAAGCGCATACTTCTGGAACATCTGGCTTATGTAACACAGTTTTTGAATTCTCTGGGATACACAGTCAACAAAGAGAAATCCAGGCTAACACCATCTCAGAAAATAATTTTCCTGGGTGCCAACTTGGACACAAACACCCAGATGGCCTATCTTACGCCAGAAAAACAGGGGCAACTAACTCAGTACTTCAAGATACTAGCAAATTGTACCAGGCTAACTGCAAGGAAAATCCTGCAGGCTCTGGGATTCATGGCATCTTGCATTCTTCTAATCCCATGTGCAAAGTTGCATATGAGAAAACTTCAATGGTACCTAAAAAACCTATGGTCTCAACACAGCCACAGTTTGGAAACAATAATACCACTAATTCCATGTTTACAAAAGGAATTTCTATGGTGGGCTCAAGCATGCCAAATAAACGCAGGTCTACCATTCAGCAAGCCTCAAGCAAATCAAGTCATCACAACAGACGCCTCAGACTACGCCTGGGGGGCACACATGACAGACAGGTGCAATCAGGGCAAATGGTCCCAAAAGGAAAAGCACCTTCACATCATTCAAAAGGAAATGCTAGCAGTGATAAATGCAATTACAGCTTTCAAGTACCTCCTGCATCCAGGGCAATTATTAAGAACAGACAACACCACAGTAATGTGGTACATAAACAAACAGGGAGGAACACATTCATACCCCCTGTGCAGGCTGGCCATGTCACTTTGGAACAGGGCTCTGGAATGGCAAATCGAGCTTCAAGCACAGTACGTGCCAGGTATGGAAAACATGCTGGCAGACAATCTAAGCAGAAATATGACAGACCCTCACGAATAGAAGTTGCATCCTCAAGTGTTTACAAAGATAATCCAATCCTGGGGAAGGCCAGACATAGATCTCTTTGCCTCCCACAAAAATCACCAATTGACAAAGTTCTGCTCAAGGACATTTCATCCAAAGGCCTGGAGAGTGGATGCCCTTTCTTTCAGTTGGGCAGCACGGACAGTTTACGCCTTTCCACCTCTTCCTCTACTGACCAAGGTGCTTTTGAAAACAAGAGCAGACAGACCAAAGATGATACTGATTGCCCCAGACTGGCCAAGACAACACTGGTACCCACTCCTGAGGAGCCTAACACATTCTCCTCCATGGACCTTACCTCTAATGCCTCTCCTTCTGACTCAGCACAGCTACAAAACTCTTCAGTCAGCTGAAAACACTCAATCTGGCTGCATGGAAAATTCCTTAACACCATAACAGACCCTTCTCTCCAAGGAGGTACAGGATGTCATTTTGGAAGCCAGAAGGCCATCTACTAGAAAAGCTTACTCCGCAAAATGGAAACGGTTTTGCACTTGGAATAGGAAAAAGGATCAGGATCCTAAAAAACTAAATTTGCCTCAGATATTACAGTACCTAACTGAACTGCTGAACAGTGGACTGTCATTCTCCTCCATTAAAATCCATGCCTCAGCCATTTCTGCAGAATACAACTCTGATCCACCCTTATTCTCTCACCCACTCTTAAGACACTTCCTCAGAGGGGCTAAGAATATAAGACCTCCAAGGAAACAACCAATCCCAGCCTGGGATCTTAATTACATACTGGAAAAATTAACATTGCCTCCCTTTCAACCAGCTGCCTCAACAGATTTGCAATATTTGTCCTGGAGAACAGCTTTCCTTCTGGCTATTACCTCAGCTCGTAGGGTCTCGGAATTACAAGCCCTCATGGCTGTGCATCCCTTTCTCATCTTCCATCAGGACAGGGTTTCCCTACGAACCAACCCGTCATTTATGCCTAAGGTAGTATCCAGGGTAGCTTTAAATCAGGCCATACACCTACCTACCTTTTACCCCAATCCTCAAAACAAAGGGAAAAGGCTGCTACATTCTTTAGACATCCACAGACAACTGCATTACTATTTGGACAGGGCAAAGCAGTTCAGGAAATCAGAACAACTCTTTGTGTCCTATGCTGTAGGAGCTCAAGGAAAGCCAATCTCCAAACAGACAATTTCAAAATGGATAGGCCACTGCATACGTTTTTGTTGCTCCTTTCATGGTAAAACTGTGCCTACAGACATCAGACCCCACTCCACAAGGGCCACAGCTACCTCAGCAGCCTTCCTCAGAGGAGTTCCTACCAAAGATATTTTGGAGGCAGCCACCTGGAGTTCGGTGCATACCTTCACTAAACACTACCACCTACCTTTATACTCCAAAACAAGAGCAGGCTTTGCCACTGCTGTGTTGCAGGGCATTATGGCTCCTCCTAATTCCACCTAGTGCCTACCACCCTGTGCGTAGCTTTGGGATTCTACCCATATGTAAGGACTGCAGCTGTATGCACGATGAACATAGTACAGTTTTGTACCTACCATAAATGTAGATGTTCGAGTGCTAATACAGCTGCAGTCCAGGTTTCCCTCCCTCCTTCCCCTCTTGGTACAAGCCTAGTGGCTAACTCATCCTCATAAAACCTGTTTGGGTTATCCTTCTATGGTGTATTTGCTTGCAACTACTGATTTTTGATAATATTGCAATGCATGACTATACATAGATGTATATATTATGTATTGTCTTCCTTCTGGGGGCACCTGACATCTGGGGCAAGAAAGACTGAAGAAAATGGCGTCGGCTGTGTCTTATATACCCCTGTCGCACTGACGTCAGGGAAGAAGGCGACAAGAACCGACGCCGGACCTAGACTTTGGAATTCGGCCGACCGAGGACCCGCCTGACGGCAGGAGAACCCATATGTAAGGACTGCAGCTGTATTAGCACTCGAACATCTACATTTATGGTAGGTACAAAACTGTACTTTTCTTGGTCCCTCAGAAAATACTAATGAGTAATTACATAAGGATTTTCCAGAACCTACACCCCTTCCTCCTGTTCTTTCTGCTTTATTGGATGTATGTCACTGCCTGCAATTTTCCTAATAGACAGTAGCCCTTAAAAAGGCAAATAAGATCTATAAAGTTACTTAGTCTCTTAAATTTTTATACACTATCCCCAAACCTGACCAAGCAGCTATAGCTCATATTTATCCCACTTGGTTAATTCCAATCCTACTCTTTCTGTTGAGGATGGGAAAATTATTGATACGTATGAAAAGAAAAATGTATACTTCTGCATCTTTGATCTTCAGAATTTCAGGCTTGCGTGTTGATTTCCTTTGACCAGTTGTGAAAGTATGTGGAATGTTTTGTCTGAAGTTACTACTCTGAGGAAAAAATCTGCTTTAAATAATTGGTTTCTTCTATTGCACAGGTCAGTAATCATTATAGTGTGTGTAAGAAAGATACTTCTTCCAGGGCTATGGCCACTGTAACTGTTCTGAGGAGGTTTGCATGGCTGCATTCTCCGAACCTCTCAGATGTTAAAAATGAAATTTTAAATTCTTTTGTCTGGCCCCTTTGCTGCAGAGGTGATCAAAAAGTTTGATGAAAGGGACAAAATGATCAAGGGAAATTTTCAGCCTTCCTTTCACAAATTATCCAAGGGATTTTCAGTCTCCTCCAATTTTGGCAAAAAGCAGAATAAACAGTCTCAACAAACTACAGGTAAATAGATGCTTACAAAATGGCAAGGGAGTACCAAAATGAAATCTCAAACCTCCCACAACAAAGGACAGTCCAACTATGAATGACTAAGAGAATTTGTGACCTTTCTTACCCTGGCCTTTTTTTTCTTCTTTTTCTTTTTCCAGAAAGCCAGAGTCTCCATTTATCTCTTTGGCAACAGGTTGTTTCAGACAAATGGCATCATATCCTGTCTCAAGACGTGATAAAACCAGGTCCTTTTTCCCAGGTGGAGAAGGGTTTTGATGTTTCTATAAAGAAAATGCTTGGAGACCAGTTCTGGTTCTTTTTTTTAAACCTGTTTGCGATAGTGCCCATATTCAAAATGTCACCACAACCTGTTATCTCTTCTTCCTCATTCAGGTTTCCTGGTAACACTAGACTAAAAATATATTACTTCTATATTCATCCAGACTTCAGGTGTTTCAATGTGGTCCGGAGACCACCTTAATTCTCTGCCTTGCCCTTTGAATTATCCACTTCACCAAGAGTGTTCACAAAGTGTCTCTAGCTCCATTTATTAACTCATTTCAAGCTAATGGGTATCCACATTTTTCCATGTTTATAGACAGCTTGCTTATCTTTGCATAGTCTTTTTCATAGTGTCTGGAATCTCTTTCTTGAGTGAGAGATCTCTTACACAAGCTGGGATTGTTTTCCTGGAGTGTCATCTAGACCCTTCAGTTCAGTGAGCTTTTATTCCACAGGAAAAACGTAAATCTTTATCTGGACTTGTAAAGTTTTCCACCCAAACTTTGTTCCCTGTGAGGGAATACCTCAGGATTTTGGGTCTCATGGCATTTGTGATTCTCAATATACCCTTGCAAAACTGCACATGAGAAGGGTACAGTGGTATCTGAAACCTCTTTGGTCCCAGCATCCACACCCTTTATCTTTTCAAATCCCAGTGCTGTGGTTTGTCAGAAATCGTGTGGTGGAGACGGCCGATATCTTTATATCCAGGTATCCCCTTCTCCCTTCCTGCTCCAAAGTTGGTCAGTCACCACAAGCATGTTGTGCTTTGCTTGGTGAGCAGTTTCAGGAGGGGTAAAAGTGTAGGGGGTGTGGAACATTGTAGACTGATGTATGCACATGAATATCAAGGAGATGCTTGCCCTGATCAAGGCATTCAACTCTCTGAACTGTCTTTGATCCCCGGGACCTCTTCAAGTAGTTCAGCAATACCACAGTCATGTGGTTTCCACCTTACTTGTTGATGTACCAGGTCATACCCCATTTGCTGGCTAGCCATGTTAGCTTGGGATATAGCTTCACAGCACAATCTCACTCTACAGGCATTCTGCATTCCATCAGAGCAAAACCTGTATGGCAGATAGGCTGATCAGGACCAGGGCAGACCATCACGAATGGAAACTAGATCAAGGGATCTTCCATGATTTGATCCATCTGTGGGTATTTCCTCAAATTAGATCTCTCTGCCTCCTCGTGGAACAATCAAATGTCAGGATTCAGTTACAGGACTCCATACAAGGTCTGGAAGATCGCCTTTTCTTTTCCTTGGACAGGAATTTTCCTGTATGCTTTTCCACCCTTTTCACTAATATCTAGGGTATCAACAGAAATCAAAAGTCGACAAAGCAGCTGAACAAAAAATAAATCAAAAAACCTGCTCAAGGCTGGAAAATACGAAACCACAGACTAGCGTAACTTCCACTTTATTCAACGTTTTCGTAAAAAACTTCAGAACCAAAAGAAATGTTACATCAAACATTCATTTAAATACTGCACACAATTAAAATCAATTACATAGTGTAAAATCATAATTAAATAGCCCTTTACAAAAAACAAACTCTTCATTCATCATTATGCACTATAAAACGGGCATAATTGAATACATTACAATAACAAACATTATAAAACATATGCTTCACGATCTTTTAAGAAACATTTAATATTGATGGCTTCATTTTAACCCAGGAAAATGATCCGCCTGTAATTTGATTTGCCATCTAGTTTCTCTTTGAGCCAAAAAATTCTTGTAATCACCTCCCCTGTTGTCAGGTTCACAGTGTTCCAGGATAGAAAACAAAATTTTTTTAAAAGCAATACATTCAACACTATGTCTATAAAATATTTGTTTTTTGTCCTTTTTTCTATTATTATACATATGCTCCTTCATTCTAACATTTAATTTTCTAGTAGTCATACCAATATAAAATGATGAGCATTTGTCACACACTGCAATATAAACAACTTCTGTTTTACAACAAAAATTACCAGAGACCCCTATAGTATTAAGTATGTGAGGAAGCTGAATAAAAGGACCTTCTAAAATAAACCTACAAACAGAACAATCATGACATTTGTGCATACCCCTATTGATGTGCCCCTTCTTAATGCTACATGTGCTTCTATCTCTCCCCTTTTCAAATGCTCCTTTCAAACTATGTTCATTCCTATAAACAAACTTTGGTTTCCCCTTAATAGCTGCCATTAAATCAGCATTTCCTGTGAGGAGCTTCCAATTATTGTTTATAATATTACGTATACCTATATTGTCAACACTCATATTCATACTGAAACATAAAATTTCAGTATACTTTCCAGCTTCCTTAACTTGGGGTGTTGGTCTATTTTTCAAAATGGGTGGATACAAAGCTGCACGTTGCTTAGAAATGTCATTAGCTGCTCCCCTTAACAAACTCTCACTGTACCCCCTCTCCAAAAAGAATTGTATGATGAATTCAAGCTCATTAATAAATGTCTCATCAACACTCATCATCCTGCTAGCTCGTATAAATTGGCTTTTAGGTATGTTATTCAGCATGAATTTCGGATGTTGACTGGTTGCATGTAAATAATTATTCTTAAAGGTTTCTTTACGAAAAATACTACTAGTAAAGTTTTCTCCCAATGCATTCCATGTCAGAGTTACATCCAAAAAATTAATGGAATTCCCATAACATCCCACAACAAACTTCAAAAAGTCAGAAACCTCATTCAACTTGTTACAGAATAACTGCATTTCTCGAACCCCTCCATATAAAATAAAAATTAAATCATCTATAAATCTAATATCTAGGGTATGTCTGAAGATTCATAAGGAAACCCCAAGATCAATGCAGTGACTCCCTTCTGGCCCAGTCAGCTGTGCTTCTCCCTTCTGTTGGAAATGGCCAGGAACAATTACCGTAAGCTTCCTCACAGCATGGATCTACTCGCACAAGAACAGGGGTGTTGGATACTCCCCGACATCAGTTATCTTCGTCTGACTGCCTGGATGATGGGATCTTAAACTCCTTTTAATCACATGTTTACTGAGGGCATACACCAGGTACTAATGGAGGCAAGAAAGCCTGCCACTAGAAGATGTTATATTAGCAAATAGAAAAAGGTTTTCTAGTTGGTGTCAACAACGTAAATTGCACTCATTCAGGACTAGTTCTGTCGTTTTACAATATTTGTGTGAGTTACTGTCCTATGACTTTTCTTATTCTTCTATAAAGCTTCATTTTTCAGCCATTTCTGCATGTTTGCCTCTGGATCCTTCTGCTTCAATGCGGTCTCTTGTTAAAAGATTCTTGAAGGCCTCTTATGCAAAACCCTTTCAAGAAACCTATGGTCCCTCTTTGGGATCTTACTTTTTATGTTTGAGAAGCCAATACCTGCTCCATTTGAACCAGCTAAACTGTCTGACTTGAGGTTCTTAACATGGAAACATTCTTAGTGCTTGCTCTGACCTGTGCATGAATGGAATCTCAGATTTTAAGCTCTTGTGGTGAGTCAACCTTCTCATTTTCCATAGGGACAGGGTTTCTTTGAAAACTAATCCTTTTCTGCCTGAAGTAGTATCCGTTTACTTTCCGTCAAACATCTTTATTAAATTTACACACATGACAAAGGCAATCTTACATTTATGTAAATGAAAAACATACAGAATATCATTTTCTTTACAGTTTACATCACCAACTGTAGTAAACATTATGTATCAAGTCATTGTCGGTTAAGCATTATATAGCTCATTCAAATCCTGCCTCTTAAACCTCATTCAAATCCTGCCTCTTAAACCTCATTCCTGCTCTGCATGTATTGTTCCCACAATTCCCATTTTTTCCTATGTAGTTTTCCCCTTCCCTTTTCTAAAGATTCCAATTCCAGTCATTTTATCTCCATTACTATATTCTTTACTTCTAGTAAAGTTGGTCTAGACTTTGATTTCCATTTTCTAGTAATTGCTTTTTTGGCAGCCACCATAATTAGATTCAGCAAGACTTTACTATGTCTAGGCAATTCCAATTTTGTAGCATAACTCAAAAAAATCATCTACCCAGTCAGTCCAATCTGTTCACCCAGCATCTCTGACAGAGTGGTCTGCAGGGAATCCCAAAGGTCTGCTAGCTCATCACACTTCCAAAAAAATATGTTCCCAGCTACCTCTTTCTTGCCCGTCACACCTCCAACATTTGCTACCCACCTGAGGAAAAATTCTTTGGAGTCTACTTGGGATAAAAAAAATACCTATGTAAACACTTTTATCCTAAATCTTCTAGACTTTGTTGCATATTTGGGAGATATACATATCTCCCCCATTGTCTCTTTGTAGGTTGCTTATCCAGTCTCTCTTCCCAATCCTTTGTAAGCTCCTTTGATTCTTATGCAAGATTTTATATGCATTATTAATTATTCCTTTAACGGCAGCTTCTGTTTTAGATTCTGTTAAAAACTCTAACAGTGCTGGTCTTTCATTTAGGAGCCCCCTATTTCTTTCTCTTTACTTATACTCTGATATTAATCTTTGATAAGGGAAGGCAATCACTAACTTGCAGTCTAAATAAATTCTTGGCCTCCTCCCATTCTATTAACTTTCTAGATGTTCTTCATGTTTCACTGTTGCAGTCATCACATTTGGGTTATCTGCTTGTAGTAGCCCTCAATCGGCCTGATTATCAAAGTCTTGGGTCCTGCGTCGGTTGTTGTCTCATCTTCCATGACGTCAGGTAGTCAGGGACGGGACGTCAATGACTATGCCAGGGGACGACCTTTTGAATTACAAAAGTCAGTCAGATTTAAGGATATGACCATGGGTAGGGGCGGTGCCAGATCAAGGAAATGACCAAGACCCATTCTTAAAAATAAGAAGTACACACATACCAGTACCTCGGGTGATGAGTCTTCTCCCACTGACAGTGAGGGCATTACATCTGATCACTCACCTTACAAAAAAAGAAGTAATATATCTACCCCTTTTGGGGTACGAAGAAACGACGCGGGGGGAGGAAATACTATAATAGGTCCAGATTTGGAATCAATGGATGGAATAGTCCAAGCACTTCTAAAATAAATGACACTACATATAACAATGTCCTTAATCTGTCTAAATTTGAGCTCACTCTGGAACAAGAAACAATCTTAAATAAAGGTTAAGGATTTGTACCTGGCTTCTTTTGTGATCAATATCAAACAGTCAGTGATGTTTTGGAATTTTGTCATTGTCTGAACTTAAAGATATTTTTTTCTGAAAATGCTAACAATAATGCTCAAAGATCTATTGAGTTTAGATTTCTAAAATCTACATTCCAACCCCCTGCTAATACCCATGTTACAGCTTTTCAACAGGCTGTACTTAGGGACTTACATTTTCCACCATATGGTTTCAATATTCTTAAAGATAACATTCAGGAAACTGAAAGGCAGGCGCTTAATGAATTGAAAAACAACAATGATATAGCGATTCTCAAGGCAGATAAAGGTGGGGCGGTAGTGGTTCTTGACATGGACTATTATACACAGGAAGGATTACGACAACTATCTGATAAGAAATGCTACATGAAGATGGATATTGATCCAACTCCTACCTTCAAAAAAGAGATTGATAATTTCTTGGGTAGTGCAGTAGAGAATGGCATTTTATCTATTACCATTGTCAAGCACTTAACGGTCAAGGATCCCAATAAACAGACACTATATTTACTTTCTAAAATACACAAATCATTGACCTCCCCACCTGGTAGACCTATAGTGTCAGGTCATGGCTCACTTACTGAACCATTATCAGCCTTTTTGACAGAATATTTGAAACCACTGCTAGTCCATGTGAGAGCTAGAATCAAGGATACAACACAATTTTTACAAATTATAGCAGAGACCCAAATTGAATCTGACTGGCTGCTTTGTACATTAGATGTAAAATCGTTATACACCAGTATCCCACATTGGGCTGGTCTTCAAGCACTTCAGTTTTGGCTTGAAAAATCTAATTTATATCCTCCGGGTTTTAATACACTTTTGATTTGCAAGTGTGAGCATGTTCTTAATAAAAACATATTTTTTTTCCAAGGTGAATGCTATTGGCAATTACAAGGCACTGCAATGGGGGCATCTTTTGCCCCAATATATGCAGACCTTTTTATGGCCTACTTGGAGGAATATCTTATATACGATACATCTCATAACATTTACATTGTGGAAATGGACATTTGGCGAAGATATCTTGATGATTGTTGGACGGTGTGGCGGGCAGATATGGAATATCTTAAAGAATTTGTTGATTATCTTAACAGTAATATTTGGGGCATTGAATTCACAGTTAACAGCAACATGACAACTATTGAATTTTTAGATGTCAATGTTTATAGAAAGCCTGACAACACACTAGGCACGAGAATATACAGGAAATATCCTGAATATAACACTTTGCTACATGCCTCAAGTATGCATCCCCGCCACACTGTCCGGAACATCCCTAAATCTCAGTTTCGTCGTATCAAAAGAATTAATTCCAGTAAGGAGGATTATGAGTTAGCCAGTTCAGATCTTGTGAACAGATTCCTTGATAGAGGGTATGCAGAGTTTGACATTAGATCTGCTAAATACTGCTCTGACAATTTGACTAGGAATCAGCTTCTTGAATACCAGGACCGTCAGAACAAGAAAGGCGATAGGGTCCTGAGATTGGTCACCACATATGGGAGAAACAATCAGATCATCAGAGGAATTGTGGAAAGAAATTGGAACATTTTGATGGTTAATGAGACTCTCAGACAACACCTTGGGACACGTTGCCAATTTTCTTATAGAAGGGGCAAAACTTTAAGTTCTATTTTCTCACATTATAAACATCATGGTAGTGGAGGGGCCAGATACAAACAACTAACCATGACTGGTAAAGAATTGGTTGGCACTTTCCCTTGCAGTCATTGTATGTCATGTAGTGAAGTAAACAAAATTAAATCGTTCAGCAGTGCCAATACCAGTAAGGTATATGATTTAAAGTTTTTTGGGAATTGTTCCACGAGTTGGGTCATTTATCTTGCTACCTGCCAATGCTCTGCATTTTATGTAGGAAAAACTTCTCGGTCATTGAGGATTAGGATAGGGGAACACAGAAGTAACATTAGAAAAAAGAAAATCACTAATGCCCTCTATCAACATACAGTTAAACACCCTACGGCCAAATTTATGTTCACTATTATAGATCGGATTGTTGGTGACAGAAGCCACCAACAGGGATGGGAAAACATTTTGACACAAAAGGAGAAGTATTGGATTATACATTTGGGTGCATTATTTCCCCCAGGCATTAATGACCATCTTTAATTCAACTATATATTTATACTACCCTGATGGCCTATGAGTGTTTATATACTTATAAATTTTATGTACAGCACATATAATCATCACTTAGGGTCACAACATTATTTAACCTCATTATAATAATGTGGATGTAATTTGGATTTGTGTTTTCATTTTTATTTTTATTTTTATTTTTGAATGTATATATGTACCATCATGGCATTTAAGGTCTTATTAGACCATATTACTGCATTCTGATTGGATATCCTATGATTAACAGATACTATAAATAGTATCATGTGTTCGTGTTGGCTCTCTCCATTTTACTAATTTTTGTGCTCCACTGAAGGAAGGTGAAACCGAAACCGGTTTGGAGCTTGGGATATATTTTTATATCCTTATGTGAATGTGACAGCTAAATAAAGCATTTTGGGACATATTTTGCTGGCCATTGTGTGGTTTGATAGTTTGGTTGGCCGAGCAAGGCTTTGCGTGAGAGGTTTGGTGTTGCTTATACCTTGCCTACAGTCAGAGTTCCTTTGGTGGGCAGAGGCCTGCCACAAAAACAAGGGACTGCCATTCACTCAACCCCCTGCAGCCCAAACCCTAACAACAGGTGCATCAGACTATGCATGGGGGGCTCACTTGGCAGGGAAGTGCATTCAGGGCAAATGGAACCCAAGTCAAATGCAACTGCATATCAATCAAAAAGAAATGTTAGCTGTACAGAATGCTCTGACAGCCTTCAACGACCACATTCTTCCAGGACAATTAATGGTAAAGATGGACAACACCACTGTTATGCGGTACATAAACAAGCAGGGGGGAACCCACTCATACCCTCTCTGTAGACTATCCATGGCTCTGTGGAACACAGCCTTGAGCTATCAAGTGCACCTACAGACTCAATTCCTGCCAGGAAAGTTAAATACACTGCCAGATGAACTAAGCAGAAATCTCATGGACCCACGAGTGGAAACTGGAACCAAAGACATTCAACATGTTGATAAACAAATGGGGGAGCCCAGATATAGACCTGTTTGCCTCCCCCAGAACTACCAATTGGACAAATTCTGCACAAGGACTCCCCACAAACAAGCTTTTAAAGTGGATGCCCTGTTCTTCACCTGGAAAAACTTATCAATGCCTTTCCTCCCCAAGGTATTACTGAAGATAAAACAGGACAAACGAAGGACGATACTGATTGCACCAGACTGGCCATGCCAGCACTGGTACCCCCTCTTGCGCAGTGTGTCACTGCTGGCACCATGGCACCTGCCTCAGACCCCTACCCTGCTGTCCCAGCAGGAGGGCCAGATTCTGCATCCTCAGCTTCAAACCCTGAACCTGGCCACCTGGGTAATTACCTGATCTCTCTGTTACCATCCCTCAGTAAACAAGTGTTGAATGTCATCCTGGAGGCTAGGAGGGCCTAGCACTAGAAAATCTTATGCTGAAAAATGTAAAAGATTCTGTTCCTGGAACCAAACTCAGGGGATGGGCACAGCAGCACCCAATTTACCTCAGATTCTTCAATACTTAACTGAGATGCTTCACAGGGCCTTTCCTTTTCCTCCATCAAAATTCATGCCTCAGCCATTTCAGCTCATTACAACACAGAACCACCCCTCTTCTCTCATCCACTGCTCAAGCAGTTCCTCAGAGGGGCCAACAATGTAAGACCCACCCAAGAGAGCCCCAACCCCAGCCTGGAACCTTAACTTTGTATTGGAAAAACTCCATTTTACCTCCTTTTGAACCAGCTGCAAGTGCAGAGTTGAAATTCCTTTCTTGGAAAACCGCCTTCCTTTTAGCCATCACTTCAGCAAGAAGGGTGTCTGAATTAAAGGCCCTTATGGCAGTGGAGCCTTTCATCATCTTTCATGCAGACAGGGTGTCCCTCAGGACCAATCCCTCTTTCATGCCCAAAGTAGTATCCATTGTGCTCTTACTCAGTCCATTCATTTGCCAACCTTCTTTTCTAACCCACAGAACAAAGGGGAACGTATACTGCACTCCTTAGATATGCTTAGACAACTTAGATTTTACTTGGACAGGACTCAACCTCTCAGGAAATCTGAACAGCTGCCAGTGGCATTTGCTGCAGGGGCAGAGGGAAAGGCCATTTCAAAGCAAACCATTTCTAAATGGATAGTCCATTGCATTCATTTCTGCTATAAGTACCATAAAAAACCTATCCCACAAGGGATAAGACCACATTCAACCAGGGCTGCATCTACCTCTACAGTCTTTCTCTGAGGTGTCCCTACCAGGGACATCCTAGAAGCTGCTACCTGGAGTTCTGTACATACTTTCACCAAGCATTACCATTTGCCAATTTTCTCTAAATCCAGAGCTGGTTTTGCCACTGTAGTCTTGCAGCACCTTATAGCTGGTCCTAATAATATCTAATTTCCTCCTCCCATCCTTAGCTTTAGGAATCTACCCAAATGTGATGACTGCAACAGTGAAACACAAAGAACATAGTACAGTTGTGTACACTTACCATAAATGTAGATGTTAGAGTGTATTCACTGTTGCAGTCCTAGTTATCCTCCCTCCAGCCCCCTGACTTCTATTGGCTATACCTCTATTCTTGTTTGCTATGTTTAAAGCTTTTTGGTGTATTTGCTTTTTTGTTGGAGGTGTAACCTTGTATATATAATTGCTCCCCATTATGGGGCCACCTGATATCTAGGGAAAGAAAAACTGATGTAATGGTGTCGGCTGCATGCTTTATAACCCTGACTACCTGACGTCTTGGTAGATGAGATAGCAACCGACGCAGGACCCAAGACTTTGATAATCAGGCCGACTGAGGGCTACTGCAAGCAGATAACCCAAATGTGATGACTGCAACATCAGAAACCAAAAAAGAATAAGTGCAAACCACTGTAGAACCTCCGGTACCAACCAATAAGCAAAACAGCTCCAGTAGACTCCAAAAGACACCACGCAAGTTGTTATTAATCCACAAGTTTAATCCACATAACGCCAGCACAAACGATACAAACGACAAAAACTGAAATAAAAACAATACTCCAAAACTAACATAATACACTAGGACTGGCAAAACGCTGAGCAATTTTTTTCTGTTTAGGAATCAGTATTTCCAACAAATTAGGGGTGTAGCAATGGGCTCTCCAGCTGCCCCAGCATATGCCAATGTTGTGATGGCATGGTGGGAAATTGAATATATGCCCATATTAAATAAAAAATACAACATTGTATTTTACTCTAGATTTATTGATGATTTAATTTTTATGATTGAAGGTAATGACTGTACAGTGAATGATTTTTTTTAATGAAATAAATTCTTTATCTAGTTTTCTGAAGTTTACCAAAGGTAGTAGTGGTTTAACTATTAGATTTTAGATATTTGTTTTTGGTGGGACCATGCCGAAAATAGATTTCATAGCAAGATTTTTCGAAAACAGACTTTTACAAATGGTTACCTACATTATCAAAGCAGTCACCCAAAGCATGTCATCAAGAACACACCTAGGGGCCAGTTTATCAGAGCTAGCCGTATGACCAGTAAAAAAGAAGATTTAATAGAGGAATTCATTTTCATTGCCTCTCTTTTTCTAGATAGAGGGTATGATGAGGCTTTAATAATGGAAAGTGGAAATGAAATTTTTAATAAACACTTGACACATTATCCAGCTATTTTGAATAAATCAAATCAGGATACAGTCCATCAAAGTTCATGTTTAAATACTGTTGAGACTGGATTAGTGTGTTCATTAGAAATGAGTGCTGATAGCAACCGTATTAGATCTACTTTAAAAAAACTGGAGAATTATTCAGGGGAACTCTGATATTACTCGAGTGATTGGCAAGAAACCCAATTTTATTTTTCGAAATAACTATAATATTAAGAAGCGGCTAGAATGTGATAATTTAGGTATTAATAAGGCTATCATTACCAAAAAAGGTATGTTTTGTTGTCAGAACTGTAAAATCTGTAGATATATTTCTACAGGTCCCTTCATTTCTGTTATTACTGCAGATAGAACTTTAGAGGTGCCAGGATACATTACTTGTAATACATTTGGTGTTGTTTATATTGCTTTGTGTACTGCGTGTCCCGCTTTCTATGTGGGAATGACCACCAGAAGTTTGGGGACACGCATTAAAGAACATTTATACAGTATTAAAAGTGCAGATCCTAACAATGCCTTATTTAAACATTCCAGTATCTGTTGTAACTTTAAGAAATTTGTTTTTTCTGTGGTAGAAGTTTGCAAACAAAATATGAGGGCTGGAGATTTTAAAAATTACCTGGAGCAAAGAGAGACTTTATGGCAGATCAAGTTAGCATCAGATAAACCTCCGGGTTTGAACGAAACAATAAATGTAAAATGTTTTTTAAAATACCGTAAATTATCTATAAACAAACACCATGATTTGTCTTTCTTTTTTAAATAAATTGACTTTCATTATTTTTTAATTAGTAATTAACTTGTTAACACTTTGTAAATTGGTTTTTAACATGTATTTAAGGGCATTGTTTTTTTGAATGAATGTATTCTGAGGAAGTCTGTTGATGAAAGCGGTGATTAAAAGTCTTGTACGCTATTTGGATTCTAGCTTTTTTCGGTTGGTTCCTCCTGCCATTATTTTATTTGCATGTTTTATACCCCTGATGACCTGACGTCATGGAAGAAGGGACAGCAACTGACGCAGGACCCAAGACTTTGTTAATCAGGCCAACTGAGAGCTACTGCAAGCAGATAACCAAAATGTGATGACTGCAACAGTGAATATACTCAAACATCTACATTTATGGTAAGTGTACACAGCTGTACTTTTCCTGTTTCTGTGTTAAAATGTCTAACAAATTCAAAACTAATGAGTTTCAAGAAATGTGAAGGCTGTGGAAAAAAATGCCCGTAAGTGATAGACACACTCTTTGTATTTCTTGCCTTGGGGGCGTCCATCTCCAGGAGTTGTGCTCCATCTGTCATGCTTTTAATCACAGAGCACACCTGGAGACGAAGAACATATTAATATTGAAAAAAGAACTTGTGTTCCTACCATAACGTTCTGTCTGTGTTGTCAATCTTCATTCATGATAGATGGATTTTGGTTTTGTCCTCTGAACTGACTTGGCCAATATAACAAGCTCGCGCCAGCCAGAAACTCTTGAGCTAAGGTTATCCATATTGCCCCTGTCATCATCTTCTCAGATCGAGTTTGCCCATAAGAGTAAGAAAGCAGAGGCTTTGTCTTAGCAAATGGCGTATCACGCAACCAGGACCAAACCTGAACCTGCAGGAGCCTTTGGAGGAGAGTAGGAGGGTGGGATGTCATAAATGAATGAAGCTTAACAACACAGATAGAATGCAATAGCAAGAACATAACTTCTTTATCTGATGTTGATCTTCAGTCATTCATGACAGATGGGGCAGAGTCTCCAGCTACTTTGTCCTGGGAGGCCCTGTGGAAGGATATTCCAGAACACCATTGAGCCAAAGAATGCTCTCCCCCTGGAGACAGTGTCCAATTAGTAATGAGTGATAAAGGTATGAGGGTTAGTCCAAGTAACTGCTGCGCAAATGTCATCCATAGAAGCTCTCTAATGAAAGGCTATGAAAGTGGCAACTGATCTGGTTTAATGCACCTTGACTTTAGTTGTTAAAACACATTTTATTTTGTTAGACAAAGGAAATGTAGTCTCTCAACCATTTCTCCAAAGTGACTTTAGAAACTGATTTACCTAACTTGGTTGCTGAAAAGGACAGGAACAATTGATGTTCTTCGTGTTTCACTGTTGCAGTCATCACACTTGGGTTATCTGCCTGCAGGTAGCCCTCTGTCGGCCCAAATACCAGGGTCTTAGTATTTCTGCATCGGATGCTGTCGCTTCTTCCATGACATCAGGTCATCAGGGGTATAAAGACAGGCAGCCAACGCCATTACATCTGTCTTTCTTGCCGAGGAGGAGTCCGAAGCAGAAGCAGTTTGCAAGTGCTGGTCGGCTGCTACCTGAAATTTTAGTTTTTCGAGTTGATAATCCTTAAGTCTTCTAAAGCTAAGTACCCCGTTGGGGATCCTTTTTTCTTGCTCTAACCAATGTCAGAAAAAGTTAACAATTGTCTTGCCTGTGAAAAGCAAATACCTCACAGAGAATTTCATTCTTACTGCGTCACCTGTATAGGTCCAGCCCACGACATCCCTCGCTGTCGGTTTTGTGCCTTGTTTAACGCCCGAACTATTCATCGTTGGACTATTTTTGTTGCTAAATTCTTTTGCTCTTGATCTCCATATTCTGAAATGGCTTCAGTAAGCCATCTGACTACCGATCTTCTGAAAAACTTAAGGATAAAGACAGAGAGAGACCGCATAGGTCCAAAACTGCTGATGACGCTTCCGTTAAGCTAATCACCAGTCCATTGATATTCAGTGAGGTGCCTTTGCAGCCCCTGATGCCCACTTCTATGGATTCACAGGCCTCTGCTGAGACCCATTCGGAGTCTGGTATGCTGCGAGATGCTTCTTCGACTATGGAACCAGTGGATGTCTCTACCTTGGATGGGTCTGGAGCTGCTTTGCAGGCACCGGCTTCTGATGGTGTTTTCCGACCTACCGATGTTAGAATCAAACCAACAACTTTTTTAGCCAAAACTACCGAGTTTCTTAGGCCGAGAGTACACACTACACCTAGAAAACCGACTACCAAAGAGCATGCTCAGGCCCCCATGCCACAAAAACAAATGCTTAGAATGGCTTAAGACCTTATAACACTAATTAGGGGAAGCCAGCCTTCCCCTGCTAAGAGACAAAGAATTCAGTTGCCTTCAGATTCTACAGACCAGGAGTCCAATGACTTTGACCTTACTGATTATCAGGATATGCCCTTATCAGCCTATGAGGATTCAGATGCAGAGGAGTCCATTCCCTCTGCCTCCCCTCCAGAGGATTTTTGGTTTGGTGAAACCTTGCATACTTTGAGAACATTTCCATTGGGAATGCCAAGACTCTCTTCAGTCCAAAAAGAGACTCAGAATTTTTAGAGCTACCTCAGCACAGGCCTTTAGCTATTCCCCCTGTCCTGGATGTTGTGGATGATGTTTTCATGGAATCCAGTTTTACTCCAGACACCTTACCTCCAGCCCCTAGGAAACCTGACAGGTACTACCGAGTACCTGATTCCCATAAGTTTCTTTTCAAGATCCTACTGCTGATCCAGAGATCATTTCCCAGGGACCTAAAGGTATTAAGGCTACTACAGCCAAAAATCCTACTCCTTCGGACAGGGATTCCAAAGCTTTAGACAGATTGGGTAAGAAGGTATATACCTCTGCAACTCTTGCTATCAGGGCATTGAATTGCCAGTTTCACATGCTGAAGTACCAGCAACATATTATGGAACTCATTAAACAAAAAATGGTAATATTTCTAGATTGTGCAGAAAATAAAGATTTGCAAGAGCTTATGCATTCTGCAAACCAAGTTAGTAAGCATACTTTGCAATGTGGTTTTGATACCCTAGAAGCATCTTGCAGGGCTGCAGTCACTGTCTCTGTACTGAGAAGACATGCTTGGCTGAAGGAGCAGACCTTGACAGATCATGTCAAATCCAAATTACTAGACGCTCCTTTAAATAAGGACGTTTTGTTTGGCACCAAAGCAGAAAAAGTTCTTAAAAAGATCGAAGAAAAAGCTAAATCTATGCAAACTGTTAAAGAATTCTTACAAGTGCAACCACCTTGATTCAGTAGTCATTACACTTCAAAATACTGGTCCTTTCCAGCCCCCTCCAGGCCTTCCCAAAGAAGACCCAGGGGAACTAGACCACCCAGACTACAGTCTCAGGGTATGCAGAGATCTTAGCAATGGAGTGGTAAGCCACCTCCCTATGGAAAAAGTTCACAATGACTTCTCCACTCTACTTCCCAGCCCTGACCAATTGCTTATGCCCCTAGGAGGAAAACTTGCCCTTCATTGCAAAAAACTGGATGTCCATCACTCAGGACCGATGGGTCCTCAATATTGTATCCCAGGGGTACAAATTTTATTTCCATTCACTGCCAACCCCAAGCTGGTTTCCAGATCTTCCTCCAAACCAGTGGGCACAGGCTCAAAACCAAGTTCTTTCCCTGCTCAACATCAGAGCTATTCATCCAGTTCCAGTAGAACAAAGGGGTCAGGGTTTCTACTCCAGACTATTCCAGGTTCCCAGGAAAGAGGGCTCTTGGCGCCCAACCCTGAATTTTTCATTTCTCAACACTTTCCTGGTGGTCCCAAAATTCAAGATGCTTACTCAGCAACAGCTTCTTCCTGTGGTAGCCAAGGATGCCTAGTCACCTTAGACTTAAAAGAAGCTTATCTGCACATCCCCATCAAGGAATCATGCAGGAAATATCTACGTTTCAGGGCAGGATCTATGCATTATCAGTTCTCTGCACCTCCCTTTGGCTTATCTACTGTTCCCAGGGTATTCACAAAATGCCATTGCATATTGCAGGCAGAGAAATATCCAAATTTACCGTGCTTGGACGACTGCCTGATTCAGGCGGACAGCCAGGAATTGCTGCTTCAGCACCTGGCATTTGTAAAAAGCCTTCTCACTTCATTGGGGTACACCATCAACAATAAGAAATCACAACTAGTGCCCAGTCAAAAGATTGTATTCCTGCGAGCAAGCTTGGGCACAACTTCCCAGATGGCATTTCTCCCTTCAGAAAAACAGGTCCATCTGACAGACTACTTCAAGAAAATGGCCACCAGAACTCAGCTAACTGCAAGAAAAATACTGCAAGCCCTAGGGTTCATGGCCTCATGTATTCTGCTAATTCCATATGCAAGACTGCATATGAGGAAACTTCAGTGGTACTTAAAAAGTCTTTGGTGCCAACATTCTCAGGACCTGGAAACAGTCATTCCTATCATACCTTGTCTGAGGGCAGAGTTCCTTTGGTGGGCAGAAGCATGCAACCACAACAAGGGACTGCATTTTACTCTACCCCACGCTGCCCAAGCCCTGACCACAGATGCATCAGACTATGCATGGGGGGCCCACATGGCTGGCAAATGCATTCAGGGTCACTGGAGCCCAAGCCAAATGCTCCTGCACATCAACCAAAAGGAGATGCTAGCTGTACAGAATGCTCTGACAGCTTTCAGATCCCTAATCCTTCCAGGACAACTGCTGATAAAAATAGACAACACCACAGTTATGTGGTGCATAAACAAGCAGAGGGGAACCTATTCTTACCCACTCTACAGGTTAACCATGACTCTGTGGAGCACAGTTTTGGACAACCAAGTCCATCTACAAGCTCAATTCCTCCCAAGCAAATAAAATTCACTGGCAGACGACTTAAGCAGAAATCTCCTAGACCCACACGAGTGGAAATTGGAGCCCAGCACCTTCAACCTTCTGATCCAGAGGTGGAGGACCCCAGAGGTGGATCTCTTTGCCTCCCCCCACAACCACCAGTTAAGCAAATTCTGCACCAGGAACCCTCACAGCAGGACCTGGAAGGTGGAGCCCCTATCCTTTCAATGAGAAAACCTCTCAATCTATGCCTTTCCTCTTCTGCCCCTTCTCTCAAGAGTACTACTCAAGATAAAAGAAGACAGGCCAAGAACAATTCTGATTGCCCCAGACTGGCCATGCCAGCACTGTTACCCACTCCTGTACAGTCTAATGGTGCCACCCTGGCACCTACACCAGACCCCTACCCTGCTGTCACAGCAGGAGGGACAGATTTTGCATCCACAATTGCAGCCTGGCTTATTCCTTGAATACTCCATCAGCAACCCTAAGTAAGCAGGTGCTGGATGTCATTCTTGAAGCCAGAAGGCCTAGTACTAGGAAATCCTATGTGGAAAAGTGGAAAAGATATTGTTCTTGGATTCAGTCTAAAGGAAAGGACACAGCATTGCCTTCCTTACCTCTAATCCTGGATTACCTAGCAGAGCTACTCCACAGAGACCTATCCTTTTCCTCCATTAAGATTCATGCCTCTGCCATTTCGGTTCATTACAATACTGAGCCGCATCTATTTTCTCACCCTCTCATCATACAGTTCCTGAGAGGGGTCAACAACTTAAGGCTGCCAAGGAGAGCACCCACCCCTGCTTGGGACCTTAACTTTGTACTGGAAAAGCTCACGCTACCCCCTTCTGAACCTGCTGATTCAGCAGAGTTAAAATTCCTCTCTTGGAAAACAACCTTGCTTCTAGCCATCATGTCAGCTAGAAGAGTGTCTGAGCTACAGGCACTGATGGCTGTGGGACCCTTTATTATCTTCTATGCTGACAGGACTAACCTGTCCTTTATGCCTAAGGTGGTGTCCAGTGTAGCCCTAAACCAATCCATCCATTTGCCAACCTTCTTCTCTAACCCTCAGAATAAAGGGGAAAGGATCCTGCACTCTTTGGATGTGCACAGACAGCTCAGGTTCTACCTTGATAGGACTAAGCCTTTCAGAAAATCTGACCAGCTGCTAGACAGCTTTGCAACAGGGGCAGAGGGCAAGGCCATTTCTAAACAAACCACTTCCAAATGGATAGCACACTGCATTAATTTCTGCTACAAGCACCATGGAAAACCAACCCCTCAGGGGGTAAGAACACATTCCACTAGGGCTACTTTTACTTCTATAGCATTTCTCAGGGGAGTCCCTACCAGGGACATTCTGGAAGCTGCAACCTGGAGTTCTGTACACACCTTCACCAAGCATTATCACTTATCTATCTTTTCCAAATTCAGGGCAGGTTTTGCTACAGCAGTCTTGCAGGCCCTACTAGACAGCCCCAACTCTTCTTGACTGCCTCCACCCTTCCTCAGCTTTGGGAGTCAAGCCAAGTGTGATGACTGCAGCAGTGAAACACAAAGAATATAGTACAGTTGCGTACACTTACCATAAATGTAGATGTTCGAGTGTATTCACTGTTGCAGTCCTGGTTTCCCTCCCTCCAGCCCCCTGGTTTTCTCTATCTTTCTATCTCTCCTCTCTATGGCTATTCCTAATGGTATTGGTATTTACTTTTTACTGGTGGTGGTTTCCACAGCATGTACTAGCTCCCTGTTTGGAGGCTCCTGACATTTGGGGCAAGAAAAACTGATGTAATGGCATTGGCTGCCTGTCTTTGTAAACCTGACGTCATGGAATAAGTGACAGCATCTGATGTAGAAGTACTAAGACTCTGTTATTCGGGCTGACTGAGGGATACCTGCAGGCAGATAACCCAAGTATGATGACTGCAACAGTGAATACACTCGAACATCTACATTTATGGTAAGTGTACACTACTGTACAATCTGATTTCCGGAATGATTTAGTCCTAAGTAAAAATGCAGTTGTCTATGTACATCCAATAAATGCAGACAATATTCTCCTTTGTTAGAGAAAGTTAGGAAGAAAACTGGCAGGTCAGTGGATTGATTAATATTGAAATCTGATACAACCTTGGGTAGAAAGGAGGGGGCTAGTCCAAAGAGATACTCTTTGTGAAAAACTATGTAAGGGCGTTTCACACACAAGGCCTGTAATTCTGATGTCCTCCTAACAGAAGTGATGGCTACCAGGAATAAAGTCTTCCAAGATAAAAGTTTTATTTCGCAAGTGGCAGCTGGCTCGAAGTGTCAATGAGTCAAGGTTTGTAGGACTAGTGTCAAATTCCAAGGTTCGATGGGCTCTTTAAAGGGTGGTTTTAAATGTCTGACTCCTTTTAAGAAGGTTTTACAGAGACAGTGAGATATTAGAGAAATCTTCAAAACCATTATGGAAATTTGAGATAGCTGCTAAATGGACTCGAATAGTAGAAGTTGAGGCTCCTGAATGGAGTAAGGTTAGTAAGTACTTAAGCACTATGTTAATTGGAGCTGAAAAGAGGTCAAGTCATTTTCCTCGAGACCACAACACAAATCTTTTCCACTTACTAAAATAAATTTTCCCGGTGGTCAGTTTATGGGAAGCTAGAAGTATTTTCTGTACAGGGGAAGATGGATTATTTTGCCTGACAATTACTGGAAGTGGAGGTACCAAGCTGTCAGCTTGAGGTTCGATAGGTTTGGATGGACCAACCCCTGTGGATGTGATGGTAATCCTGGAGTCAGGTTCGGAGTCCACAGGCGGTGAACTAAGTGAGGCCACGAGAAGGGAAACCAGACTTGGCAGAGCCAATAGGGAGCAATGAGGATTACTTTGCTTTTTAACCAATGTGCTTTCTTTAGAAATAGTGGAACCAGAGGAAAGGGAGGGAAGGTATAAAGCAGTCAGGGGGGCCAATTGTGTACAAGCGTGTCCCTCGGAGACTCCCCCTGAGGGGGGATTTGGGCAAAGTAGCTGCTGCATTTGTGGTTGATGGGAGATGCAAATATATCTCAGTAATGCTGACCCCAGCGATGAAAAATTTCTGCTACCTTGGGACTGAGAGACCACTTGTGAGGCAGGAGAATGCACTTGCTCAGTTTGTCTGCAATCATGTTGGAGTTCCTGGGAATGTGCATTGCTGCCAGAAATCAGTTGGAGGCTAGCGCCCATTGCCATACCTGTTAGAGTGTGCTCAACAATATACTAAGGTTGAAAGTAACTTTGCTACAATTATGCAACATAAATAAGGTATAAGATAAAGCTTGCTTAAATGTAGAAATAGAGTTTAGTAATATGTAATCAGCATCCATACTAAATTACCATGGCTTGGAAAAGGAATCTGCTGAATGGACATTTTTCCCTGACAGACTTAAAAACAGGATGTATGCAAGAGGAAAAATGCAACATCTGCTTTTAAAGATGTTTTCTGCTTATAAAAAGAATGGACAAAATATGTTTCCTTAAATAACAGGACATGTTTATGACACTGTGTTTCCTCAAAAACATGTTTTTCTGCATGGACAACAGGACACTGTTATCAGCATTGGCAAAAGAACAGATGTTCTTATACAAAGATCCAAAAAGAATACAGGATGTTCACACTGTCAGAAAAGCTGGTCTCTTACAAGACATTGTTAAACAAGGAAGCTTAAAAATAATATTATCAAGTCAGCAGTTTGCATCAGCATCTGCAACAATTAGTATTGTTTCTACAGGATGAGCAATTCTCCAAAATAGAATATTAAGAGGAAATGTATATGCTTATGCATGACTAAAAGTGTATATAAAGAGCTGTATAAATCCAGTTTTGTTAGAGGTATGGCAGGGACTCATTTGTCCTGAGGTAAATGTTATATCTCTCACATCATCTGTACTATATGAGAAGTAAAGTTGGAACAGTACTTTAAGCTGCAACGTTAGTCCGTTTGATTTATTATAAAAAGTTATTTGTTACTGCTCTAAAGTTGATGCTGCAAAGTATATTCTCTCATCGGTGTATATTCTGCAAGTTTCTGTATGCAACAGACTGTAAATGCAAATATAACCAGACTTTGAATTTTAGCAGAATCCAGCCAGCAAGACTGAGTTTCTTAAGAAGACTTCAAATCCATCACACCAAGCAGTAAGCTCAATATAATTTTTCAATACCCTCATGGTTTCCGGACATAACAGGTAGGATCTGGTTCCCGATCTTTATTGATATTCCAGATGACTAACATGTCCGAATGGATAACGGTTGTCCCCGATGGGAGGGCAGATTGGAATTCTTGTAATGCCAGAAGCACCGGTCTCAGTTCTAGGACATTGATATGCAAATTGGCCTGTAAAGGCTACCAATGCCTTGGACTGTCTTGCGCTGAGGGGGGTGAAAAGGCACAAATCCATAATTCCTTTTCGACTTCATCCAACAATTCAGACCCTGCTTGCAACGGTTTGTTATGTGGATAGGGTGGGACATAGGATGCGTTAATAGGGACCACTGATGCTAGTTGCCATTGTAGTAGCCTCATGTGGAGTCTGGCTAGAGGAAGTATGGTGATTGTTTTATCAGTTGAAGAATTAAATGAGCTGGGACTTTGTCCTGAGAGAGTATCACCTGGTGCTGAGATCTTAGCCGCTGTAGACCATGATGAGTAAGAGTGACAAGACATGACCTTGCGTTGAATGTTGCTCCTATGAATTCTAGGCTTTGAGTAGGTTCTAGTTTTGACTTTTCTTTGTTTATTGAGATACCCAAGAGCAATGCCAGCTGTAGGGTGTAGTGCAAGGTGAGTAGTTGTAGATGCTTGGTGGGGGCGGTACGGAGCCAATCATCTAAATGTGGAAACAACCAGAATCCTTGCAGTCTCAAGTAAGCTGTTACTACTGCCATACACTTGAACACACTGGGGGCTGTGCAGACACCAAAGAGCAGTGAATGGCATTGGTAATGATTGGCTCCCAGCCGGAAGCGGAGATATCTCCTGGAGTGTTTCCATTTTTCTGTGGTAATACGCATCCTTTAGGTTTATCAAGCACATCCAATCATCTTTTTCCAGAAATGGAAGAGTAGACTGAACCATGACCATCCAGAATTTTGTCTGACTAACTAGTTAAGGATGCTGAGGTCTAAAATTGGCCTCCAGTCCCCTGTCTTTTTTGGCACTAAAAGGAACCTTGAGTAAAATCTGGATTCTATTTGGTGTGATGGGACTGTTTGGATGACTTTTTCGAGCAGCTTTTGAATTTCTTGAGCTGCTGCATCCCTCTGACTGGGTGGAATGTCTGGGATTCGGCTTTGCAGCTTCGGGCAAAGATTGAAGGGAATGTAATAACCTCTGGTAATTATCGTCTGCACCCAGAAATCTGAAGTTTTTGTATGCCAGGCTAAGTGGTGGGGAGAGAATCGTCCCCTGACTGCTTCCAGAGGTAAGCAATTGGGCCACTCTTCAGGAGCTGCCCAGAAAAGGAATCTCTGGAGCCCTGGATGTGCAGGCCCCCCTCTGCCAAGAGGGGGTGTATGTCTTCCTTGAGTTCCCCCCTCTGCCCCTGGAGGAAAATGGAAAACTCACTACGTGTCACGAAAAGGCCCTTGAGACTTTCTGAACCATATCGTTCCACTTCTCTGGTTCCTGTTGTAGGATCATTGGGGAGCAGAAAAACATATGCCCACAGCAGACAGAGTCTTGCTGTCCTTTTCACACCTGGTTAACGTGTCTTTAACTTTTGGACCAAATAGAGAGGAAGCGTCAGTGGGAGCATTGATGAAGGAAGACTTGAAGGGGTCCGTAAAGTCACACAAGCACATCCATGTGTGACATCTCAAGACAATACCTGAACCTACTGTTCTGGCCATCCCTTTGGTTGTATGCACAGTCAACTGCATGGACAAATTACATATGGACTCCAGGGTGGCAAGCTGGGAGGCAACTTTGTCGCATACCTTGTCAGACGCTGCTCCTGCTAGGGTCCCTGAAAGTTCTGTGATCAGGTCCCTTTGAAGATTGGTAAAGTGTGCCAAATAATTCAATGACCATATGGCAAGGGTCATTGAAGCGTAAACCCGCCTCCCTAATCTGTCCAACGTCCAAGACTCTCTGGAGGATGGGCAGCAGGACTCTCTTCTGCAAGATGTTCTTCATGTTTCACTGTTACAGTCATCACATTTGGATTATCCCTGCCAGGGTAGCCCTCAGTCGGCCCGAATACCAGAGGCTTAGTATTTCTGCATCAGTTGCTGTCACTTCAGGACTGACATCAGGTTGTCAGTGGTGTAAAATCAGGCAGCCAATGCCATTACATCAGACTTTCTTGCCAAGGACCCTGAAGCAGAAGCAGTTCGCATGAGTGCCGGTCGGCCACTACCTGAGTTTTTCATTTCCGAATTGAAGTTGAAGTCTTCCAAAGCTAAGTACCCCATTGGGGATCCTTTTTTCTTGCTCTGACCGATGTCAGAAAAAGTTAACAATTGCCTCGCCTGTGGAAAGCAAATACCAAACCGAGACTTTCATTCTTACTGTGTCACTTGTTTAGGCCCAGACCACGACACCCCCTGATGTCGCTTTTGTGCTTTAGCACCAGAACTATACGTCATCAGTCCCTTATTGTAGCTAAATATTTTCGCACTCAGTCCTCAGATCTTCTGAAAAACCATAAGGATAAATACAGAGACAGACCACACAGGTCCAAAACTGTCGACAACACTTCCGTTAAGCTAGTTGTCAGTTCTCCGTTCCTCAGTGAGGTGCTTTCGCAGCCCCTGATGCCCACTTCTGTGGATTTGCGAGCCACTACTGAGACCCTTTTGGAGTCCGGTATGCCGCGAAACTCTTCTTCGATTAAGTATCCTGCCGGATATCTCTACCTTGGATGGGTCCGGAGCCATTGAGCAGGCACCAGCTTCTGAAGAAGTACTTCGCACTACTGATACTCGACACAGACCAATGACTTCTTTCGTGTCTTCAGCTCTTTTGAAACCTACCAAGTTTCTAAGGCCCAGGGTATGAACCACACCCAAAAAACCAATGACCCAAGCTCAGGCACCTGCTTCCTTGCCTCAGTCTCAAATGCTTAAAATGGTGGAAGACCTTATAATGCTTATCAGGAGAAGTCAGGCTACCCCTTCCAAAAGAAAGAGATTTGTCCCTAGTAGTTTTATCTGAGCAGGAGTCTGATGACTCTGATGCATCTGAATATGAAGACCTGCAACCCCTCTCTGCTTATGAGGATGCTGATGCAGAAGAATCAGTCTCTTCAGCCTCTCCACCTGAGGACTTTTCCTTTGGGGAAACCCCACATACTTTAAGGGAGCATTTCCAATGGGAATGTCAGGACTATCCTCA
>NC_056751.1:159387034-159492034 GCF_019279795.1 Protopterus annectens
ACTCGCTTGTCATTGATAATCACTAGCATTGGAACAAATACGCCTAACTCTTTGGAACTGGGCAACTGGGATATTATTGACCATATGTAATGGATGACAACTACTGGCATGAAGAATAGAATTTTTAGAAAAAGGTTTTCTGTATAATGAAGTACTCAGTGTACCATCCAACAATTTTGTAACACATCTAAAAAATCTACTGTAAATAGATTCAATGTACCAGTGAAAATAATACCATACTCATTATTATTTAGATATCTTTTAAAACTATCCCATTCATCAAGACTGCCTTGCCATATGACCCAACAGTCTTCTAAATAACGACGCCACATAACAAGCTGTCTGGAATAAGGAAAATTTTCACAATAAATGTACAATGTCTCAAAATATCCCATAAACAGGTCAGCATATATGGGGGCAAATGTAGCCCCCCATAGCTGTACCTTTAACCTGTAAATACCAATTACCATTAAACTTAAATGCTTTATGCTCCATTACAAACTGTAACAATGATAGCAAAAATTCCATTTCTGCTACAGGATACAAACCTGATTGCTCCAGCCAATGCTTAACCCATTTATTCCACCATAATGGGGAATGCTGGTATAAAGGGATTGTACATCTAATGTTCCCATTTGACAGTCACTAGATAGCTGTATATCATCCATCAGTGTTAAAAAATATTTTGTATCTTTAATTCTAGCTCTAATCAAAGTTAACAAAGGCTTTAATTTAAATTCAAGATATTCTGACAATGGTTCCATCACTGAACCATGGCCTGCCACTATGGGCCTACCTGGGGGGTTATTTAAAGTCTTATGAATTTTGGGAACAAGGTAAAAGTATTGGAAAGAGGGACTATCTACTGTTAACTGTATCACTAAATCATCACTTACAATACCCTGTTGTTTTGCTTCAAAAATAAACTTATCTACAGCATATTTAAATCCTTGACAAGGATCCATAGACAACAAACTATATGAAACAGGGTCCCGCAATTGTCTATTAGCCACACTTTCATATTTCAACCTATCCCAAATAACAATCGCCCCACCTTTGTCTGCTTTTGTCACTACTATTTTTTCATTACTAGCTAAAGACTTTAAAGCTTGATGTTCCTCCATCGTCAGATTATGGGAAGGACACCTAAAAATATCTGCCTGATTAACCTGTAAATCCTGTAGGACTAGTTGTTCAAATGTCCAAACTGTCTTCTTATATGCAGGTTGAAAATTCGACTTTTTGAAACGAAAAGTAAAGTCACCATTCACTATTTGGGTAATATCTTGTTGAGCAAAATAATATTTCAAATTTAAATTTCTACAAAATTTTTTTAAATCACAAACAGTATCATAATGTGACACAAAAAAAGAGGGAACAAACCCCAAACCTTTATTAAGCAATTTTAATTGGCATTCTGAGAAAGAATAACTGGTTAAATTAACCACTATTTGGTTGGCTTGACTGTGAACATCCTTAACATCATTTAAAAGTCCAACTGAAACTGGGTCTTTGGGGTCTACCAACTGGCTCGAAACCTCGCCTCCAACTTGTCGTTTGTGTTGTTTTCGACCTCCCCTCCTAAACGGGATTTAGTTCTTTTTGACACAGGTGATATAGAAACATTTAACTCTCCTTGTTCTGGCTCCGTATCAGTATTTGAAAAACTAGATGACATCTCAGTTGCACTGAAAGTAGACTTGGGCTTACGTAAAATAGATCTCACTCTTTTACGTTTAGGTCTACTTTGATTTGTTTCTTCAAACCATACACCCTTTCTATTATGCTTCCAAGTAAACACCATGTCATTCTTAAAGTCATTTAAATCACGCTGACACTTCCTCAACTTCTGCCCCTGCAGCTCTTTATCATATTTATCCATTTCAGACAAGTATTGAGAATATATCTCAACATATTCCTTTGAACCAGTATACACATTAGTACGTTCATTAGTTTCCGCTAACTTAGCCATTAAATCAGGTAGCTGTTTATCATAATGTTCAACTAGCAACTCCATAAACATGTTAGAAGCCACTATTTGTATGTCCCGCCACTTTCTCATAAACTCAGCGTCATCAATTCCCAATCCTGGTTCAAGCTGAACCCTAAGGCCACGCGGAACAATTTTCGCTTTTAAATATGCTTTTAGCAGTTTTGTATGCCATACCAATGAATGTACCTTTTTTGTTACATCACTTAGTTGCCTAAAATGTTGCTTAATGTTCATCTGCCCCATGACGTTAGGAGACTCATCTTCTACAGTAGTTGTGGTAAACACCGAAACATCGTCTTTATCCACTGCCAATCTGTCAATAAATTGTTTAAGCTCAGGACATACTGCCATTTCCAAGCGACTGTGTACTTCTCAATCGTATAGTTCCACCTCCGTATTAGCTTGATTAATTCACAATCCCTTTAACAAGCCAAACCCTAGGCCTGTAACATGCTGGTACAGCACTCTAAAAAACAAACGACAAACCCAAACAGATGGCGTGCGTATCCAGCCTTAGGTGCACGGAAAACACTGAATATTCAATCCAAAACCACTTCCAGCACTCAAAAAGAGAGCCGCTACGAGAGGTAAAGCCTTTATTGCTGGCACAGTCTGTCCCACAGACCGGTTTCGCTTTACAAAAGCGGCATCAGTGTACATCCAAACCTTAGTGCATCCTATTTAAATTAGTCAGCATTTAAAGTGGCTGAATATTATCCCACTTGAGAAGGGATTTTTTGACACTGGAAATGTGTATTTACATGTTTTAATAACTATTGGTTACATACATAGTTGCCTTGAATATGTATATCCTATCCATATTTATTATTTGGTATATACAGCGTTAAGTTATGTCACTATGTATATAAATGTACTGTCACTTTAAATGCTGACTAATTTAAATAAGATGCACTAAGGTTTGGATGTACACTGATGACGCTTTTGTAAAGCAAAACCGGTCTGTGGGGCAGACTGTGCCAGCAATAAAGGCTTTATCTCTTGTAGCGCCTCTCTTTTTGAGTGCTGGAAATGGTTTTGGATTGAATATTCAGTGTTTTCCGTGCACCTAAGGCTGGATACGCGCACCATCTGTTTGGGTTTGTCGTTTGTTTTTTAGAGTGCTGTACCAGCGTGTTACAGGCCTAGGGTTTGGATTGTTAAAGGGATTGTGAATTAATCAAGCTAATATGGAGGTGGAACTATACGATTGAGAAGTACACAGTCGCTTGGAAATGGCAGTACATCCTGAGCTTAAACAATTTATTGACAGTTTGGCAGTGGATAAAGACGATGTTTCGGTGTTTACCACAACTACTGTAGAAGGCGAGTCTCCTAACATCATGGGGCAGATGAACATTAAGCAACATTTTAGGCAACTAAGCGATGTAACAAAAAAGTACGTTCATTGGTATGGCATACAAAACTGCTAAAAGCATATTTAAAAGCGAAAATTGTTCCGCGTGGCCTTAGGGTTCAGCTTGAACCAGGATTGGGAACTGATGACGCTGAGTTTATGAGAAAGTGGCGGGACATACAAATAGTGGCTCCTAACATGTTTATGGAGTTGCTAGTTGAACATTATGATAAACAGCTACCTGATTTAATGGCTAAGTTAGCGGAAACTAATGAGCATACTAATGTGTATACTGGTTCAAAGGAATATGTTGAGATATATTCTCAATACTTGTCTGAAATGGATAAATATGATAAAGAGCTGCAGGGGCAGAAGTTGAGGAAGTATCAGAGTGATTTAAATGACTTTAAGAATGACATGATGTTTACTTGGAAGCGTAATAGAAAGGGTGTACGGTTTGAAGAAACAAATCAAAGTAGACCTAAACGTAAAAGAGTGAGATCTATTTTACGTAAGCCCAAGTCTACTTCCAGTGCAACTGAGATGTCATCTAGTTTTTCAAATACTGATACGGAGCCAGAACAAGGAGAGTTAAATGTTTCTGTCACCTGTGTCAAAAAGAACTAAATCCCGTTTAGGAGGGGAGGTCGTAAACATCACAAACGACAAGTTGGAGGCGAGGTTTCGAGCCAGTTGGTAGACCCCATAGACCCGGTTTCAGTTGGACTTTTAAATGATGTTAAGGATGTTCACAGTCAAGCCAACCAAATAGTGGTTAATTTAACCAGTTATTCTTTCTCAGAATGCCAATTAAAATTGCTTAATAAAGGTTTGGGGTTTGTTCCCTCTTTTTGTGTGTCACATTATGATACTGTTTTTGATTTAAAAAAATGTTGTAGAAATTTAAATTTGAAATATTATTTTGCTCAACAAGATATTACCCAAATAGTGAATGGTGACTTTACTTTTCGTTTCAAAAAGTCGAATTTTCAACCTGCATATAATAAGACAGGACATTTGAACAACTAGTCCTACAGGATTTACAGGTTAATCAGGCAGATATTTTTAGGTGTCCTTCCCATAATCTGACGATGGAGGAGCGTCAAGCTTTAAAGTCTTTAGCTAGTAATGAAAAAATAGTAGTGACAAAAGTAGACAAAGGTGGGGCGATTGTTATTTGGGATAGGTTGAAATATGAAAGGTGCAGGACCCTGTTTCATATAGTTTGTTGTCTATGGATCCTTGTCAAGGATTTAAATATGCTGTAGATAAGTTTCTTTTTGAAGCAAAACAACAGGGTATTGTAAGTGATGATTTAGTGATACAGTTAACAGTAGATAGTCCCTCTTTCCAATACTTTTACCTTGTTCCCAAAATTCACAAGACTTTAAATAGCTCCCCAGGTAGGCCCATAGTGGCAGGCCGTGGTTCAGTGATGGAACCATTGTCAGAATATCTTGAATTTAAATTAAAGCCTTTGTTAACTTTGATTAGAGCTAGAATTAAAGATACAAAACATTTTTTGACACTGATGGATGATATACAGCTATCTAGTGACTGTCAAATGGGAACATTAGATGTACAATCCCTTTATACCAGCATTCCCCATTATGGTGGAATAAAAGGGGTTAAGTATTGGCTGGAGCAATCAGGTTTGTATCCTGTAGCAGAAATGGAATTTTTGCTATCATTGTTACAGTTTGTATTGGAGCATAATGCATTTAAGTTTAATGGTAATTGGTATTTACAGGTTAAAGGTACAGCTATGGGGGCTACATTTGCCCCCATATATGCTGACCTGTTTATGGGATATTTTGAGACATTGTACATTTATTGTGAAAATTTTCCATATTCTAGACAGCTTGTTATGTGGCGTCGTTATTTAGACGACTGTTGGGTCATATGGCAAGGCAGTCTTGATGAATGGGATAGTTTTAAAAGATATCTAAATAATAATGAGTATGGTATTATTTTCACTGGTACATTGAATCTATTTACAGTAGATTTTTTAGATGTTAGTGTTACAAAATTGTTGGATGGTACACTGAGTACTTCACTATACAGAAAACCTTTTTCTAAAAATTCTATTCTTCATGCCCGTAGTTGTCTTCCATTACATATGGTCAATAATATCCCAGTTACCCAGTTCCAAAGAGTTAGGCATATTTGTTCCAATGCTAGTGATTATCAACCACAAGCGAGTGACCTAAAATATAGGTTTCAGGCTCGTGGTTATAATAAGGGGCTAATAGAGAAAGCATATGATAAAGTTCAGACTATGGATAGGGGTGATTTGTTGAAGGATAAGACTAAACGTACATTAGGTCAGTTTAATAAAGTTAGATTTGTCACTACTTATGCTAGTAATTCTTTTAAAATTAGGGAAGTGATATCAAAATATTGGCATATTTTATATATGGACCCCTTTTTTCTACTTTGATAAATTCTACGTGTGAATTTGGATATCGAAAAGGCAAGTCAATTGGACAGAATTTGGCAGGTTTTAAGAAAGATTTAAGTCAAAAAATATCAGTGACTAGAATGGTAGGTAGTACATACTGTGGACATTGTAAATATTGTATAATAATGTCTAAGACTAGCTCCTTCACATCCATTAACACAAGAAAAGTATATCATATTAGTACTTTAATTACATGTACGAGTTCATGGGTACTTTATATGGCTATATGTCAATGTGGTGCATTTTATGTAGGACAGACGTCATGTTCATTAAAGCAGCGAATAGCTCTTCAAAAGACTGCGTAGTGCACTATATAAACATATATTGCAACATTCGTCAGCTCATTTTGTTTTCGTAGGAATTGACAAAATCACTACATTAGTTAGTGATGAGATAGCCATGCATAATATACTGACCTCTAAAGAATGTAGATGGATAGTGAATTTGGGGGCTATGTTTAAACCGGGTCTTAATGACCATTGGTAGGTTTAGGAGTAAGTCACTAATGGTTTATAGATTTTTGTTCATTATGTTTATTTATTATTTTTTTGGGGTAGGTATGGGTATAATTATTATTCAGTGGTTGTGGTATTAATAGCTTTATAAGATGATTCACCATCTGTTTAATATTATGGAGAGGTAGATATGCATTTATTTATTTATTCAAGTGTTCATATGTTATTTAGGAAAGTGGTTGAATATTATCCCACTTGAGTAGGGATTTTTTGACACTGGAAATATGTATATTTACATGTTTTAACAACTATTGGTTACATATATAGTGGCCTTAAATATGTATATCTTATCTATATTTATTATTTGGTATATACAGAGTTGAGTTATGTTACTATGTATATAAATGTACTGTCACTTTAAATGCTGACTAATTTAAATAGGATGCACTAAGGTTTGGATGTACACTGATGACGCTTTTGTAAAGCGAAACCGGTCTGTGGGGCAGACTGTGCCAGCAATAAAGGCTTTATCTCTCGTAGCGCCTCTCTTTTTGAGTGCTGGAAGTGGCTTTGGATTGTTTATATATATTGCAACATATATATATATATATATATATATATATATATATATATATATATATATATATATATACATGTGTGTGTGTCCAAAGTGGATTACTATGCATTTTTTTGCATTTAGCTTGAGACCATGGCTTTGACACCATGCATCAGTCTCATTTAGGCCCTTCTGGAGGATCTCCATGTCGGTCGGAGACTCTATTATAGCACCCAGTTCCTCCCCAAGATCTGAAAAGAAGCTTATATGTTTTCAGAAAACATGAACTTTAGCCTTAAAAAGTGCTATGGTTTGTATTGCCTTCCTCTGTAGTCATCTGTCTCCAAGAAATCCTAAGAGCAAAATTTACAGCTGCCCTCAGCTGTAGACTTCTGAACTCACATTGAACATTTATTTGGCTAAAGAAAAGCTTTTCATTACATTCAGTGATTTCTTATTTACTTGCTTACAAAAAAAAAAAAACCTTAAGGGTATTAATCCAGACATTCACATATACTAAGAGGAACACTGTACTCTGATAAGTCTGATGAATGCCAAATGCAGTGGAAAAATGACCTCCTTAGACCTAGAATGCCATTTCTTTGTTTATAAGCTGCACAGCATAGAATTAGTTCCTAATTAATGTAGACACATAATGGTCAAAGGCTAGATTACTGGTTACATGTGTCCCCAAGTCCCTAACTGCTGGGTAGACTCTTACAGATGTTTTTTCAGTATGTTCATTAACAGGGATGGATGACTTCCTAAAGGATACTATTATGCATTTCATGCCATTTAGTTTAAAATCCATGGCTCTGACACCAGTTATTTGTCTCTGTCAGCCCTTCCAGGAGATGACTATTGTTGGCGGATTCTATGACTGCTCCTGATTTGCAATTATCTTTAGATTTGGTCAGCCAGAGGCCCTTGACTTCAGTGAAGTAGATGCCAAAATGGAGCTGTCCCAGGACCTGATCCTTGAAGAACTCCGCTGGAGACTGGTCTCTTTGTAGAGGTGGAGTTCCCAGTTCTAACTTCCTAGGTTCTGTCTGTGAGGCAGCCTGATATCCACCGGGTGACTTAAGGGTTTATACCTAACCTCTTGAGTCTATCAAAAATGCCCGAGTGGGGTATTGTGTCTAATGCCTTGACCAGGATAAGGTAGGCAGTTTGAACAATTTTGCCCTTGTTCACTGCTTAGACATTCTCAAAGAAGTTCAACAGGCTGAGTAGGCATCACCTGCTATTGATGAAACCAAACTGGGTTGGAGGTTTCTTGTGTCATTGGTCAGTACAATGATAAAACAAAGCCTTTTTGGAGACTACAGTTATATAGTGATTCCAGAATGCAGCCTGTGATATTTTCTGGGACCAGCAATGCAGTAACTTGACTTTAGCAAGAGCATTGATGACCTTTGATAGTAGGGGGAGTTACATTTGATGGTATTTCCTAGGGTGATAGAGGTAAAGTTAGAACTGAATTTGTCTGCCAGTAGGTTTGCTATATTTTCTGGCTCGGTATACGTGGCTCCATTAATGAGCTCTGCACACATTTGTTTATTGCATTTGAGGCTGCAAACATTGTTAAAGAATGCCTTGTGGTTATCTTTAGCCTGGGAGGCCAAATTTAAATCAAATTTGGCTTTGGTAGACTTTAGTTGTCCTCTGAGCTGGTTTACTTTGAACATGCTTTTATCCTTCTGGGTGCTACAACTACTAATATTTTGCCATGATTTTCTTCTTTCTGTTATACAGCCCATTGATAATGTGATTCCACAAGGATGGCTTGTTTTCTTTGTTAGTTCTCTACTTATTCCTAGTGGGCACAGCAGCCTCTATTCAGCTATTGACATGGTTGTATGGGGTTTCTGTGGATAGTCCTCCACAGACAACATTGTTGTCAGGATATAGATGAAAACAATTTTGCCAGGTTATCACTTAATAGTAGGAAGTTAGCCTTAAAGTAGTCCTAGAACATTTCAGTGTAGCTTGGGCTCCGGGTTTTATTATTACTTCAAAGGAGACTGTTTTGTGGTCTGACCTTACCTGAGAGGACAGTAGACTAGGGTGTGTGCAATGCTTAACCATATTTGTGAGAACCATATCTAGTATGTTTGCATCCATGGTCAGCATATTGATAGTCTGTTCCAGGGAATTTGTGTCCAGGAATCTCTGTGCCTGCACATTTGGTGTCCTATATGATTCTTAATTAATAGTGGGATAGTTAAAGTCACCCGTGAATATGGTGTTGGGTTAGATGGTGATCATTTTCAGTAAGCTTAAATACTTGTTATGAGTTTTTTGGGTCATAGAGAGGGACCTGTAGATTGCAAGGAAGTGGTATGGGATTTTACATATGGTGATTTGAACATGAAGAAGCTCAAGTGTATCATCCTCTTTGATCCATTTTGAGGTATATTTATTCTTGATGCAAATTGAGATACCTTCACTGTAGTCCCTGCTTGTGTAGTAGCTGGTTTGTGTGTGTGGAAGGCATTCCAGCCTTGCACTGCTGGGGTGCTTTCCACAGCTTTAAACTATGTCTAAGTGACTGCACAGACATCACCATTCTCTAGAGAGAGGAGAGTTTGTAGGGAGTGGAGTTTCTTGTTTAGACTGCTAGCATTGAGGAGTAACACCTTTAGATTTTCTCTTAGTTTTAGTTTGCTATGTCAGAAGTATTTTCAGTGTGTCATTGTTTAAAAAGGGCAGTATGGGGGAGGACAGTGTTTTGCTAATATTTGAAAGCCTAGAAGGGAGAGGCACAGACAATCCCTGGCAAAGTAGTATGTATTTATTTATTTTTATTTAACATTTGTTTACTTGGAAAGTCTGACTTGGAACAAAGCCAATTTTCAGCAGAGGCCCAGGGAGAAATGCTCCAGATGCATGGCTTTGAAATGTGGGAGGAAACCAGAGCACCAGGAGGAAACCCTCACAAATGGAAGGAGGACATGCAGATTCCACACAGAAGGCACTCCAGCCGAGAATTGAACCGGAGAACCTCTTGCTGTAAGGTGGCAATGCTACAGCTGTACCACTGTGCCATCCTAAATGATTATCCTCCCTGTTGGGGAATTGAACCCTGGTCTTTTGCATGACAGGTGGGGATACTTACCACTATACTAATGAGGAAGGAATAGTATGGTCTGTTGAATATCTCATTCCATGTTGACAAATATTACACCTCCTTAGAATTACACCAGAAACTAAGCCAATTATTAAAGTCAGTCATCTTCTGTTCGTATTGTGACCTCATCTTCTGATAAGGTAAAATACTGCTTAGTGCTAAGCTCATATCAGCTTGGGACACTTCAAAGCTTTGTGTGTGGAAATTTAATTTACATTGTATGTACAGTTTTGATTATTTTGCTGCAGCCTTACATGCAGAGTAAAGGTTATATATAAGTTAAATTACTTCTAATTAGACTCAGGTTTTGAAACATGCTTTGAGAAGTGTGCTTTTATATGTAGTTACTGTCTCAAGAAATCCTGCTGCATCTGTTATATTAAGATGGTAAGCTTAGTTATGTAATCAGAACTACTGAGATGATCAAGAAATCAAATTGGTGTTTGGGCCATATTCTTAAACAATGGGATGACAGAGGGAAATCAATGCATAGGGTTATGTATGATGTTTCATGTACTCAAGTTTTTTTCAAACAAAACATCTTCCTGCAAGGGTCAGAACAAAGAAAAATCCAAGCCAAACAAAAGTCAAGGATCCAAAAGGAAATGACAGGAGGATAATTCTTCAAACTCAAGAGGAGTTCCTTTCTGAAAGATGGTCAACCCCCTAAAAGCACTGATTATGTTGAGTAACAGAGCACCTCTCTCCCCTCCGGCCCTTCCTTCTCTTCCTCCTTACCCCAAGCTCTCTCCCAACCCTGCTGCCTGGCTACAAATAGTCTCAGATAAATGGGTTTTGAGAATAATTCAGAGAGGATACACTTGGCAGTGGATAGAAAATCATCCCCTTTCAGGGAAATTCCCCTATTCCCACCAACCTAGACAGAGCTGTTTCCTCCAGTGCTCCATCACATGGTAGATCACATGGTCATAGAACCAGTGCCTGTGATGCGCAAAGGTAAAGGATTTTACTCCAGAATCTTTTTGGGATCAAAAAAAGGAGCACACTTCTAGACCCATCCTAGATTTATCCTTTCTAAACACTTGTAAAAGTTGCAGAATTCAAATTTCTCACCTCAGCCCTAGCATTGCTTCCAGACCTCCATTTCTTAATGACTATAGATTTCAGGTATGGTTATCATCATATTCCTATTGGTCCCAATTTCAGGAAAATTTTAAGATTTTTTTCTGTGTCTGGCTTACATTACCAGTTTTTCCTGCCTTACCCTTTGGGCAATCTATTACACCTGGAGTGTTTACAGAGTGTCTGGCTCCAGTGATTACCTGTAGCAGAACCCTAGGCATACACAGCTTTCCTTATTTAGATGACTTGCTGATTTGCACTGATTCTGTATCCAGGTGCTTGGAGTCCTTATACAAAGCTGAATCCTTATTTCATTGCCCGGGCTTCAAACTGAACTTTCAAAAGTCCTTCACACTCTCAAAATATTTTTTTCCTTGGGTGTCGGAGAGACACAGTAAAAATTATAGCCTTCCTGTCAGAAGATTAAGTTTTAACTTTTCAGGGCATTTTTTTTATTTCTCTCTCTTTGAGATGTGGCATTAGCAAGAGAGATCCTCAGAATTCTAGGCCTTATGGCATCAGTGACCCTCATGATGCCACTAACCAAGCTGTATATGAGAAGAATTCAGTGGTACTTGAATTGTTGGGCCTAGCACCTTCATCCCTCAGATTTTCCAGATACCAGTACTGGGATTTGTAAAATAGGAACTGCTGTGGTGGAGGGAGCAACTGTTTCTGAATCCATTACTTTCTTTCTGTCTTCCAACCCAATTCCAATCTGTCCAGACAATCTTCAGATTATGTGTGAGGAGCAGTGTCAATGGAAGTTCAAGTACAAGGCTTGTGGGATCCTCAGGACACTCCAAAGCACATAATAGAGATGTTAGCAGTGATTTCACTTATAGACTATGGGTCATCATCTAGTGGTTTAAAATAATACTATTGTGATGTGGTACCTGAACAAGTGTGGGGGGAGGTACATGTTCAAACCCTCTGCCCATTGGCAATAATGTCTTGGGAGCTTGCTGTTGAGCAGCATTCTTTGACTCTTCAACCACAGTGGCAGACAGACTAAGACAACCCTGGACAGACCCTCATGAGTGGAAACTCTGTGTAAAGGTCTTCCAGGACTTGATCCAGATTTGGGGAACATCAAGTAGATCTGTTCACCTCCTTTCAAAACAGGCAAATGAAAAAATTTTGTTTAAGACATCCTTGCCGCCATGCTTAGAAGACAAGACCCTCTAGCATTTCCATGGTTGGGAATGTTTCTTTATGTCGTTTTACCCTTTTCAATGATTCCCAACATATTTCTAAAGATTGAGAAAGAATTACCAAAGATCATTGTGGTAACCACCTTTTCTCCCAGGCAATATTTTTAATGCAGTTTGCAAGGGCAATTACCATGAGCTTCCTCACAGACTGGATCTACTCACACAGCATCAGGGGTGGGTGGTACACCCCAACTTATAGTAATTGCAACTGACTTTCTGGATGATTTATTTTGATACTTTTCAGGGACTTGCTCCATAAGGATGTGTGGCAGGTATTTAAGGAGGGAAGAACACCTGCATCGAAAAAATCTTAATATTTACAAGTGGAAGAAGTTGTGATGCCTAGCCAATAACAGAGGTCCCAAAAGGGTTTTGATCCCTCTGGTTTTGAAACATTTCTGTGAGGTACTTGGAGATGGTTTGTCATATGCTTCTGTCAAAATACATCTTGGGGCGAGCTCAGCTTGTTTGCCCATGGATCCCCCTCTTTCATCTCTTTTTGTGGTCATCTTATGAAATTAGTGCAGCATGTGAGACCTCCTCAAAAGCAAATTTCTCTTTCCTGGTATCTCAACTTGAATAACTGACCTTGCCTCCTTTTGAACCTGCCTGTCAGGCTGATTTGTGGTTCATTGCTTGGAAAATGGTTTTCCTCATTGCTCTGACATCTGCAAGTAAAGACACTGAGCTGCAAGCTCTCATGGTGGCCCAACACTATCTGATTTTTCACAAATACAGGGTTGTGTTGCATACTAATTTATCATTCATGCCAAAGGTTGCTTCTAAATTTACCGTGAATTCAGCCATTTATCTCCCAGTGTTCTATCCTGATAAAAAAAAGGGTAGAGAAAATTCTACATACCTTAGATATGCACAGACAGGCCAGGTACTACCTTGACAGAACAAAGCCCCATAGGAATGCTGAGCAGCTGTTTGCTTCCAATATGGGGGTAAGAAGGGTCAGCTTGTCTCTTAAGCAAACTATTACATGATGGTTGTCCTGTGCTATTGTTTTTCTGTTACTCCCACCATGGTAAATCTCTTACAGGCAAAGGTGAAGATCAGGTCAAAAGGCAAGAAACTGACTGCTGCATGTCTCATAACATTATATTTGTAGTGAGTGCTACAAGCAGGGGCAGGATCAACAATCAGAAGATTGGTGTGCAGTGGTTGCTTAATTCTTATTTTCACATAAAACAAAAAGTTTATGTGAAAATAAGACTTTTGTAAAAGTTGTTAAGCTATCTTCATGATTATGCCTTTCTAGGCTCTCACCTGTGAAGGGCAGGGAGTGCTGATATTGTTTGGGATGCAGAAGTCATCTGATTTTTGATCCTGCCCCTGCTTTTGTAGCACTGGCAGTAAAATACTGGTGTCCAATAGAAATAAAATGCTATGACAGTATGAGTGCAATGGTTAGCGTGGTCACCTCACAGCAAGAGGTTCTCTGGTTGGATTCTTGGCTGGGGTGTCTTTTGTGTGGAGTCTGCATATCCTCCCTGGATTCGTGTGGGTTTCCTCTTGGTGCTCCAGTTTCCTTCCACATTCCAAAGACATGCATCTGGAGCGTTTCTCCCTGGGCCTCCGCTGAAAATGGTCTCTGTCCCAGTCAGACTTTCCCAGTAAACAAATGTTAAATAAATAAAAATAAATGTGTTAAATATTACTTTTGTTAGTGTGTTGCTGTTGTGACTTTTAATTTTTTCTGAGTATTGTGCTACCCATTGCTGTCAGGTTATTTCCAGCTACAGCAGACCACAGAATCATGTTATCACTTAGCTGTGATGACATTATTAACAGTCTGTACATGCTAAAATATGCTTATTTATTTATTTATTTTTATTTTGAGGCCACATGAATTCTGAAATTGGCTACCAAGTGCTACAGTTCAAGCTGGATGGTGTTCAATATTGTTAGGTTGGAGCTTTAAACTCTGTTTTTAAGGCTCAGTTGACTAGGACCTTATCCTTTTCAACTGTGTATGGGAAAGGGATGGACTCTAGAAGCATTTTGGAGGCAATAACCTGGTCTTCTGTTCATATCTTCTCAAATTACTACAAATTGAACTCCTTTTTTGGATCCTTATCCCTCCACCTCACAGGTCGGATAAACTTTGGGCATCTACCCAAAATTCCATTGTGGCAGTGGATGTGATAAACATAGTATGGCTGTACAAGTTCTACTTACCTGTATCAGTAGATGTTAGAATTTCTCACTGCTTATGTGACAGCACCTGTGTGCCATCTCCTAAATTATAGCTGATGTGGGTTTCAAACTCCCTGATTCAGTTGTTGGATTTGATTTTTGTATGGTGGTGTGATTGGCTGCAAATTTACTCTTGCTAGATGATTCTAGCTTCAGGTATTTTGCTCTCCTCCTGTGTGGAAAAGAAAAAGCCTGAATACAACACTTCCTGTGACAGCTGAAGCCCGCCCCCTCAGGATATGCTGAGCCAATCGTCTGTAACAGGAAAAGAGAGGGACGGGAGTCTGAGCTTTTTAAAGCTGGCCAGTACTGGGTGACCTTGACATATAACCCAAAATGCCATTGAGGCAGTGTAGAATTTGAACATCTACAGTTACAAGTAAGACTTATCAGCTGTTCATTTCCACTTAGATTCTATAATTTTCCACAATGGGCTATAAAGGTAATGCTTCATGTTGGCAGTATGGTCATTATCCAGCAAATTTTTATTATTGCAAGTGGATGTGTATTCAGACTTCACATAAATGGAGGGAAAACTATGTTAGTGATACAAATAATAAGAACTGAAATGTTCCCTAGCTATATTGCTAGTAGATATTTTGAAAGAAGAAAAGCAGGCCATATGAATGTGCATTTTCTTGTCTCTGTGTTAACTAAAACATTCTCCACAATTGGTAGACTAATCTGTTCATTCCTTCCTTTATAGGATTGAAGGGATTATTATAATATAACTATTTAAATGAATATGGACTAGTTGTAAGACAGACTGATGTTGACTTTTGTCTCCTTTCTCTTCCTCTCTGGTGTTGAACTGTATTAATAATTGTGTCTGTCGTTTATTTTTCAGTATTTTCTTTTTAAGTATTTTTAGATGTATGTATTTTGCAAAACAGTTGCCCTCTTTTGTTGAGGTAGTTATATCTCAGTTTGGTCATTGTTTCAGTACATGGCCAAAAGCGTCCTTAGATCAGCCCACCATCCTGATTACCAGACTGAATGAATGACTGAATAAGTGAACAGATGAATAAATGCATATATAAATGAATAACTACTACTACTTGTTACCACTATGTTACTAAGATTTAATAAATTGTTTTCTAGTCCAAAGGAGCTTTTCTCCCTGTGTCTCTGCTGAAAATGTGCCAAAAGCTCAGCCAGACTAACCCGGTTAATAAATGTAAAATAAAAATAAATAAACATTTCATTGAATTTCTGCAGTTTTAATTATTTCCTTTGTTTACGTTATTATTCTTACAAGAGATTTTTTTATTCCTTAGACCTTTTGTTGCCATGTTTCCTGTGACCAAGTGCTCTTATGCAAAGCCTTCCTTGCAGAAACACCTGTACCATCTTCATTGTTTAGGGCCTCTAAATGACATTAAGAAGGGTGTTATTTATAGAGGAGACAATGAAACCACCTGGAAGTGCCATTGCAAAGTTCTGGAAAATTCCCTCATGGCTAACTGCCTCCAGACAATGGAATCTGAAGCTTCAAGATCTAGATTACTTTATTCAGTCTGACAAGCCTCTTAACAAATTCAAACAACCCAGACTTAAGAGAATAAGGAAGACTAGAATAAATGCATTAAGATCCACCTCTACTCCATGGCATAAAGGGAAAAAATGGTGGAGGCCTCCACCTCTACTCCATGGCATAAAGTGGTGGAGGCCTAACTGCAACCCAAATTACCCAAGTTCATTTAATGTCTCAGGAACTGCTGAAGCCAGGTGGGGATGGAAAATGAACAACCTTTCTTCCAGCACAGAGATCTCATTGAATATGCATTTTCTTGTGTTGTTCCACCTAAAGTGGATACCTTCCTTAATTTTAATCACCAGAACTGAGATCTGTCTGATGCCATGACTCCGTTTTTCAGGATAAAAAAAGCATTATCTTCTACTTCCAAAGTGACTGGTTCTTTAGGCAGGAATACAAACTAGAAGTGAGGGTGTCTGTTGAGGCTAAAAAGATGAAACCTGTTTCTCAGCCTCTGGCTGTCCATCTTACATACAGGAGACTCGGAGCACTAAATGGGTCTATATTGTGTGATCGAAGAGTCTACAAATACACAGCGAACACTGTAAACCGTGAATGTCCACGTCCACAAATTGTTGCCTTGGAAAAAAGTCAGCTGGCCGTTATTGGGAATTGTTCTTTTCTTCAATGTAGAGCAATCTCGGAGTTGGTATATTTAGTTAGGGGATGTGTGTGGGGCACAGCCCCCCACATCGGGGGTGTGGGGTGCAAAGCCCCCCACTTGATTCGTGGTTTTTTTTTTTATGGCCATGTGAATTTTTTCCTGAGGAAGAAAATTTGTGGATGTGGCTGTTCGTGGTTTACAGTGTTCGCTGTGTATTTGTCGATGATTATGTGTTCGAAGAGTAGACTCTTTGATCACATAATATAGACCCACTCTAAACAGGCTGAGATAGTGTCTCATTTCTGGCTTTTAGAGGACCACCTCTGATGAGTACTTAAAGGTCTAGATTGAATACTCAATGGGAATCTCAGAGATAGGTGCAATACACAGACTTCTACTTCATCTACAGTAGGCTGTCTTATGGTTTGGTTTTCATATGATGCAGTGGATGGGGTGGTAAAGGTGGCAGGTATTGACACTGCCAAACTCCAACATGTGACACTGTGCCGTATCCCTTTGCAAAAGATGCCAAGGCATAGTTTATGGTCACTGTATTTATGGGAGCCATACTTTATTGGAGCTCAGATCACTGGTTCTCTGACAGTCATGAAGAAAAAAAAATGTCAAACCATTATGACTCCAAGGTTGAATGCCACCATCCATAATGATCCTACCCCTGATCACAGAAGAGCTGCCAGATCCCATATGGTCATTCAGCATCTGTAATGATCCTACTCCTGAGTACAAAGGAGCCATCAACGACAGTGGTTCCACCAGATCAGCAGACACTTAGCAGAAGAACAAGCAACCTTCTCTTACTGGTTTTCAAAAAAAGGGGGTCATTGTCCTGAGGACAAAGCCATTAACATTTCTTGGTGGCCAGTTGCATTTCTGATCCCTAAGTGCACCATCCCTGGATGGCGATGATCAGGGATGGAAATGTTTCCATACTTGTATCAGAGTAATTGTCCTTAAGCCATGATATGTGAATCAGGGAGGTAATAGTTGAAGACTATCAAAATAGTTCTCAATTGCTCCCATTGCTAGATATTCCTCCATTAGAAAAAAAAAATGCAGCAAGGGGGAAGGTGCAAAAGCTCCTTCAAAACCAAAAATTGAATAGGTCTCAGCAGAAGAGAGATGGCTAAGCTATTATTTATTTAAGCACGCATATTTACAATGGTTCCTTTTGTTGCATTGTTGCCTTTAAGTCTAGTTTTTACTTTCTATATAAAGGCAATTGGATGTGTTCTGTGGATCTTCAGGTTGATTACTTGCATATCAAAATCAGGAAGCTCTCTACAAGGTACATCAAGTTTGGATAATAGGCTGACATCAGTTCTGATCTCCCACTGGAGAAGAACTTTTGCACTCTTAGTATTTTCATAGTCTTCTCATGTGTAATGTAGACAGAACTACGAGCTCAAGAAATGGTAACCAGTTTTGCACTTTGCTAAAAGCAGAAAAGAGAGAAATGTTGTTGCAAAACCATGCCTTTTCAAAGGCATTCAGGATGTTCATCGTGTTTCACTGTTGCAGTCATTACAATTGGGTTATCCTGCTGGCAGGCTACCCGCAGTCGGCCTGAATTCCAAAGTCTAGGTCCGGCGTCGGTTGCTGTCGCCTCTTCCCTGACATCAGTGCACCAGGTGTATAAAAGATGCAGCCAACGCCATTGTCTTCAATCTTTATTGCCGCGCAGTGCCCGAAGCAAAAGCAGTTCGCAAGTGCCGGTCGGCCAACTCCTGAAGTTTTCAAATTCGGATTTCAGATCCGAAGTCTTCATTAAAGCTAAGTACCCCATTGGGGAAACTTTTTTCTTGCTCAGACCAATGTCAGAAAAAGTTAATAACTGTATTTCTTGTGGGAAGCAAATACCTCATAAGGATTTTCATTCTTACTGTATTCCTTGCCTAGGCCCTGACCCTAACGTTGCTAGTTGTCGGTTTTGTGATAGATTTAACCAACGCACTATTAAGCGTCGGTACAATTTTGCATTTCATTACTTTGGCAGAAGATTTAATTATATAATGCCATCGGATCAGCCGACTATTGAAGTTTACAAAAAAACTAAAAGAAAAAGAAAAGGGCAGGCATCCGAGATCCAAAACCGATGACGAGGCTTCTTCTAGGCCTGTCGCCGGTTCGCCGGTTCTCAGTGAGGCGCTTTCGCAGCCCCTGTTGCACACTACCTCAGAGCCACAGGCTGCTTACGACTCCCACGTGGAGCCAACTGGACCTCTGGGAAATCAAGGTATCGGACACTCGGAAATCATTCCCTCAGATGGGTCCAGAGCCACTGAGCAGGCATCGGCTTCTGAGGGTATTTTCAGGCCTACACAGTTATATGTAAAACCTACTTCAGCTATAAAGGCAAAGACTAAAGCAGCTCTAAAGACAAAGAAACAAGTGCAGCATTCACCTGGACCGGTCTCCATGCCTAAAAAACAGATGCTTAAAATGGCCGAAGACTTTATTACTTTGATCAGGGGTTCCCATCCCCCTTCTGAAAAAAGGCCTAGGCAAGAGTTAGAATATGAATCTTCAGACCAGGTTTTCATTTCCTCTGATTCCTCCTCTGAACAAGATTACTCTATTCCTCCCTATGAGGATTCTGATGCTGAAGAATCTATTCCTTCAGCCTCTCCTCCTGAGGATTATTCTTTTGGGGAAACACTGCATACTATGAGGGAGCATTTTCACTGGGAGAGTCAAGACTACTCAGAATCCAAGAAAAGGCTCAGAGATTTCCTTTTATTGCCACAGCACAGGCCCCTGGCTATTCCGCCTGTTTTAGACATTGTAGATGATGTATTTTCAGAGTCCAGTTTTTCTCCAGACTCTTTACCACCAGCTCCAGTTAAGCCAGACAGATACTACAGGGTTCCTGATTCACATAAATTTCTCTATAAGAACCCTGCAGCAGACCCTGAAACCATCTCTCAGGGCCCCAAAGGGGTCAAGGCTTCTATTGCAAAAAACCCTATCCCCTCTGATAGGGATTCTAGAGCCCTAGACAGATGGGGCAAAAAGATTTATACCTCTGCTACCTTGGCTGTAAGAGCCTTAAATTGTTCATTTCACATGCTTAAGTATCAGCAATATCTTATGTCTTTGCTTAAACAGAAAATGCCAGCAAGTACAGAATGTGCAGACAATAAAGAAATGCAGGATTTATTGCATCCAGCTGAACAAGTTGGAAGGCATACTTTGCAATGTGGTTTTGATTCTCTTGAGGCCTCCTGCAGGGCCGCTGTTACAGGTTCTGTCATTAGAAGGCACGCTTGGTTAAAAGAACAGAATTTGCCGGATCATGTTAAAGTAAAACTATTACATGCTCCTTTACAGCATGATACTTTGTTTGGTGCTAAAGCAGAAGAGGTGTTGAAGAAAATGGAGGGCAAAGCTAAATCTATGCAAACAGTCAAGGATTTCTTGCAGGTACAGCCTCCCAGATTTAGCAGGAACTGGCCTACAAAAAATTGGTCCTTTCCAGTGTCAGACAGACCACAAAGGGGCAGATACAGACGTCCCAGAGGCAGATCACAGCCCCAAGGCTCATACAGGCCTAAACAGTGGGGTGCTTCTACCTCCAAAAGCGGAGAGGAAAAATCACAGCCATACAGAAAACAGTCTCAATGACTTCCCACTTCCAGCTCCAAGCACTTATCTTTTGGCAGCCCCTTTGGGACGAAAATTAGCACTTTTTTCACAAAATTGGCACATGATCACCCATGACAAATGGGTTCTAAATATAGTTACACAAGGCTACATGTTCCACTTTCACACCCTGCCAAGGCAAAACGGTATGCCAGATCTGCCACACAATCAATGGGCAGAGGCACAAAAACAAGTTTCATCCCTCATGGACATGAGGGCCATTCAGCAAGTACCAAAACAAGAGCAGAGTCAAGGATTCTATTCAAGACTGTTCTTGGTCCCCAGAAAAGACAAAGCCTGGGGACCTGTACTGGACCTATCTATTCTAAACACATATCTGGATATTCCAAAATTCAAGATGTTGACTCTACAGCAGCTTCTGCTCATGTTGGGCAAGAAGGCTTTGCTTGTGACTTTAGATCTAAAAGAGGCATACCTGCATGTCCCAATCAGACAAATGTGCAGAAGATACCTCAGATTCAAAGCTGGCTCAATGCACTACCAATTATCTGCACTGCCCTTTGGCATATCTACTGCACCCAGGGTCTTCACAAAGTGCCTGGCACCACTAATTGCATTTTGCAGACAATGAGGAATACAAATATATCCCTACTTGGATGACTGCCTTATTCAAGAGGAAAACAAGACCATTCTACTACAGCATCTGGCGTTTGTAAAAATATTACTAACAAGTCTAGGGTACACAGTAAACGAAAAGATATCAAAACTCGTATCCTCTCAAGAGATAATATTCCTGCGTGCAAGCTTAAATACAACTGCCCAGATGGCTTATCTCATGCCAGACAAACACAGACAACTGACTACTTATTTCAAAATGTTGGCAACAAATACCCAGTTATCTGCAAGAAAAATTCTGCAGGCCTTGGGTTTCATGGCATCCTGCATTCTGCTAATTCTATATGCAAGACTGCATATGAGGAAACTTCAATGGTATCTAAAAAGTGTTTGGACTCAACATTGCCACAGCCTGGAAACAGTAATTACCCTCATTCCCTGCCTGCAACAGGAGTTTCGATGGTGGGCAAAAGCCTGTCACCACAACACGGGACAGCCATTCCCCTTACCCACAGCCAGGAAGACTTTGACAACAGATGCATCAGATTACGCCTGGGGGGCCCATATGGCAGGAAAATGTATTCAGGGCACATGGCCTGCAAGTCAAATGCATCTACATATCAATCAAAAAGAGATGCTAGCTGTTCAGAATGCCCTAACAGCCTTTAAGGATCAACTTCAACCAGGACAACTACTAATAAGGATGGACAATACTACAGTCATGTGGTACATAAACAAGCAGGGAGGCACACATTCCTACCCCCTCTTCAGGCTAGCCATGAACTTGTGGCACACAGCATTGACTTACCAAGTACATCTGCAAGCACAATTCCTGCCAGGAAAGAAAAATACTCTGGCAGGCAAACTAAGCAGAAACCTCATGGATCCCCACGAGTGGAAATTGGATCCACAAGTCTTCAGCATGATAACAAGGACCTGGGGGTGTCCGGACATAGACCTATTTGCCTCCCCTCACAACTACCAACTACAAAGATTCTGCACAAGGACTTATCATAAGCAAGCATGGAAAGTGGATGCACTCTCTTTCTGTTGGAAAAATCTAACAGTATATGCCTTTCCTCCCCTGCCTCTCCTCCTCAAAGTACTCCTCAAGGTCAGACAAGAGAAACCAAAAATGATACTGATTGCCTCAGACTGGCCCCACCAGCACTGGGTACCCAATCCTAAAGAGTTTGTCTCATGGCCCAGCCTGGACATTACCTCAAATGCCTCGCTTATTGACCCAACAAGACAGTCAGATACTGCACAGCCAACTCAAAACCTTAAACCTGGCGGCATGGCAGATAATATAGCCTCTCAAGACACACCTCTCTCTAATGCAGTGATGGATGTTATTTTGGAGGCCAGGAGGCCTAGCACCAGAAAATCTTATACAGACAAATGGAAGAGATTCTGTGCTTGGAACCAAGCATAAGGTATTGACACGATTGTTCCAAATATTTCTCAGATTTTACAATACTTAACTGAGATGCTGGATAAAGGCCTTTCTTTTTCATCAATTAAAATTCATGCTTCTGCCATTTCAGCTCATTACAATACAGAACCGCCTATTTTTTCACACCCCTTACTAAGGCAGTACCTCAGAGGGGCCAACAAACATAAGACCTCCAAGGAGAGCACCAATACCTGCATGGGACCTCAGCTATGTCTTGGAAAAACTAACACTACCTCCATTTGTGCCAGCCTCTGCAGATTACATAAAATTCTTATCCTGGAAAACAGCTCTTCTCCTAGCAATAACCTCCGTTAGAAGAGTCTCAGAGTTACAGGCACTCATGGCTGTCGAACCATTTATAATTTTCCATACAGAAAGGGTTTCGCTGAGGACAAACCCTACATTTATGCCTAAAGTAGTGTCCAGTGTGGCCCTTAACCACACTATTCATTTGCCTACTTTCTATCCTAACCCACAGAATAAGGGGGAGAGAATTCTGCATTCCTTGGACATTCACAGACAGCTATGCTTCTACTTGGACAGAACTAAAGCTTTCAGAAAGATCAACTCCTAGTTGCATATGCTGCAGCATCACAAGGAAAGCCTATCTCTAAACAGACTATTTCAAAATGGATAGGCCATTGCATTCATTACTGCTATTCACAGCATGGCAAATCAGTACCTAAGGACATTAGGCCACACTCAACCAGGGCATCAGCCACTCCAGCAGCCTTTCTCAGAGGAGTACCAACCAAAGACATTTTAGAGGATGCAACTTGGAGTTCAGTGCATACCTTTACAAAGCACTATCACTTACCTCTCTACTCTAAATCCAGGGCAGGCTTTGCCACTGCAGTTCTGCAAGGGCCTTATAGCCTCTCCTAATCCTATTTAGCTCCAGCCTCCCAACCTCAGCTTTGGGATTCAATCCAATTGTAATGACTGCAACAGTGAAACACGATGAGCATAGTACAGTTGTGTACCTACCATAAATGTAGATGTTCGAGTGTATTCACTGTTGCAGTCCAGGTTACCCTCCATGCCCCCTTTTCTATGCTGGGATTTATCTTTATTTCCTATCCTATACAACCTATGTGGTGTATTTGCTTGTAGATGAAGGAAAAGTTGTTTTATATGCATACATGCTTATTGGCATAAATCAGCCTACCAATTTTGGGGCACCTGACACCTGGGACAAGAAAAACTGAATAAAATGGCGTCAGCTGCATCTTTTATACCCCTGGCGCACTGATGTCAGGGAAGAGGTGACAACAACTGACGCCGGACCTAGACTTTGGAATTCAGGCCAACTGCGGGTAGCCTACCAGCAGGATAACCCAATTGTAATGACTGCAACAGTGAATACACTCGAACATCTACATTTATGGTAGGTACACAATTGTACTTTGCTTTGTATTTTTTTATAGCAGAAAAGAAAAAAAATCAAATCCTGCAAATTTGTTCTAGAATACATTTTACCAAAGCATTTTCTATACTTGTGGCCTTCAGTAACGTAGTGAGACAGGCAACTGCCCTGGGCACAAGGTGTTTGGGGATATGTTCCTGAAGGCTTTTATTTGCAGTCAAACCTGAGTGCTGTAGCGCTCTGTGTGTGGTCTAAACCATAGCAAACTGCTTGTTTTTTTTTTATTTTTTTGACTAAAGTCTGAGCACTGTAGTACTCCATGCAGGCAGGGTGTAAAGTGTAGCAACTGTTTGCTACATTTTAAAGAAAATTAAAAAAAAAATGAAATAAAATATGATTGTCCTAGTGCTCCATGCAGGCAGGTATAAACTGTGACAACTTTTGCTACACTTTAAAATGATTTTTTTTTTAAACTAATACATGAGTGCTGAAGCGTTCCGTGCAGGCCGGTATAAACTGTTGCAGTTTGCTACAGTTTAAAAGACAAAAATGCCTTTTTTTAATAAAATATGTTAAGGGGGGGCTGGGAGCAAGGCACAGAAAGGGACCTGAATGGCTGGGGTGTATCATGCATCTGGCCACCTGGTTTGTGTGACATTAGAAGGAACATCTGTTTTTTTTTTTTCGCTCATGGGGGGGGGGATTCATAACTCTTTTTGCTCTTCAATGGAAGAGCTTGGGGGCTCATAAATTTAACAATAAGATAATCACTTACAATGTAATGATTTGCTTATTACCGTAAAGTGCTTTTTTTTTTTTGCGCTCGTGACTTGAAGAGCTGAGAGGGTGGGGTGCTGGTTTATACCAGCGGCACACACCACTAGTTGAACCAGCTAGACTCCTCCATAGTGCCTCACTGTATGACATATGCTTAGTGACCACTTGGTCATGTCTCCATACTTTCATTAAACAACATAAAATGGATGTGATATCCAGATCTAGGTCTTCTTTAGGGCAGAATCTTTAGAGGTGTATTCCCATAAGACATCCACTCAAGGGGGTTGTGCTGAAGATTTCTTCTGATTGTTTCTGTAGCCACAGGTCCGCAAGGTCTAATACAAACATTGTAGGTATTTATAATGCTGGATCTGTCAGAAGAGCTCTGGCAACAGAAAGAATCTGCTATCCTTCCCCTTCTCCTTCTGTTTGGCTTACTATTGGAGGTTACGAATGACTGTTATGTGGGCAGGAAGGGTGGGAGTTACTACATGGAACGTTTTGGTGTGCTTTGAGTACTAGTCCAAAGGAAGAGGTATTAGTCCTGATTATTCCTGCAATCACAGCTTTTCTCACAGATCCAGCATTATGTTGTGCATCCATGCTTTTGTATCTGTTCCTTCCAGGTCCTGAGATCTAAATCCAACCCTGTCCTAAGTGGTTGCTATAGTCATTAGGGATCCCGGAATTTTATCCTGAGAAATGTTAGCCGATTTGAGGACTGTCATACTTTCTCTCCTGCCTGTCCTCCTGCATCTGAGTTAATTTATCCCAGTTTGTTAGAGACACATGCAGATTCCTTTAACAGAGTTTTTGTTGGTGCATATTGCAATTTTGATATAGAACAATTAATACCTGTAATTTCAAAAATGGAGTCTGCTATTTTCTGCCCCCTGACTTTCTATGGACATCTCTCTCTGCGCCCGTGTAGATATAGTGTCCTGATCTACTACCTATTCGTAAGCTACCTCCACAACATTGAGAGTTTAAATAGAAACATAAAACAGAAAAGAAAAACATGCATAAATATAAAAAGAAAAAGAGTATTAGTGCGGTCCAAACCAAAGGAGCTTAACTTTGTGCAGAATGAGTTTTTGTTATTGCACAATACCATTTCAGCATTTCTGTATCCTTCTGTGCACTGCGTGCACACTGGGAATTCACGACAGTCATTTTTATGTTCCTTTACTTAATTCCACTCATACCTTCTCAGGTAACCCTTCCCCATCACCAAACATCCAGTGCTAGGTTATACATTACCTTGAAACTATGGGTGCCATTTTTAAATCCCTGAAGCTGGGCGCCTTCCCGGAGTAGCGTGCTCACCATGTAAGTGCTGTGTGACATCCACTTTTTATTCTAAATGTTTGCATAATATTAATCTTGGCATCCTACGGGAAATAATTATTTATTTAAAGTTTGAATATTTCTGTTATTTCTGTTATATTTAAAGCCAGGATACCTGTTATCCTGTGCTGTCTTACTGTATGTAGTGTAAGAGACATACTGAAGCAAGCGTTTTGAGGCATATGTTATAGAATGCACTTTTCCTTCTAAAATTTAAATGTGTAGTATGGGGTTCTTTTCCCTTGCATAATGCCATTTTAAGTCTGTGAATGCCTTCTCAGTAGACGGTCATATTTTTGTCTCGGTGCATTACCAATGTACAGTTGAACTCAACAGCATTATGTAGCAATGTTACAGAGCTTGCATTTTAAAGCAGCATACAGATACTGTGCCTGCTTGTCTGACTATTAGATAATTATATTACTATATGTGCTATAAGGTCAGTATAACTGTTGTCCCAGTAAGTTTTTTCCTAGAGTATTATACTGTGTCACTGGAACCTTACATTCTGGATATTTTAACTTTACATTTAGCAAAACTGAATGTTGTGTCTGCAAGTGTTGCATATCAAATGTACATTATGTGACACTGTATTTATTAGTGCTAGGTGTTTTTAGCTGGAAGTACTGTCTTTCATTTCCTATTGTTTCTTTGTCCCTCACCTAATCTTATACTCTCCCATTTCTTCCTTTAGTTTCTATCCCAGCCACATCCCGACAGTAACGCTTGTTCTAAGTCAGCCTGTTCTGCGACTAGCCAAAGATCAGGACCCACCTAACCCACAGTGAACAAAGTGTATTTGGCTACAAAAAGAAAAATAAAACACTAATTATGTTGTATGCCTCGGGATAAATAGTTATTTTCTATTAGTTTGGTGTCTGCATTAGAGAGCATGCCTCCAGGAACGCCAGCATTCCATATCCAGTAGCTACTTAATTTTTAGAAATAGAAACATAAAACAGAAAAGAAAAAAACATCTGTAAATATAAAAAAATAAAAAGAGTAATGAGCTCCAAACCCAAGTAGCTTAATTTTGTGCAGAATTAATTTTTGTTATTGTACAATATAATTTCAGTGTTTCTGCATCTTCTAGTCCTGTATAAGGTGGCTGATAGTTTTTGTGTACTGTGTGCATGCAGGGAAGTCACTCTAGCCCACTCTGTTCACCCTCACTATGCTCAGGCTCACTCCGTTACCCTATCCCATTCCCACCCACCCCCACATCAATTGCATTTATCCTAGCCAGTCTGCACCCACCACAAATCACCAATCAACCACTGTCTACCACATCACCATTACATAATATCATCCTTACCCCTTCCTGACCCATCTCCCATCTCACAAAGCCTCAACTACATCCTTCTTTTATCACCTCATTTCTCAGATCACTACTTCCCCCTCCTCTAACCCCCCCACTTCAAACCCAATACTCAAACATGATATCCTTACACATAATACTCATCCCATTATTAGTAACTGCTCTCTCCCTCACCACACCCAACAACTTCCTATTACCTACTTAAATCCCCCACTTACCAAGCCACTTACCCATACACAAACCCCCCACTAACTGTCCACACCAGCTTCAACATAGCACCCCACATCTACAACTCCACCAGTATTGAATTATTCTCATATAGATACCTCCAGTCTACTATCCCTTCATTAATATCACTAAAACAATCATTATTATCCACCAAACATTTCCCCCTAACTACTAGCAGAAAAACAAATCTCTAAGTATGTGGAGAGATACACCCCAATCTTGGCCATCCCCTCACCCAACAAAACACATCCATCACAAACAATTCCCCCAAACCAATGATAAATCAATACACATCTCTACTATCCAACATATCCAAAAAAATTCTGAGATCCTCCTCATAAATATAAACCTCAGAAGTCTTTTAAACAAAATACATGAACTCCACACTACCCTGTCATTATATGTTCCTGACATTGCCTTCCTAACTGAAACCTAGCTCAAACCCCACATAAACAATAATGAAATCATCCCCGTGGCTATAATATTCTTAGACAAGACAGGACAACAAAACAAGGTGGAGCAGTAGTAGCAATTATATATAAAGACACTCTTAACTTTGAGAAACTGCAGGTAAATGTCCCAGATATAGATAACACAGAACTTCTAGCCTCTTGTCTAAAAATCAATGACAGTAAATATGTTGTCTTGCTAGCCATTTAAATTCCACCAAACAGCAATTCTTCCGCCATAGAAAACCTACTCTCATGGGTCCCAGCTACATTTAGTCAAGAAACTATATTAGTTGGATATTTTAATACTGACTGACAAACCTACTCTTCAGATCACCTCTCAAATCACATAAACCCATATGGCTTCACCCAACTAATACATATACCCAATAGAGTTGAGAAAAGCAGCAACAAACAATCCATTCTCAATTGGATCCTAATAAACCCTCACTAATCCAGCACTCAGGCTGTCTACCAGACAGCCTAAGTGACCACCTACTAACCTACTTTATAAGGCACCATAGTTCACCCACAATACCAACATCATACCAACAAAAACGTAATACTAAAAACTTCTCATCATGCATCTTTAAACAAATACTTCATAATTGTAACTGGTCCCCATTAAAATACCTCCCATTAGATGCAGCAGTCGATTACTTCAACAACAAATTTCTAGATGTACTAGACACACTGGCCCCTATAAGACACACAAGATCAAAAACTAACTACTGCCCATGGCTCTCAAACGAAACCAGTTACTAAAACAGAGGTAAATTCTGGTACCAACATATAACTAACAAATCTAAAGCTTTCCTCGACAACTACTGCCACAAATGTTTGCAAAAAGCAAATCTGAGCAGATAAAAAACTGTACTATATAAACATGTAGCACAAGCATCAAAACAACCCACAAAAATTCAGGTCTTCCATTAACCAACTTATCCATCAAGGTCGTACTTAAACCCCATCTCCAAACATCAAAAACTCAGAAAAAAGCATAGCATCCCAGTTTAACTAATTTTTTATAAACTCTATCCGCTCGCTTATAAAAAACAAAAATAGCCCACAACAAATCATTCATCCCGCTATCGCTGACTCATCTACCTCAGTCTCTTTTCAACCCATGCAAACAAGTACAATAAAGAAATTACTAAGCCAACTAAAACCTACAACTCCACCAACAAACTACCAAATGACTACCTCATATTAGCAGCCTACGTCATCTGTTACCCAGTATCAATACTAATCAATAGATGTATCACTGAACAGTACGTACCTAAAATCTAGAAAACTTCCTACGTAATCCCACTTCACAAATGGGGCTCCTCACTAGAGTTATCTAACTATAGGCTAATATCTATATTATCACCTCTTTCTAAAATCTTAGAAAAATGCATCCGCTCTCAACTAATGTAGCACCTACTATCCAACAAGCTCCTTGCCAATGTACAACACGGATTTCAGCCAGGCTGTAGTACCACCACTGCACTTCTTAAATTTACCAGTACTGTTAACAAACTAAAAAACAGCAGCCAAATGGTTGCTTCAATATTTCTAGATATGCCAAAGGCATTTGACACAGTGTTCCAGGAACAGCTCCTACAGGAGCTTGCATCCTTTGACATATCAAAAGACACCTTCTCTTGGTTCCAAAATTATTTATCTGACTGCCATCAAGCAGTGAAATGGCACGATGACCTCTCCTCTGTGCTTCTCATTACAGTAGGTATTCTACAAGGCTCGATACTTGGGCCTCTGCTCTTCACAGTTCTGAACAATAACCTACACACAGCAACTAACCATGCTACCATTATACAATATGCAGATGACTGTCATCAGTCCCACACCTACCCTAACACAACTACAGGAGGCTACTCAAAAATCTTTTACTGCCATCGAGTCTTAGAAAAATACCAGCTCATCCTAAATCCCAACAAAACCAAACTAATGCTGTTCCCTAACCATTGTCATAAAACAAACTTCCTTCACCAGGACTTGAAAAATCACCTCATCTAATCACACCCTAATCAAACCCGCCCTAGAAACTAAGTTACTAGGTATCATTCTAGATGATGAGCTAAAATTTGACAAACATATATAAAAAGGCTCACATTAAATTAGGTTCCCTTTACAGAATAAAGCCATTCTTAACCAACTCTTCCAGACAAGTTATAGCCAGGATCCACCTACTATCCACCTTATTCTATGCCACTCCTATATTCACAGATCTCAAAAAACCCGACCTAAGCAAACTTGAATCATGCTACCACAAGATAGCCAGATTTGTTGCCAATCTGCCCCACATAATCCATGACTGCCTTGCTCTGAAACAACTCAAATGGCTAGAGCTTCCCAACCTCCTAACCCTAAACCAGCTTACCATAGCCCATTCTGTAGTATATCTACCTGACAAATGTCCAGCCCTACAGAACCTAGTACAAATCCACATCAATAGCAGGTCCCTACGGCCTCTGAAAAACAAGTACTCAAAGTTACAAAATTCAACAATAACTTTCAAGACTCAATATATTCGAACTATGTAATTAAATCATGGGACTTCACCCCCCCCCAGAATGTACTGAACACAACTAACCCATCGCAGTTCAAAAAATCCATCTAAATGACAACTGGTTATGCTCATGCTGTTCACCATTCTGAACTTATTTCTCCCCTCCCCACACCCCCTCTCTCTACTGTCCTTTTTCACTATATCTTCACTGCTTCTTGAACTTATGAGGTTATAAGAATTCATATGTTACCTAACAAGCATTACTGACTCATTGTATATTATGCCTTATTCTATGGCCCTGAAAATTTTACTGACTCTAATAACTTTTGTTGCCAAGTGTAACTGTGATAATATGTGTTGTTATGCAATTTTATTTGACCATGTCTGTAATGTTTTAATACATGCTGTTATGCTGATTTTATGTGGAGTTTTTTTCCCCGGGTCTCTGCTGAAAATGGGCAACTTGCCCAGTCATACTTCCCCAATAAACAAATGTTAAATAAATACATTTACTGAAGTAATAAACTAAGGGGGTAGTATATCTAAAAAGAGTGGTGTGAGGAGGAAAGCGCCCACATGGGGAGCACAGACAGAACACTTCCTCTTTGAAAAATTACTAAAAATCTCCATTTTCAAAATTATGGACGTGTAGGGGCAGGACGTCCATGTGTAAAATAGGAATGTGTAACCATTTTTGATGTTTTGCTTACTATACCCTGTGGCTATCATGCATTGCTGTCGACACAGCTGTAGATCTTTATTTTGAAAGAACATTTCACCCTTGCAATATATAGGAGTATTTGGGTTTTGTGTAAGATTCTGTGCAACCTGCACCTAATTTTATTAAACTAGATGTGGGTCATTTTAAGCAGTGTTTTCTGTATCTGTTTATCCAGGATCCAACTACTGCAAAAAGGTGCTCAGCAGTGGCATAAAGCTACTCTAACAAACCTGAATTAACTATAAAATTGCATTACCGGTGTTGTCAAGAATGCATGAGCACCATTTTATCACTCTCCCTTCCCATTTCTATGTGTGTTGTAATGATTACTGAGAGATTTCAGCCTTAATCCAATGTACCAGCTAAATTAGTTTCATTAGTAACAAAGTAAAGAACTGCTGCAAATATTGCCATAACACTATAAGCTTCCAAAAATGTATATATTGTTGTAGAAATAGATTGGCATTAGTTTTGAATATTTTCAGTACATCCATAGTACCCTTGGTAATCTGAACATCTTTATAAGTACTGCAGTGCAGTAAAATGTACTTTTCTCTTTCTATTCTTGGCAAAGAATACCAGAAAAATGTACATTAAAGCACTATATGTTCCCCTTACTTCTTAAGAATGAATGGTCCCGTGCAGTATGATATTTTTACACTTATATAATTAGTTACAAGTTTCCTAATAGGTACTTGACAGATGTGAACTTTATCAAAAGCAACAGATTGCTCAACACCTACAAATGATACACACAACTTCAGGCAGTTGGTTACCACTTGACTTTATTTTAGAGGTCTAATTTAGACTGCTGAGTACATTTTCCTCCACTGTAAAAGGAGTGGTCATTTATGGCCATGGGAAATAGATAATCTCAGTATTTGCTTGATCAGATCTGGTGAAGTAATAACTACTTATTGAAGTATGGGGGAGCAGTATAATCTGATAAACTCTATGGCTGAACATGACTTACCACAAAATGTTCTGCCAAGCCGGGGGCTTTCTTGAAAAACAAATCGTACAATTCATTTTTATCATGCATCAAATAAGTCTAATATTTGTCAGAATAACATATTCTTCAGTATTAATGCTTTTGATCACAAATATGGTTCAGTATGAAAAAAGTACCATGTTACAGTAAAAAGTACATCCTAGGTAAACAAAAATTAGGTGCTTACAGTAACAATAAATCCTACTAGTTGCTCTGTCCTCATCATTTGTAGGACTAAAACCAGCTGGACATGGTTGTCATGGATGTGTGAAGTTTCTCAGGCTATCCAGACCCCTCCCCTTTGCCCAAAACCCACTTAGAAGAAGGACCCTTCTCTAGATCTTATAAGACTGTGAAAGGGAGGATACTAACTAAAATCAATATACAAAAAAAAAAGAAAAAGAATGCACTGTTCAGGCCCACCAGGTGCATGCTGGAGGATGGTGGGAGAGAATGGTGAAGAGGATGCAGCTACCAATCCAAATCTGTCGTTACAGTATGTATGTAACTTTCAGTTCTGGGACTGTAGTCACTCCTCATCATCTGTGAGAGAAAGTCCTTAGCTAGCTTTGCAACAGAGCCTCTTGAATAATGGCACAAATAGTGGTGGGACCAAAGTAACTGCTGAATCTCAAGATCATATCCAGCTTATAATGTCTTACAAAAGTATTCAGTGATGCCTACACCATCCATGGATACATTCTTAAAGAACATTTCAGAGGTAATCATGGCGCTAACAAATCTGGCCCTAGACCAGTCATCAAAGATCTACTGTACTTTATGTAACAGAACTGAATGCATTTTGAAAGCCATTTTGAGAGAGTTAGCTTTGATACATCAGATCTAAATTCTTTGCTGAATAGGATGCAAACAGCTGACTTTCTTTTCTAGCTGCTAAAGTTCTGTCCACAGAAAATCTGAGCTGTATCTGGACATTCATAGAGTGCAACAGATGTTCTTTCTTATGTGTGTATAATTCAGGAAGAATAATTGAATATTAATGGCATATAGGTAAAGGATGGATATAATCTGATGGACATGCTATCATCATGGAGCACTAGATATGGAGGATAAACAGATAAGATCTTCATTTCAGATACTCTCCTGGTGGAGACTATAGCTACCAGGACGTCAGTCTTTTAAGAAACAAATTTGAAACTGGCAGTAACAGTGGGGTGATAAGGACATTGTGTTAAGTTTTCCAGAACAAAGTAGAAATCCCATGGAGGATCTAGATCTTTAAATTGTAGGTAGAGAAGAAGGTTGCCTTTGATGAATGTTTTGAAGATGTTAGAGATAAGGAGTTTGACTGCTTTATGGAAATTTGATATGGCTGAATGATGTGCTTTAACTGAGGAATAACTCAAACCAGAGCCAAAAGTTTGGGGCATGTATTCCAAAAATGATGTAACTAAAGCAATAAAAAGACCTAAGCCCTGGGTCATATCCCATATGGAAAGGAAAATGAATTTATATTTGTATAATTTCCATGTGTTTTGTCCCAAGCAGAGGTATCTAGACCACCCTTTCTGGGTACAGAGGGTCTCTGTCTATCACTTGAATGGAAAAATAAATTGATGTTTTATGTACAGATTGAAGGTCTGGGTGCAGTTTGTTTTTTGGAGGCGATAGCAGCCCCCCTGTTTGACTTCAGATGAAGGTGTCCAGAAGATGGGTCCAGGACAGGGAGAAATCACACTTGCAAAGGCCAAAATTGAGATACCAGAATGACCTTGGTCTTGTGCATCTCAGCTGTGGAAATCTTGGAATAAGTGGAAAAGGAGAAAAAGAAGAGCTGGGGGGGGGGTCACATTAGAATAAACAAATATCTGGGGCATTCCCCAAGTGAAAAGACAGCATTTGGAACTACTTGAGGCTGAGAGGTTACAGCAAGGCTACCTCAGTGCCGTTTCAGAGTCCTAGCTACAGTTTGAGTGAGGGACCACTCATGAGGCATCAGCAGGCAGTGGCTGAGCCTGTCTTCTAAGTTTGCTTGTCTCAGGGTATGAATTACATTGAGAAAGTCATTGTTGCAAAGGCCCTCCTCCAAACTCTCATGACCTCCTGGCAAAAGGAGATAGGAATGTGTCCTTGTGTGTTCATTTACGATGCTACTGTCATATTGGCGTGGATGGCAACAGCACCTGAAGGGAGGGAGTCTTGAAGTGATTGTAAGGTCAGAAGGAGTACCCTCATTTCCAGAACATTCATATGCAATGAGATCTCTGTTCACATTCCTCAGACGGGCTGCATTTGGTAGTGTCCTCACCCTAAAGCAGAAGCATCTATAGTGACCATCACAGTTTGAGTGGGGCTTGGAAGAGTCTGCCCATAGAAAAGTTAGACTCATGAGTCTGCCACCTGAGGTGATTTTACAAAACCTGATATAATGGTAAGCATCCTGAAAGTTCAAAGAGAACATCCAGTCTCTGTCCTGTGGACATGAAAGAATGAATTTTACCATGACCACGTGAAAGGGATCCTTTTGACCAAGTTGATTTAGGCCACTTAAATTGCAAATGGGCTGAGATTCTTCATTTCTGTGTGTACCAAAATGAAACAAGTCTGAAAGTATTGCCCTTGCAGGATTGATGGGATCTGCTGGATTGCTCTCTTTTGCAGTAGGTTTAGAACTTCCTTTCTTGCTGCAGCTTTCTGATGGGGGAAGATATCTAGAAAGGGAAGTGAAGGGTAGGCACTACAGTCTGGGAGGAGACAAAGGAGATTTAATAACATGTAGCTATAATTGTCTTACTTGTCCCATGTGATGACCATCCTTACTGATAAATGATGGGACAGGTGACTCCAACCTGCTTCTAGAGGAGAGAACAATCAGACAAGTTTTCAGGGAGCAAACTGAGTTCCACAGTATCTCTGACTGTTGTGCTGTTTTTCCACCTTTGGGTTGTAGCTCATTCTGAAAGCTGCAATGGCCTACACAGCCTTTTCTAGATCCCTTGTTGTCCTGTTGCTGTTGGTTGCATCTGAACCACAATCGACATAGACTCCATTGTCTTTAGACGAGATGAATTGTTTATATGTTCATAAATACTTACTAGGCTAATGATCTGTGAGGATCTTAAACAGACTAACCTTACATTCCCATGGTAGTTTTTAACTTACTTATAATTTGCATACAAATAATTCAGAGGTGGGCAGAACAAGGAAGTCTCGGGCATTTACTTCATGAGGGACATGTGAGCTAAACCAAGTGTAAATTTTCAGTTTTCTATACATTTGTCCAAATTGCTTTTAAACAGAAGAATGTCAAAGATGCTGAAAAGTAAGGTGTATAAAACAATGGTGCTACCAGTACTACTGCATGGTACAGAAACCTGGGCAGTGAAGGCAAAGCAGTTGAGAAAGCTAGATGTGGTAGAGATGAAGTGCCCGAGACAAATGCTAGGATGCACACTGTGGGACAGATGAAGAAATGAGGACCTTAGAGCAGAAAGCCAAGTAGCTTCAATTGCAGAGAGGGTCAAAGAAAACAGTATATGGTGATTCTAGCACATCTGCAGGGAAGCAAAAGACCATCTGGTGAAGATGATTTAGGACAGACCAGAAGAAAACAAGTAGAAATTAAGGTTTTCAGCAAAGAGATGGATGGATTGTGTGAGAGAAGACCATGGAAACCGGGTCCACAGCAAATCATTTGGCATATAAGATGTAAGAATAACACAGCTGTGGCTGGATCATTCATCAACCTGCAGGATGTGACAGCTGAGGATGTCCGATGATAAGTGGAAACTTTCTAGTGAGACATATAGAGGGAGGAGAGGTACAGACTGTATTTGCTGACCACTGAGGGAAATAGATGCCTGGGACAAAGTTAATTACGGGCGGTGAGTATAATATTCCCTATATGCACAGTTGTGTATAAACAGCTATACATTCATGGACAGATTGGAAAGGGTGACATGCTAGGTTTGGGCCACTTGTGTTCAGTTTAATGTCCTCAAAATATCAGGTGATATATGACAGTTTATTTAATGACTTAAAAGGCTTAGCAGAGGGATTGGCAGCATCTCATTACGGATTTTGACAGAGCTATGGTGAATGCTGTTAAGGGATGAAGTCTCTAATGCACACAAACATGGCTGTCTCTTTCACCTTGATCCAATTATTTGGCTGAGGATGCAGTAGATGGATCTGTGACCGTAGTATGACAGTGTGCCAGCATTTAAGATGTAGGTTAAGAAAATGCTAACATTGGCATTCTTACCCCCTGGATTCATCCCTGAACCTTGTAATGTTCTCTGTGAGCATTGCTGAGCTGACATAAGGCCATTGTTCTCTTGGGATGGTTTTATGATAACTATGTGAGGGATCTTCCACATAGGGATGATACCCATGTGTTACATGTCCAGAGGGTGTTACCACCTGTTTTGGTCTATTCTGCTTGGCTTGCCACCCTCTTTTAAGCATTTCAAGTGGACCAAGAGGAATGATTTACAGAGTGATTCAGTAGCACAGAGTAAGACATATTATGTACAAACTATCTCAGGGACATTTTACACTGTCTCCATTTGTGAAGCACATTACAGTTGTTAACAGTGTTTTCTATAGTTTTTCATGGGTGTAGGTCATATATTTTCAGCCATTGGGTGGTAGGTGACCAGTCTGTACATACTTCAAAGGCTTATGTTAAGTTGCCTTCATATGCGTATGTTGTTTTGTGCCAGTTAGGAACAAGGCCCTATTGTGCTCCCCCCATGTTGGGTGTCTCCACATGATTGTTATGGTACCTTTTCCATTGCTTCCTATTCAGGTTGTAGGGATTGTATACTATGCATCATATTTTTGTTATGCTCAATGTGCTCTGCACAATCTGTTTATTTACACACCCCCATCAGTTGTCTGTTTATGGACCTGTCAACATGGGTACTTAGGCTGTTCCATACTTAGACTGTTCCATAGGCCATGGCATCTATGTGTTGGAGAATGCAGAATCAAGATTGCCTCATGTGCACCTCAGTCAGTGTAGTACATGGTTTGCTTGTGGATTCCATTCAGTTGTCTCTGGCATCTTACAGCTGCAGGCTTACTATCACATTATTACAACCCATTGTCCATGCTGGATAGTTGCTGTTGAACAGACTGTGAACATTACATCTGATGTTGTCAATTTTCATTTATTCAACTAATGGGTTTGGATCTGATCCTGGGATCCGACTCGGCCATTACAGTAGCTTGTGGCCTCCAAAAACTCTTGAGCTCCTTCCCTGTCTATAATGTACCAATCCCTAACATCCTTCAAATGTAGTTTGCCACTTTCGTGTCTAGACTTGGTCACCTTCTGCTCTTGAGTCATAGAGTGGGAGAAATGTTTTTGCCAATATTTTTCCTTTTCAAAACAGTTAGATGCATACCTTTTCTTCGTCTTTGTATTACTAAACACCTTTTGTACACGCGTTAGTGTACATTTCTACCTAACATTGTTGGTAGGCCTAGTTTTCCTTCCCAACCCTTATACACTTTGTCTATTTCTAATTTTACCATTGTTGGTATAACTATATTACCTTTCTATTACATCTTGTGTAATTTCTTCAGTACCATTGCTGGTAATTTACCTGTTCTGTCCTTTGAATGATGATGGATCATCAGGTTAGGTGCACTATTCAGTCCTGGCCTGAATGAGTTAAGCTAATTTGCTTAATTACTTAAATAATTAATGGATGATTGTAATCAATTCTTCTGACTTTTTTTTCTTATATAAGTATGTGGAATTGTCTATTCACATTAATGCACTGAAGAAGCTAATTACTCAGCCGAAACCAGTTTGCTGCTTATGGATTTTTTGGTTTTGCCCTAATAAACATATTTTAAGATTTAATTGCAACTTCTCCTGGTGCTGGATATCTTGTTTTGGATTCTACATTATGGTTTAATCTGTGCACCTTGTCTCCTTGCTTGTATTTTGTTCGTTCTACATTTTGGTGTGCACACGCTGGAGACTTTTGGGGAAGATGGATCTAATTTAGTGGCATTTCACCCTTGCATAAGCTGAGATAGGCGCTGTTCTACATGGCATCCACTTTTATGACATCCTGAATTAATTTTAAAGTTTGGTATACTTTCTACCAGGTATAAATGTAGTATCTTTGTTTGGGCTATGATTCAAAGATCCAAGAGAAGTTCACATGTTCGGAGTTTGGCAGATTATTCCTTCTAAGCAAGTAACAACAAACTAGGACATTATTTTCTTTTTTCATCAAGCAGTCATTTGGATCAGGTACTGTCCTAATACACTTTCTCATGATACATAATCATCCATTGGCTGTTTTTTTGGACATTACTTATCGCCTGGATGTTTTTTGATATAATATCATCTTTTGGCAAACATACAACTATTGGGATTGAAACTGAAAGTGTCTTAACAATCTATATCACGTTGGGTGACTTAGTATGGTGCTTTTGGTCGTACTGATTGTTTTTGATATAACATCTTGGCGGGGATGCCATTTTTGACTTTCTGTTACTTATGTAAGTTCGGGAAACATCAACAGCAGTCTTTGTGGCCGGGGGGCACCTTCAACACGGATGTAGAAGCAGAACAATTGTTGGATAAACTTTGGTTTTTCCATTTTTGAAGTAGGAATTACAGATCAGGGACTATACATAGAACTGTTCCTGTTTTATGGCTGTTAGAATGTGTTTGTACTGGTGACTATATAAAAATATGATTCCTCGTTTATGGTTGCTTGAATGCACTTGGACTATTCTATTCAAGCTACAGTTGGGGACTTCGCTATATATCTTTTCTGTTATTGGCATCAATAAGCCTTTTTTGGATCACCATTTCAATATAATTATTTAAAACTATATGTGTTAAGCAATGTGCATGCTTGAGTTTACGCTTTATTACATCATTATGTGATCTTATTGGTTCTTAAGACAATATTGATTGTTTGTTGCTGACATTAATACTCTATATATTTTTACAGGCAGGAAAATATTCAAACAGGGGATGGTTTTGGGGCCCATGGTGGATAGCGATCAACATATTTGCTGATAAGCAGGCTTATGTGATTTTTTCATTAGTATTTTGTAGGTTTTTTGGTGACATATGTGCTGTTGGGGGGATGCTACATTGAGTTGATGACTCAGTTTATCATAGAAGAAAGGATGGACAACTCTCCAAAAGACCTCTGGAACTCCAGGTCAAATCAAAGTCAAATACCAGCCGCAAGAGTGAAACAAAAGAACGGTTTATTTAAGCTCCACACAAGCTTTTCATCAGTTTAGTTTAAACCAACTTCTTCAGAACAAAACGGATACAACATCACAGAACAACATCCCCTTTATATATATGCCCCTCAACCTCCTGGATGGAATCACATGAGACTTAACAAATACAAAAGATATACTGCAAACCCCCAGATACACAAGTTGCACCTGAACTAAATTAAACATTTAAGTTGTACAAGTAATTGACTTAGATGCAGCACAAAAACGCTGATGCTATTAAAGACAGCTAGCAAGCAATATAATCCTAAAATGTCCCTGGAGGATGGTTACTTCCTAAAGTAAAATAAAGTACATACATATTGCGAAAATATAAAATATTAAATATTCAAGAATGATTATTTCCTAAAGTAGAATAAACTACATGCATAATACAGAAATATTGAAAAACTGTACAATTAGTTATAAAATGGACCTCAAACAAATGAAACATGTTAAAATAGTATTAAAATAATCGAAACTCTTGCCCACATATCCGAACAAACCTCAAAGCTACACCCTGAAAAACGTGCTATATGTCATAAAAACAACCTTATTCTTTACATAGGGATACTTACATAAAAACATTTGAATTGGTAACTCGATAAAAAACTTACACTGTAAATGCCTATCCTGGTGAACTTTAATGCTTAAAACCTACAAAAAAGAACACTCAAAGACAAACACATCATCTGTTTAAACTTTTGAGTTTCAACATACATGCTATAGATAACATTCCATTGATGCCCGGATAATGGCAAGCATCCAATCTCAATTGCCAAGTCAATTCCCTACTCTCAAGGATAAGGGAATCTGGTCCCCCCCCTACCATCTGACTGGACATGATCAATTGCTAAGAATGAAAATGTATGTAGAGGGATCTCTGTAATATGCTTGGCTAAAGCATTCTCCTTCTTGCCTTTCCTTATAGAGTACAAATGTTCATAGATACGCTCTTGGAGTTTTCTGTCCGTTTTTCCGACATAGAAAACTGGGCAATGGGAACACTTAGCCAGATAAACAACTTGTGAACTGGAACAGTTGAATCTACCCTGTATCCCATATTTGGAGTCCCTGATGGCAAAGGTGGACCCCACATAGATGTACTTGCAATAACGGCACATGTTACATTTGAACACGCCAGCTCTAGCACTTGGGACCTTAGTTTTCCTCTCTAAAATGTTTTTGAGGTTGTGACCCCTTCTGAAAATTATCCTAGGGTATTCCACTCTACTCTCCCGAAACAAGCCATCCTGCATAATCAGACTCCAGTTTTTCTGGATGATAGAAATAATTCCTTTGACATCCATATTGTAGGTTAAAATAAAGCTACAAGGGTATGATTCCCTTTTGGATGGGCAAAAACTGTGATTGACCTGGGGTGTACTGGAAGAATTAAGGATAGGAACATAGAAACCTGACTCTCTCTTATTGCAAACTTCTGAGATTAAACCAGTAACAAGGTCTACTGGATACCCTCTTTTAAGAAAAAGACTTTTCATGAATATGCATTCTTCTAAAAAGTCACTATCCTTAGTCACCATCCTTGCAGCTCTAACCAGTTGTCCCTTGATAATAGATCTCTTCTAAGAAAAAGGATGACAACTGCTGAACTGCAAGTAACTGTTGGAAAATGTTTCCTTTCGATGCATTCTAGCGATGAAACGACTATTGATTATATCTTTCATTAAATCTACATCTAAGTAGGAAATCTTATCCCTTTCAAAACTAGAAGTAAATTTCAGAAACCCCGTACAGGAGTTGAAGGAATCCAAAAGTGAAACAGCTATTTCCCCGTCTCCTTTAAGGTTGATAAAAATATCATCCAGAAAATGTGTATACAATACCACCTTGTCTTGAAAGATAGGGTTAGTGAATACATACTCTCTTTCCTAAAAAGCCATCAGCAGGTTGGCCACACTGGCTCCACACGGTGAACCCATGGGTACCCCTATCTTCTGAAGATAATACTTGTTGTCAAAAGTTACATAATTGCAAGACAAGATGATAATCTAATAATTCACTGACCAATTGGATCTCCTCATTGGGAGCTTCCTTTAAACACATCATGGCTGGAATCCAATCCAATGCCACTGAATGAGGGATAGAGGAATACAAATCCTTCACTTCTATGGTCAAAAAATGACTATCAACAATGTAAGAAATTTGATTAACCCCAGCCAAAAAAGACCAAGAATTTCTAGATATCTGGGACTCACTCTCCACATATTTCTTTAAAATAGAATCCACTACTTTTGCGCATGCATAAGTAATGCTGCCTCTGGCACTAACCAGGGGGTGCATGGGAGGGTCTTCAGGATTCTTGTGAATTTTAGGAGACCCAAAAATTATTGGGACCCTCGGGGCTAGTGGAGAAATATAATTAAATAAGTTCAAATCTATTGTATTATTGATGAACATGTCGTAGTGTGAGGATGTCCTGAAAAGACCTATGTTCAACTCATTTCTAGAGACTTCCTTATAGGTTTCCAAAACCAAGATAACCTCCATTCTCCTTATATAATCCCCTTCGTTCATCACCACCAGTCCACCTCCTTTATCGGGTTTCATAATCCTGACTGGTGCATTGTGTAATAGATCCAATATTGACCTTTCTTCCTTATTGAACCCAAATCCCTGTTGCAAAGAAGGATGGCCCAACATATGGCGTATATCAAGTTCACTGATCTGTCCGAATAATTCCAACGAAGGGCATATGGGTGGATTATAAGTGCTAGGGACAGAAAAATTATCCTTGTCCCTAGTGAATTTACCCAACAGAAATTGCAAATTTAAGTTTCTGACAAACATCTTTAATTCTAAGATGGTTTTAGCCAAGTCTGCCCGTTTGGTAGGCACAAAAGTTAGACCCTTGGCTAACAGTTCCACTAGCTCTCTAGTAAAAATTAAATCAGAAAAGTTATAGATTTTGAAGTCCAAGCCTGAATTCATAATGATGTCACATGAGTTCGTAGAAACTTGACCATCTACAATATGGAACAGGTCTAGTTTCTCCTGTTTCTTGACCTGTTCCTGGGCTTCCAACCCTGGTGAATAGATTGAGACGAGGCCGAGTTCTGAAAATTTGAATTCTACACCTTCTGGACAGGGGTATTAGGTTGATGCTGAGTGGCTAAACGATCACTACGTCGGACCGGTTCACCTCAATCTGCTGGTTCCACATGTGAATTCACAGAACCACTAGGTCTCGGTTCCATTTCTGAACCAGTTGCACTAGGCCCATCAGAATAACGTGTAATAAAGGATAAAAAATTACCTTGTGATGGTGGAGGCTTAGAATAAGCAGTCCCTTCCTTGTATGCCTTCACATCCCTGTATAATTTTTTTATTTTATTAACTGTAATTTTACTAATATGTTGGTCAATACTACTGAAGGACCTTTCGTAGTCAAACCAATAACGGTGAAAATTCAAGTCATTCCTTATTTCCTCATCCAATTTGTTAATTTCAGTGGTCAACCCATCAGCAGCCTGTTGATAATGGCTACTTATCAAATTCAACAGTTCGAATCCATTTTTATCAAACAGTTGAATTAAGTCAGTATGGAAAGTTGAACCTTCCACCAACCCTGTAGGGTATTGCCAAGACCTAAGCCCCTTCGGTACAACTTTAGACTGTTTACATTCATTGAAATATGCTATCTCCAACTTGATTTTTCTTAATTTCATTAAACTCTGGTCAAACAAGTTTAATTAAGTTGGTAAATCAGATGTGATAGATGTACCTTGCTCTGTGGTGTTGGTACCTTGGTTGTCATGAAGGGAAAAAGGACAGCTTAACCACTGGTTCAAATTGAACAGTACTTGAAGGTTATTAACAATGGGAAGGACACTAGGAGGTTGAGAAGATGTAACCCCCCCCCATACAAAACCACTGTCGGTCGACTGTTCACCATTGCTATCCACTCTAGACAAAACGCTTACTTCTGTAGGTTGAATAGCTTCACCATGGGATGCAAAAAGACCCGAAGGCAACATAGCAGCTGAAATCAAGCTGCCTGAATTGTTCCTGTCGACATTGTCACCATTATGTTTGCCCCGAAACGTTGGCCTTGGGACTACGTTGAGATCCCATAAAGCCATCCAAATGATCGGATAGAAAATTCACTTTTTGTGTAAGTAATTCCAGTAGTTTTTTAAATTACCCGCTTCTTCCTCCGCTGAAACTCCGGACAAGGGAATTGAAGTAGCTTCCAACTTGAACAAACCACACTGACAAACTGTAAATAAAGGAAACAAACTACGATAGAAGAAAGGATGGACAACGCTCCCAAAGACCTCTGGAACTCCAGGTCAAATCAAAGTCAAATACCAGCCGCAAGAGTGAAACAAAAAATGGTTTATTTAAGCTCCACACAAGCTTTTCGTCAGTTTAGTTTAAACCAACTTCTTCAGAACAAAACGGATACAACATCACAGAACAACATCCCCTTTATATATATGCCTCTCAACCTCCTAGATGGAATCACATGAGACTTAACAAATACAAAAGATATACTACAAACCCTCAAATACACAAGTTGCACCTGAACTAAATTAAACATTTAAGTTGTACAAGTAATTAACTTAGATGCAACACAAAAACACCGATGCTATTAAAGACAGCTAGCAAGCAGTATAATCCTAAAATGTCCCTGGAGGATGGTTAATTCACTTGGCAATTGAGATTGGACGCTTGCCATTATCCGGGCATCAATGGAATGTTATCTATAGCATGTATGTTGAAACTCAATAGTTTAAACAGATGATGTGTGTGTCTTTTGAGTGTTCTTTTTTGTAGGTTTGAAGCATTAAAGATCACCAGGATAGGCATTTACAGCATAAGATTTTATCGAGTTACCAATTCAAATGTTTTTATGTAAGTATCCCTATGTAAAGAGTAGGGTTGTTTTTATGGCATACAGCACGTTTTTCAGGATGTAGCTTTGAGGTTTGTTCGGATATGTGGGCAAGAGTTTCGATTATTTTAATACTATTTTAACATGTTTCCTTTGTTTGAGGTCCATTTTATAACGAATTGTACAGTTTTTCAATATTTCTTTATTATGCATGTAATTTATTCTACTTTAGGAAATAATAATTCTTGAATATTTAATATTTGATATTTTTGCAATATGTATGTAGTTTATTTTACTTTAGGAAGTAACCATCCTCCAGGGATATTTTAGGATTATACTGCTTGCTAGCTGTCTTTAATAGCATCAGCATTTTTGTGTTGCATCTAAGTCAATTACTTGTACAACTTAAATGTTTAATTTAGTTCAGGTGCAACTTGTGTATTTGAGGATTTGCAGTATATCTTTTGTATTTGTTAAGTCTCATGTGATTCCATCTAGGAGGTTGAGGGGCATATATATAAAGGGGATGTTGTTCTGTGACATTGTATCCGTTTTGTTCTGAAGAAGTTGGTTTAAACTAAACTGACGAAAAGCTTGTGTGGAGCTTAAATAAGCCATTCTTTTGTTTCACTCTTGCGGCTGGTATTTGACTTTGATTTGACCTGGAGTTCCAGAGGTCTTTTGGAGAGTTGTCCATCCTTTCTTCTATCGTAGTTTGTTTCCTTTATTTACAGTTTGTCAGTTTATCATATTGTGGTTCACCAGGGTGCGCATTGCCTTTAATATTAATGGCAACTGCGCATAACTTTTACAGTAACTGCTGACAATATAGACACTCACTAGGACTTGGATATTCCATTATATGTTTCAATCTCAAACCAAATATTTATTTTGGGGGCTTAATTTTGGGCTCTTTAAATACAGAATATATAAGGTTTTCCATAGCTAGATTCAGGCATTTGTGTTAATTATTTATCTTAGAAATGTATTTTTTTGTTTAACAGTCATTGGTGAATGATTATCTGCTTTCGCTCCAATATAACATCTTGGGAATATTTAAGCACTTTGAACATAGGGTGATACCTGTGATACTATATCATATAAATATTGGATATATTTATATATGTGAGACCTTTTTATCCATAATTGGGGCACATTTATTGGTTATTGGTGGGGACGGAGATGAAAGGTCAGTCCTCCATTCCAAAATAGTGTACCTCTTTACTGAGTGTGACAATCTGTTTTTTACAGATTAATTATTCCATTTTTTAGGCCTCAAGGGTGTTGGATAGGTGGCAGAGATGATTGTCGGCCGTCCTTTACTGTTGGTCATATATCTAGATACATCAACCTATACAAGGTATTATTTTATTCAGATTGTTTACCTTGGAGCTCTATATTAACAGGTAATAAATATATGTTATTGGATGGCAGAAACGAAGGTCGGTCATCCGTACACAACTTATTGTTCTGATTCAAGTTGGGCAAAGATACTGATAGAGCATCCATAATCTCTTTTGATGGTATTCATCTACCAATTACTGTTTACCATTGTGTGGCTCAGGATGTGGTCCTTTAGTCATGCCTGATCTGTAGGTGGGAACCTTATACCTGTATTTTACTTAGTTATATTTTTTAACAAAACATTGTTTTTTTCTCTTTTTTTGGTTTGGCCATTGAAACAATTTTCAGAATGGTTTGACATATTTATACCAATTAATTTTCTGTATACTGTTGGTTATATTACATTGATGTAAAAGCTCTGTTTTAGGTCATCTGGTTATTCTCTTATTGATTAGGAATACGCTTAGATATGGATCTGACCAAGTTATTGGAAGGACTGTCAGCAGACCGTGATAATTTAGAAATCTTTGGTTTAGCACAACCTAATTCAACAAACTCCAATCTAGGAAGGGAGGATCTGGACAGCCTTTGTGGTATCCTATTTCAGAAAATGACAAAAAATATGAGGACACTCAGGTCCAATATATGGCATCTTAAATTATTCAAAGCTTATAAACTATAGGATATCACACCAAGAGGCCTTAGAGTCTGGATCCAACCTTTGGTGAATCACATAGATGACCAACTATCCCAGGACTGGACCCAAGCATAACATAAAGCATCCATGCTTTTTGTTGATGCCCTAACTGAATATTATGAAAGAACAATCAATTAATGCATATCAGAGGTTACTGCCAATTGTGAGGAAGTTAAGGTCTACGAGGCAGAGCTTTTTTTTTAGTACACATTTGAATAATTTGGCTGAAGATTTATCATTATTAGAGGAACAACTGATTAAGAAAAAAACACAAAAATTTCAGAGAGATACCATGGATTATGATAATGAAAAGCCTTTTGTGACCCAAAAAAATGTACGCTTTTATGGTTCTGGCCCCAAGGTAATCAATAGGAAGAAAAGACCATGATCTATATTAAGAAATAAAGAACAAGGCTATAGTGGGACATCAGGGGATGACTTATCATCTATTACTGATTTAGATTCTTTATCCACCCAAGAATCTCCAGCGGCCAAGAGGAAACCAAACAGAGACCCTTTAGGCATAAGAAACACAGGGGGGCAGGAAACACAATGATGTACTTCAATGGCGGTGACAGCGAGGCTTTTGATTTATAAAACAAAACTGCAACTGCTGACCAAATGTGTTTGCATGCCCTCTAAGTTACTGTACTATCCAAGCATATGACATTAGTTTTCACTTGGCAGTGTGTATTTGACAGATGCTGTGAATGATGTAAGAGAGAGATGCAGGACATTTCTTTTTCATCCATAGGGGAGCTTCCAAAACAACGGTGCCTTTTCGATTGCTCAGATATGTGTGCATCCTAATTTCTGAAGGAAAGCTTATTGCACAACCTCAAAAAAAGAAAATTAGAATTGTAACACTGTCACCAGATTCCCCCTTCTGTTTTTTTCACACACACATGACACATAATGCCTGACAGACTGCAATTAAAAAAAGGATACTAATTCAGAATTTCAGACTTTCTGTTGGCAGAGTCGTAGTTATTTTCTGACCACATAAGAGATCTCTAGATTCTTTTGTTTAAAGGATGCAAGTCTTTTCACAACCCTAAGCTGAGTACTTATTAAAAATAACAAGTTTAAGTGAAGAAACTGCTGCTGTTGCTGATGTCATGTCTTGACCAGAGTTTATTTCATTCTCTTGACAAAATTACAATATGTGTTTCTCAGAATTTAAAGGTTAACCACACCCACAAACTGAAAAAAACATATTTTGTCAAACATTCATATTTTGTCTAGTACTAATATGATGCATTACTGTAAGTGGCTGTAATAATTTTCTAATTTGTCATACCACAAAATGGCCTGATGAGGGCTGCCCTGCTGTGTCATTTCATTTTACATTCAAGATAATCTAGTTCTCTAGTATATAAAGTGCTGGAATACAAAGCACACTGTGGTGAGAACATTTGCTGTGATAGTATCTGCCGAGATGCGTATGCATATACACTGTTCTGAATTTTTTTTTTTTACTGCCTTAGATCTGTATTTGCAAACCACATTGTTTTAGCTAAGGTGATAAATTTGGTCACCTGCAACAAAGGTGTAGCAGGGCATGCATCACATATGCCACAGCATCCACTTTATAAATCTACAGGTGTAGATATCCTATGTAATACAAAGTCATAGAATATAAGTATATAAAAAAACTGCATGTTTGCCATGATTTATTTTGCTAGATGTCTTTTTTCTCAAAATGGCTGATAGGCTAAATGTTAATGGACACAGGAATTACATTCTGGAAGCTGGTGTACAAACTGGTGTACAGTTTCAAAAATTCTTGCTACATTTCTGATCTGTGACTCATAAAGTTCACTCAGATAAAAAAAAAGAATAATAATTAAAGCAAGTAGCTAGGTTTAAATGTAATCATTTGAAATGTTGGGACCTGCTAGAGCGAGTCTCAAAACACAGATTCTGAGTCACCAAAAAATGGACTTTAAATACATTAAGTTCAAAATGGCCCTTTCTCAGAATATTCCATTTGTTCTGAGGTATGATGATCTCGGAGTAGTATATATAAGTTTGGGGGAGGGGTGCAAGGGAACTTGCCCTCTGCAAAAAAAGTAGTTTAAAGGAGAAGAACAATGTTCAAGATTCGTTCTCCTGCATTTTCAGTCTTTTTGTTGGCACTTAACATTTTGCTTGCTGACATTTCTATAGAGAGACAGGTTTAAAACTTTTCATTTCTCTGCCCTGCAGCTAGAATCCGTGGCCTGCTTATTTACTTGATTTTTTTCATGTCATAGAAGTCTCTGATGTAGCTACTCTTCATGGTGTCAAAGACTGTGAGAAAAATACTAGCAAGAAATAACATGAGACTGATGTACAGAGAAACAGTTTCAGGCAGAACTCAGCAAAGGTATAACTTAAATTATGTCTTCATATGTGACACTCGGGGTTGCTTTAAAAGGAAAGAAAAGCACTCTTTGATGATAGACACTTAGCACTTCAGTGGAGTTGCCTTATTAATAGTGTATGTAGTTTTAGGAGTGAAACTGCACAAGAACTATAACTTTAAAATAACTGCTTACATTTGTCCAGGCACATTGTAACCCTATAATTAAGCTAAAGTGGTTTGTTGGGAAGATGCTGTAATCAATCAGCATATCTCAATTCCTAGCAGAGTGACCAAGACATTGTTGTTTAGTAGCTTTAATTTAGGTTTCTCTCTAGTTATCAGAACATTGTTTTCTCCTTAGCTGGATATAGCTCTGCCTTTAAATCACACATGCCTGGTTTTTATTCCATAGCAAAACAGCCACATTTTAGAAGTTTAGAAGTGGAACCCACAGAACCAGTCACATTGAGTACTGAAAATTCCTTTTGTCATTTGTACAAAAACTTCCCATTTATAGTCAAAAGTAAGATGAACATTAATATGAGGTATTGGAGCCATATCCTTGGCATAAAGGTCACAGACTAAGGTCAAGGTCAGGTGAGCTTCAACCTATCACTCCCAGATGAAACTGAGTGCTCGTACTTTGCAGTCTGTTCTGGGTTGTGCTACAAACTGACAAACAGCATAGCACTGGTTGGACAGAGAGGGTGCTGCAGGTTTTGGCTTGACCACTCAGCTGAGATCTCAACCCATATAGCTGTGGCAATGGGGAGTCCTACTGGGGATCTGGAGAAAAGTGGAGAAACCAGCCCAAAACTGACTGTGGTCTCTGTGTGCTCTTAAGGGAAATTGCACTTTACTATGTGTGTACTTATCATCCTTCCAATGTGTACATCCCTCACTGTTGCCAGTGGTGAGGATCGAGGCTCCTTGATTACTGGCCCAGTGCAGGGGTGTGACATACATAAATGATCATGTGCTTATAATGGCTGAAATGACATACTTGCTTTGCTTTCTTGTCTTTCTCTGTCATACTGCTTTAGCCACTAGGCTGGGATTGTAATTTGTATTGTCGTACAGGTAATGTAATTTAGTTTTAATTTGCTTTTCCTGGCTATGAATTATGCTGCACGGATTCTTGTGGCAGCAACGACAGTCTACTGGTTGCTGCCACAAGAAAAGAGAAGAATAATAAAAACTTTTGTTGGAAACCTACATAAGATAGCAGGTGCTGAAAAATCTGACACTTCAAAGAAAGAACAAATTCATGATAAATATGCTTGTTCCTGGTGCTGCAAATGGTGGTGTTTCTCAGATATTTAAAAGGGAGCCAGTGCTAACGTCAGAGGAAGAAGTACAAATAACCCACTAGAATTTACAGAATTACAGTTTACCAACAGTAAATAAAAATGTGAATCAAGTTAAATATAAACTATCCTAGAAAAGAGAGAAAAAGCTAGAAGAGCAAACCAACTATTTAAGCATGGCCAACATGGCAGTTCTAATAGACAATATATTGAATTAAAGCAGTAGGTTTACTTCAAAATGGAATAATTATAGATACAATTGCATGCATGATCTTAATGGTGCATGCCCAACACATCATAAAAGATGTCACAAATGCAGCAAGCCTAACCATTCTGAAGCAACATGGAATACCAACATTTCTCTCTTCTTCATATTCTGAGACTGTGAGATTCTTACATATAACTTTGGAGGGTGGGAGATTTGCCTTCCACATGGGAGTGCAAGGGGCTTGCATTTCTCAAAAAACACTTTCTAGAAAAGTTTTGAGGGGAAGGTTTGACTGGTTGTTTTCATCTGTTTGAATCTTTTGTTGGATTCAGTTCAACTACATATAGGGAAACCACTCTTGGGATGATTAAATAATTTGGAAAAGTTCTACATAGGCTTTGATTGGTGATTCAACCAGTTATGATCTGCTGAAGGCTGATACTAGGGTCCTGCTTTTTTTAAAAATTGAAATCCATATTGTAATGGGCACAGTTGTTATATTATGAGCAACCAAACCAAAGTGATATGATTAGTTATGGCCTGGGGATTACACCTTTGCAAGGGTACGAAAGCAGGTTGCAGCTAGTTGCATTCTGTTCATATGGTTGGACTGGAGCTGAATGTCACTATTCTGAAACTGAGAGAAATTATACTAGCATGAGTTTGGCATACAAAAAGTTTGCTCATTACTAGTTGGGTATAGACAGTGTTTGTTTGCAATCATTTCATAATTTACTTTACCCTTTTTATGTACTTGTACCCTTGATTAATTCATATGATTTGTACAAAACTTCATTAATATTTTAGAATTTGCTGTTGTATTAAATGACACTTAATGCTAAAGCAGTTCATATTCCAAGAAAATAACTTGTAGTGGTTACTTTACTCAAAGGACTTTAATGGAAAGCTCAGCATTACAAATGAAGGACAATATTGTGGTATCCATGCAAATGACAGTAACCAGTAGACTGTCGTTGCTGCCACAAGAATCCGTGCAGCATAATTCATAGCCAGGAAAAGCAAATTAAAACTAAATTACATTACCTGTGCTGCAATACAAATTACAATCCCAGCCTAGTGGCTAAAGCAGTATGACAGAGAAAGACAAGAAAGCAAAGCAAGTATGTCATTTCAGCCATCAGAGATGGCTAGTTTCTGGATCATTGATTCTGAATTCATTACCCGTATTAGATGATAGTATGACTTAATGCACACAATTAAAAATTAAAATTAAATTACACACCGAGTAGATGTGCTTTATTGAGAACAGCAACAGCTTTTTCAGCCTTTTTTTTATAATCGATCTCTTTAACCTGGTCAGTATGCTTAGTAAAATATCTCTGCACTCTGTTCAGTCTTTTAAGCTGACCACAATTATAAATGCAGACAAGTGCGCAGTCCTCAATATGGGATCTGACCTCTGTTTTATATACTTTTTTTTGTCTGTGATAGTGATAGTTCTTAGTATGTCTTTGACTGCCACATAGCATTTCCTTATAAACCCCCTTAGATTTGATTCAAATGAGAAATCACCATCAGTTATCACCCCGAGGTCCATGATGTTTGGCACATCTTCCAGAATGATACTATTCAGACTATAAGGATGGTGTGGATTCTTGCCACCAAAATAAATCATTAAACTCTATTGATTTACTTTTTTGCACTGCTCTCTTATGCATCCAGGAAACTTTGTAATCTAAACTGATCATCCACTATCAAAGTTACCTTTGCATCGTCTACAGATTTTTGACATCAGTGTTGTTATTCTTTGGAAAATCTGACATAAAGGTGATAAGCAGTTTTGGATGGGTCTATATTAGAACACCGAACTTTCAAAATTTTGTGTGTTCTAATATCAGCCCGTTTTCAGTGAACGTTGAAAATATTGAAGAAACAGAAAACCGAATTTTTTCCTAGGGAAAGAATTTGGTTGTCCGTTTCTGTTGCTTTGGTATTTTCAGCGCTGTGGTGGAAAGTTACGGGTCAGATTCAGGTAAGTGTGCGATTGTGTGGACATGAGGGTTAGGGCAGGGTTGGTGAATTAGGGTTAGGGCGCGGGTGAGGTGACTGTGTGATAGTGACTGACCTTAGGGTTAGGATTTGGGTTAAGGTAAGTGGATAGTTACTGGTGTATGTATAGTTTAGTGTAGGGTTAAGTGTAAGAGTTTAGGTGTATGTGTGTGGATTGCTGTTTGTTTGGTGTGCTTGTGTTATGTGTATGTGTTTTGGAACAGGAAATTTTTTCCCTCGGAAAAAAATTGCTGTTCTGTATGTTCGATGGTTTAAATTTTCAATTAGTAGGGTTCCCAGGAACACAAAGCAAAGATCACCACGATGTATGGATATAAATCTGATTATTTTATTAAAATAACAAGCGCGATAATGGACTGTATGCTTCTTCAGGTTACAATAATTAATAAAAAAGCCAAGAGCTTATATAGCAGAGAACATTCCTTAATTTCCCGCTTTTTCTTTCATTCAATTAAATGATCAATCAATAATGCACTTAGCATCAATTCATTGCATTCAAATCTTGCTTAAAACTTTTGTTTTGAGCTGCATGTTTAAAACATTTGAGAAATGATGCTATAGCTCACTTCTAAAAAGCAAACATAAACTTATATTGATGGTATCAATAATATTAAGTTCGCATTTTAGCTTGAAATGTTAAAGCACTACAAAGAGCCCAGCTAAATAAATAAAACAAAGTCTGGCACTCAGTTCAATAAACTATATACTTTTAGCTGTGAAGATTTTAAATAATCAACTAAAACATATCTAGTTTTCAGCAACATCTGTCTAGCTATGCAACAGTTCATCAATTGTTCAAAACAATATAAATTCTTAGATAAACACATGAAAATTCATAAAATGTTGAAATATATAAATACATGAATACGTAAAAAAATATATATATATATATAAAAATATATATGTGTTGTCATATGTAAATATATGCATATATGAAAAAATGTAAATATATATGCACTAGCCATTGATATCATATTATGTTGTGATGATTAAATAGCCAATAAATAATATATATGTATATACAATTTATTAGATTAGTAGGGTTCGATATTAGAACACTCGAAATTTTGAAAGTTCGGTGTTCTAATATAGACCCGTTTTGGATATCATACTCTGGGGACACCAATGTTCAGACTTTTTTGTTTTTGACAAAACTCTGTGGATTTTGACTTTGGAAGTTCTACCTTCTAACCAGTTGCTTATCCTTCTTATAATATGGGCATTGGTCTTTCTTTCCTCTCATAAAACATAAAATTTTTTCATGAGGCATTGAGCCAAAGACATGTATATATAATACCCATCTTTAGTCTCTAATCTGTAGCATCCCAAACCATCCCATAAAAGCGTTAGATTAGTTAAAGAAGAACAACCTTCCTGGAACCCATGCTGATGGAGGTCAGTAAGATACCCACATATAATACTTGCCAAACATTTCCCCGGCTGTAATTAACAGAATAGATTAGAAGCATTTGTGAGTCATCTAAATGAAAGTTAGACTGGTTAATACAGGTTCTTTTTGGCTACAAGATTTGTACTTCAAATTACATCTAGTTTACATAGGTTGTTTTGTCTCATCTGTTGGATTTATTGTGAAGTGCCCAGGTGCAGTCCTAGCCCTCATAACACAACTGCAGAGAGCTCAACCACCTGACTTCACTGTTCAACTAGCAGCTGCATCTGTAAAAGAGAGAGAGAGAGAAAGCAGAGTTTTTATTTCTTTGATTGCACAAGTCACCTAGCTGTTCTACCTGTTTTTGCACTGTCTGTTACTATTTTACACTATTTTGAGCACTTGGAACTGTTTTTGCACTCCCTATACTATTTTTATACCATCTTAGCAATTTTCAGCTAATGCTGTCTTGCCTAATATTGTTGTTTGCAATTTAACCTCGAGCTGATCTGTTTTGTTTAATACTGTTTTGATGCATTTAAATTTCTGCATTTAGTAAACCTGCTTGGTTGGTGACTGGGGGTAGCAGCCATCTTAGAGTCTGTTGGGAGTTAGACTGATTGGTACAGGTTCTGTGTAGTTTACAACACTTGGGCTTCAGATTATACCCAGTTTTCATTGGTTCTTTTGTTTTCTTTTGTTGGACTTACAATGCAGTCTTTCCTCTCTCTTCTTGTACTACAGGAAGGGTATTTTATAATATTGGTGAGTTACTTATCGATTTTTGTTTTGTCTAAACTGCATACACTGAGTTGCAAGAGCATGTTCTTAGCTGCACTGATATGAACAACCTGAGTACCAGCTGTACTGAGTAGTGTGGGTTTAAACTGTGCATATAACAGGGCCAACAAACCAACAGCCGTAGTATTTCCCCTGCTCCTGTTTAGATCCTCACTTACTTTAACTCTAGCAACACTCATCATTAACAGACAGTTAACACACAAACCCTTCCTCCATTCCCAGTCTTATAGCATTTGAAGTCCTGTGGCAGTATATGAGCTGCCTCATGCTCATTGATGGCAAACTTTTTGTAAAGCCAAAGGGCTCTGTAAATACTTAACTTGAGGTATCTCTGTCTCAGCCAACTACTTATATTGAGATAAGCACTATTTTACTCCCACCTGCACCTATGCAATATCTTCAGACTACAAACTCTAAGCTGTCTTATGCCACATAACTACCATGCAGAAACCTTTAAGGCAGCGGGACCAAGCTATTTCATCTGGCAGTGTCCTGGTTCTAGGTGACTCCGTAAGTAAACATACAGATGCCGTACCAACCAGCCTGAGCAATGACAGATTAACAGTTGGATGCCTCTTAGGTTCCAGGATATGTGCTGCCACTAAAGCCCTCAAGTCCCTTCATTACAGGTATACATAACCTAATCATTGTACATGTGGGTGTGAATGAGATGCACCTGCTTAGATCATGTGAACAGGAACATGATGGAAGCTCTCTGAATATACATCTGAAAAGGGAGTTAAAACTAGAATTATCATCACCAAGTATGATGCTGCAATACAAACAATGTGATTGACTTTACTTGTTGTCTTAACTACTGGTGCTATTCTAGGGATATCCAATATATACCAGGCTGGGATGAGCTGGGTGACAAACCCAGCTGCTTTGCTAGGTATGGTCTGCATCTCTCTCCTTGTTGCTTCCATATGTTGGCAAACACTTTCTTTTTGTTTTCTCATATTGCCTTTTTAGGCAAGGTAAGTCTATCTCTCTCTCTCTCTCAAATTATACACATATCCAACCAAAATCTAAATAATATAAAAGTAACACTGCTCAGTACTGAAAGCCTAAACAAAAAGTTGCACTCCCTACAGGCATTCATAACCTTTGAAATTTATTGATATATGCATAGTTACTGAAGGTTTCAGAACAGTGTAAGTATCCTCACAGCACAGGGTTTTAATGCACCACTACTTAGACCCAAATTTGAATTAGGTGTTGTGGGGACATATCTGCATCTCTGTGAAACTATTTTAACTCAAGACTCATAATGCAGGACAATGACCTAAAACCTCTTCACATTCTTCCTCACAGTAAAAAAAAAAAAAAAAAACAGTACCACATAGTAGCCAACTACCACAACCCCTACATGACAACTGTAGACCATGAAGTGTACCTTAACAAACTGAGACCCCTCACCATAGAACCTAACACTATCCTCTTGGGTGACTTCAACTATCCTTTCATTAACTGGTACAGCACCACAAGCAAGTATGACAGAGATTCCTGGATTTTATTAATGCCAACTCCTTGGACCAACAAGTACAAATCCTAATGAAGAACTCTAAAATATAGGTTCATAGGTAGGTATTAGGCTACTGGCCCTAGGGCCTATATAAGCCTAGCCAAAAAGGTACCCTGTCTTTTGCCACCCAAGAAAATTATTTTCCTGTGCCCCTGTTGAGCAGAGCCACAGAAGTGATCCCTGGGGTGAATTTCCTATTTCCCATCCAATCATCAAGATTTTACTTGAAGAGTGCTAATTGAGGAGCTTTGTTTGATATATATAGGTAGTTTGTTCCAGAGTATGGGAAGTCTCTGGGACAGCAATCTATCCCTCCAGCATGTTCTGTTTATTGTGGTGACAAGGTTTAGGTCCATAGAGTGTGTAGCTCGGAGGGATTGAGATTTCTTTAATAGGAGCATGTCCAACTCTGGGTTTGACATAGCTTTGTATGTTAAGCAGAGATCGCCTCTGAGTAGGCGATATGCAGTGGAGTAAAGCTGGAGTTTTTTGAGGCACTCTGTGTAGGGTATCTGTTTGAGGCCAGTAATCCTCTTTGTGAGGTATTTCTGTGGCCTTTCCAGTTGTTGTAGATGTCTTGTGAGGTATATACCAAAAGGGGCGTTGTACTCTATAATGGGTCTAATGAGTGATGAGTAGAGGGGAACAATGACCTCTTTTTTCCTGGATGAGAAACCTTTTGTGATGAGATGTGCCATGTAGAAGGATTTCCTGACTACTGTGGTGATGTGATTATCAAAGAAGAGACTACTGTCCACCTGTGTCTCAAGGTCTCTTATCATACTTTTGGTGTTAAGTACAATACCATCTATGTGGTAGTTCAAGGGTACAGAGTTTTTACCAAAGGGGATGGCAGTGCACGTTTTGGCATTGAGCCTGAGGCCATGGCTTTGACACCTGGCATCTGCCTCAGTGAGGCCCTTTTGTAGGATGTCCATATTGTTAGGAGTTTCATTTTTGGCTCCTAGTTTGCAGTCATCTGTGAACTTCATTAGCCAAAGACCTTCTGTGTTAGCCTGTACTTCAAAGAAGTAGATACCAAACATTAGAGGACCCAGGATTGAACCCTGTGGTACTCCACTTGTCACTGGTCTGAAGTCTGCTACTTTCAAAGTGTGGGTTCTGTCAGTGAGCCAGTTGGCAACCCATCTTGTGACATAGAGTTGTATACCTAGTTTAGTGAGTTTATCTATAATTCCAGAGTGCGGGATGGTGTTGAAAGCCTTGGCGAGATCTAGATAGGCTGTGTGAACTACCTTACCCTTGTCTATGGCTTTGGTGACTGCTTCAAAGAGGTCTATCAGGTTTAGGAGACATAATCTGCCTTTTACAAACCCGAACTGGGTGGGGTCCAGAGTTTGGAGATTACCAATGTCTTTGTTTATAAGTTCCATGATGATATATTCCATGGCCTTGCAGACCAGGTTTGTCAGGCTAATGGGGTGGTAGTTTTTGGGGTCCATGATGGCTCCCCCTTTGTGGAGTGGGATAACCATTATTGTGCACCATTCAGTGGGCACAAAGCCTGGTTTTCCCAAATGTTGTTCCTCATGGTCAGAGGACCACAGCTAAGATATCACTAGTCAGGTATGACCATCATGCAGTAACATTTTCTCTAAGTGTGAGATCTGAGTCACTTTGAAACCCCCCATCTTCAGAGACTATTCTAAGACAAATCTGCTCCAGCTATCTGATAACCTAATGAAATTCAGATACCCTCCTCTCCTAGATGACCCTGCTTTACACAATGCAATTTTCATAAATAAATTCTATGTCTACCTTGATGCTAGTTTTGAAGCTTTGGTCCACATAAAGCATAAATGTACTGTAGTGCCAAATTTAAGAACAATCCATTTAGTGGAACCCCAGTGTCAGCAAATTATACAACAGGAAAAAGAAACTTCTAACCCATAATAGCAAACTTAACACCTCATCAACTAAGAAGGAGCTCACAATAACCAAGAAACTTAGATCTTCCAAGAAGAAGTATGAATTGTGCATTGCCACCCATACGAAGGATAACAACAAAGCTTTCTTCAGCTATGTCAGGAACCTTAGAAATAATAACTAATAATGTTCTGAGCTAATACAAAATATTACATACTCATCCTGAAGACATTACCAACATATTATCGGACAAATTCAACTCAAACTTTAACCCTTATCCCCTCAAATTGCTCTCATCCTATTAGCATGCTTACACCACTCCCAACAATTCACCTAAGTCCTAAGTGTTCTTTCCAAGGCTGGGACCACTAAACTTCATGGGTCCTGACAATGTGCCAGTGCAAGGCACTGTTTGGTTGACCCTTTATTACATCTATATTATCTCAGGAATTTCACTTGGTTGGTGCTGGAGGTGTGAAAAACTGCTATAGTCTTCCCACTCCACAAAGAGGGACCCATCACTGATCTAGACAGCTGTATACCTATCAGCCTCAACAGCCTTATTTGTAAAGTAATGGCGTGCATCCATGTGGAACTCATAAATAAAGACATAGGCAGTTTTCAAAACCTGAACCCAAACCAATTTGGGTTTGTTAAAGTAGATCCTACATCTTGAAACTGGTGGATTTTTTGAGCAAGTCACTTAGGCAATAGACTCAGGTAAATCAATTCCCATGGCATGCTCAGATTTGGACAAAACCTTCAAAACCATTCCACACTCTAGCATCATTGATAAGCTAATTCAGCTAAATTGAAACTCTATGCTACCCAGTCACACTCTTAACTAAAAGAGTGGTTTTCAGCAATGACCCCTAGTGATCAGTCCTGGCACCACTCCTCTGTGTTGTCTACTTCTCTGATGTTCATGTATACACCAAAGGCCTGTGACTGATGATGTTTGCTGATGACTGTAACTTGGAGCTGTCATAATTACCCCAGATGAACTACATATTCTTTAGGAGAGCCTAACTCATGCTAACTAGTGGTGCTTGGACCACAGCCTGAAACGAAATGCCAAAAAATGCAATATTGTGTCCTTTGGCATACCTGTCCACTCCTGATCCTATCACATAGGTGACAACCTTCCCCCTAAAAATGTAATCTGTCCTTTTGGACTTGGGCATCTTCTTTGACAATTAACTATCATTTGACCACCATGTCACCACTATTGTTAGGAAATCCTTTTATATAGCCAGACTAATCCCCAGGGGCAGATCTTGTAGATCCAAGGAAGCTATTATCTCCCTCTACTTTCCATTTCTCAGACCAGTAATAGAATACAGTGTCCTCTTTGATGTGTACTTGACCTGACATATGACCCACCTTGAGAGACTGCAGTGTTTCCTTATCAATGTCCTCCTTGAGTTACTGTCACCATCTTACAATACTATTTTTTCCATTTTTCTACTGACCATGGAAAGGAGATCTCTGCCTTTCCAACAGAGCCTTGAAAGATTTGGTCTAAAACCACCCTAAACACTCGCTCAAGAGACCTAAACTTACACTGAAGCATAAATAGGACTCGGTGGGATAGACATCTTTCACAGCAAATACCTGTTTTATGGAATAAACTCTCTTTAGAGGCTAAGCAGAGTAGCTCCATGTCCCTTTTTGAACATAAACTAAATAACTGGATTATAAGTACACCTTATGGGAAGGGGTCACAACCATGCTGGGTTCTGATATTAATTCATGTCTCAGTAAATGGGTGGGATTGTTGGATAGGCTGCTAATTGTTCACTGGATCAACAGGATATTATGAACCCATGAGCAAGAAAACCTTCCCTTTTTGTAGATCTCAGTCTGAAGTAAGAACATGGATAACTGTTGGGGAAGGTGGAGTCGATAATAGAGGAGAGGCTGGGGGACACAGATGATGACAGACTGCTGGAGTGGGAACAAAAAACAATGAAAAGCAAAAGAGATTTTCAGTGCTAGAAAATCTAAAAACTAACTTGCATGAGTGATGGAATACAGTAGAATGACAGGTTGGAGGACAGACAGAAAATTATGAGAAAGAATTAGTTTTGTTTTCCCATTGTATCCTGCTTGATCCTGCATACACTATTGTTTTTCTTATGGTACTTAATGTAGCAAGGTGCATTCTGTAAAATTAATCTAATCTCTGTTAATGCACATCTACTTTGACTGATGTGCAGTTTCTTGCACATATTATCTCACTGACAACTGTTCCACAGAAGGGGGTATCATCCTGGAATACAGTAAAACACATGACCTTAGTGGTCATGTTTTATGCATGGAGACTGCTCTCCTGTGTATTCCACCATATTGTGGGGTCTACCCCCACAAACCCTTTCTCTAAATGTACTTTCTCTATGGTTGCACCAACTTGGAGAAAATGGAAAAATTGTCTCTCTCTTTTCTCCAGCTTGTTGTTTCATCTGAGGAAGCGCATCTACCGATGGAAGTGCCGTAACAGATCTCACAAATTGGGGGCATATGGGCAGAGAAATGCTATTCAGTGTGTTTTTCGGCTTGATAGGACAGTATTTTAGGAATCTAGTCTGTGGGAAACCAGATTTTAGTAAACTGTAGTAGTTTTTTAATGCAGACTGACATAACAGCTATGTTATTCTGAATGTGGAACTTTGAGAGAGCACGTGTGTATATAAATCATAAAAAAGCACAATGTGTACAATGTACACACCACGAGTAATCCATCTAAAACTTTCTTTTCTGGGTCACCTCTACAAAATGTCCTTTGGTTCAGTGAGTCCTACATACTTAGAATTAATGGAATAGTTAAATAAAAGGAGTGTGTGTGTGTGTGTGTGTGTGTGTGTGTGTGTGTGTGTGTGTGTGTGTGTGTGTGTGTGTGTGTGTGTGTGTGTGTGTGTGTGTGTGTGTGTGTGTGTGTGTGTGTGTGTGTGTGTGTGTGTGTGTGTGTGTGTGTGTGTGTGTGTGTGTGTGTAGCATTTCATTATGTATCACAATTTAAAGTAACTCAGGTACAACAAATAAACCAATAGTTATGAGTAACCAATAAAATAGACTTTCTGTTTCATTTACATTTTTGACATGACTACTGAAACAAAATGTAGTTGCTGTCGTACTTTCTTCCACACAAACAAATTGTTAAGATTTTCACTTTAGCAGGAAGGGAATGCTTGTAATGTGGTAAAGGCACCTTGGCCACAGTCTGTCACATCAGCCACAGTCTGTCACATCTTACCAGGAAGTCAAACGTTTTTACAGCATGTCCCTCATGCCTGCAGTTCTACTCATGTGGCATATCTGAAGTCGCAGTATACATTCAGCAGCTGCAAGATCACTATATCCTCCTCCTACTTCTGTATTTCTTTCCTTTACATATGCTGCTATCTCTGCTGGTTCTATTATCTCCCACATAGCTTATTTCTATTAATGATATTACATTCTCTCAGCCTTTCTTTATAAGTTTATTTGAAGAAGACCTTGCATTTTAATCGTTTCCTCCCCCTAAACAATATATATTTGCTGTGGATTAGTAGTAACGGTGCCCCCAGAAATGTATACATTGCTTCATATGACGTGGCAATGTCTGGCTGTGCAAGAAAGAAAATCCTGTTGTATTCCACTGACGGTGTCTTGTACTATACATTGTGGTATACACTTGACTTTTTTTGTCTTCTCTCTGATTAATTACCTTTGTATCATCTGATATGATGGCCCCAATTTACTTTACACTTTTATTTTTGACTTTGGTTCTCCTCCAGATATGTGTTATTTTCTCCCATGATTTACTCCCTAGAAGCATTTCTTTAATTCAACTAACAATGTTTCTGACTATACTGGTCTACAAACCATCTCTCATTTCATCCTTTCTATTCTGTTTCATTCCTGCTCTGTTACAGATCTTTGGACAATTTGAAGAAAAAAAAAACTTTTCTTCCAAATTTTCTGTAATGTCGGAGGCACTAGAAAGGGATAGATCCAGTACTGAAGCATGTGATACCCCAGTCATAGCCATTCTTTTTTCAGGGTACCCCCTCCTCAATTTTAACTGTACGATTTTTTCAATTGTCCATGTAGCAGTTTAAATGCTGACCACTGTATAGCTGACTAGTTTTTGTTGTGCTAGTAGATAAAATTTGTCATCATGCTGACAATTTTAAATCAAAACCATTTTTCATTTTTGGAAGAAACAAGTAAATAGAATAGTATGAATACCTTCTGATCAATTACTCACATTTAACAGTTAAAAAAGAAAACATGAACATTAGTTTGCTTCATTCAGAGTGCTGCAGACTGTGACATCAATTTATATAGATGTCTGAGCCCTGTAATATTGTTTTGCTATTCTGTCCCCACATACAATTGACAGTGTTGTGTGTATAAGAAGCCAAAGAACAAACTGCATTCCATTGCTTTATTTTTTCGTAGGTTCTGAACGAGAAAGGTAGTCTTGGGGAAACCTGCAGAGTGGCATCCAGGCCTTATTTTCTGTCTGAAAACTTTCAGGATGCCATGCTATTAGCATGAAAGAATGGAAGCTTTACTCTCACATAATATTAGATTCAAGGGGTCCAGTTCCAAAACACTCACTCTCGGTGTAAGTGAGCATTTACATTGACAGCAGGTGTACTGGAATATAGCCCTCAGTATGAACCTGTTTATAGATAAGCCATACACTGAAGTAAGTCACTTACACTGAGAGTAAGTCTTTTGGAATTAGGGCAGACTGACACTGAGAAAAACTCTTTTGGAATTTGTCTAAGGACTTCATCTTCTTTGATAATGAGATATCCTGCTGTTCAACATGTCTGTCCCTTACTCAAATGTATAACATATATATAACAAGATTCCATTAAATTCTGTTGTCTAGGGTCACTGATACAACATCTTTTAACATGGAAGTGCAAAAACTGAAGGAGGTGGAGTATCAATATTCACCAAAGATAAACACACCCCTAGATTGGTTAAACAAAACAATTCCCTTGAACTAATTCAGGTCTAATTGACTGTAGGTAAGACCCCTTTCCAAGTTATTACCAGTTACAGGACCGCATCCATGAACCAGGATACCCACACTGCATACTTGAAACTACCTGAATTGCTCATGATACACACAAACAACCTGGTTTTAGGTGACTTTAACTACTCATCCATAGACTGGGTAAATTATACATGTACTAACACACTTGACCAAAGGTTCTTCGACTTCATCATCTTCAGTGCTCTGGACCAGTTGGTTGACACCTCCACAAGGGGCCCAAACATTCTGGATCTGGTGCTCACTAACATGGGTGATCATTGCACTACCCCATGTGTGTGGCCCTCCCTAGTGAGGTCTGATCATAAATCAGTTTCCTTAGAAATAACAATAACATCTGAGCTCCCCATTAGCAGCAACTAGACTTAAAAACTTCTCCAAAGCCAATTACAACCTAATACGTGACAACATTAATAGCTTAATACCCCTGCCCTAACTAATGGCATGGGCACCTTTACTGGGATTTACACCACTGCCTTGTATAAGCATCTATACAAATGTATTGACTCAGCTGTACGTGATAGGATCATAACAAGATTCTCAAGAAAGAACAAGACTGCTTGGTGGACATCCGCCATTAACAAGTTATACAATAAGAGAAAGAAATTGCTGTCCAGAAGCAGGGAGGAACAGTCTCTGAACTGGAAGCATTCCCTCCTTAGCTTAAACAAGCAAATAAGACACCTCATAAGGCATTCTAAAGCTAACTATGAATCCAAATTAGCCTTCTTCACTAAGGATAACCATAAGGCCTTCTTTAGCTACGTCAGAAACCTTAAAGGAAAACTATTAGCAAATGACAACAATTACAAGGGTAGAAAATATCATGATGGGTACAAAATTAATAGATTTGAGGCAATGGGGAAAGGAACTGAGTCATATTTTATAGAAGGTTTAGAAAATCAAGTCTAGGATAGTAGCAGCCAACAGGATTTTCAGGTAGTACGACACAATAGCGAACAGGAATATGGAAAAGAATTATGCACCGATCAGCTATGCAACACATGTACAGAGGTGGAATTTACCCCAAGGGAGGGGGAAATATTAAATATATCAGGATGCAACAACAGTATATTAAATTGTCATCAAGGGTATAAGATATATAATTACACTGACAGGGAAGTGATGCAGGAACTCTTTACATTATTCCTAAAAGGCTTTAAGTTTGTGCCTGCAAGCATCCCAGATATAGCGGACAGTTTAATAGACATCCAAATTTATACTAGAATATTGAACCTGGGAATTTTATTTGCTGATAGTGGGTCAGGTATTAAAGAAAGAGGTAGGGCGAATAGTGAAACACTGAAGAAAAAGATTGCATATAATCCTCCTCTTCATCCCCTTGTCAGTGTTTTTGAATCAGTAGTGACATAGGATATATACCAACTTTGGGCTAAGGAAAAAAGATTTTTTAACAATCTAACAAAAAAGCAACATACTTTGTTATGACGTTAAGGGAAGATAAATCTTTATGTATTATGGTCCTGGACAAAGGGGGTGGTCTATACAATTCACAAGATTACTCCAATGTAATGCATGGTATACTATTTGATGAAACTAGTTATAATCAAGTATCTAAAACTCAAATTCATATTTCTTATGGTCGGATAGACTCGTGTTTAGAGGAATATGTAATAGAACAACATATTAACCATGACATTTATGAATTCCTGACCAACAGTAACCCCAGGGTGCCTACCATGTTTGGGATACTGAACGTCCATAAGAGTATCCCTGAGCCTCCCTTTAGACCTATTGTCTCAGCAAATGGTTCCAATATGCATCCCCTAGATATTATGGTAGATAGAATGGTCAAACATATGATAAAAAACACCTCGCATTTGGTTAAAGATTCCTGGCATTTTTTAGGACTATTGAAACAAGAAATTTAGTCAAAAGAACTAACCTTTCTAACTGTAGATGTAAAAGATTTGTTTTCATCAATACCAAAATTAAAAGAGTTAGAACTATTTGAGGAGACCCTGTATGGCCGGTCTTCCTTAAGTCATGATGATGTGAATTTGGTGTGTGAACTAATGGCCCTAATATTAGAGAACAATTACATTTTTTTGAGGGCCAATATTTCCAACAAATAAAAGGCATAGCAATGGGGGCAGCATGTGCCCCACTATACGCCAATATAGTGTTACTAGGTTGGGAATTGTGTTATATTTTCCAGAGTAAATATTAGTCCAACACTTTATTATATAAAAGGTTTTTGGTCAATATATTTATGTTATGGAAGGGTGAAGTGTGTGAGATACCAGGATTTATAAAATATTTAAATGACACTACTGAATTCTTAAAATTCACCTTTAAATACAATAGGTCAAGTATTAATTACTTAGACACTACTATTTCACATTCAGAAAAAGGGTTTAAATCCAAAAGCTATCATAAGAGTACACATTGCAGTGCTTTTCTTCACTTTACCAGCTGCCATCCCTTGACACAGAAAAAAGTGTGGTCAAGGGACAGACTATTAGAATAGCCCATATGACCTCAGAATTTGAGGATGTAAAGGTAGAATTGGTCACTTTAGGCAATATGTTTAGAGACAGGGGTTATCAGAATAAGTTAGTGGATGATATTATACAGGGGGTATATGCAGAGTGGGGTAAGATATATACACCACTTTTAGGGTTGAACTGGGCCAACAAAAATAGTTATGATGGTCCTATACAATACAGGAAATATGAAAGGGCATGTGTTATACAACACAGTTCCCTCACGAATGATATAAAAAACATTATTAAAAAGAATTGGGGTATTTGTAGGGTAAATCAGGACATCAAAAAAATGATAGGAGAAGAACATATTTTCATTAAAAGAGTGGGAAGAAATGTAAAAGGGTTATTGGAGAACAAGGTGAAGGCAAACCATGGTGTCAGTAATGGCACAAGACCTTGCAGTAATTGTAGTTAGTGTCATTTTATAAATTGTGATGTAGACATTACATTGGAAAACATCATAAAAAGCAAGGTTACATTCAAGAAGGGGGAACAGTCTTATATCTAGGGTGATTTATTTGGCCATATGTGGATCCTGTAAAGGATACTTGTTTGTGTTTTTCGGCTTTTCCCGGTTAGGGGTCAACGCAGTGGAACTCCAGTTTGCTAATGATTGGTAGTGGATTTTTACATATCGGGTTACCAGCCCTGATGCACAACCTTCAACGAAGGCATGCCCCATTCATGTATGCCTCCACACAGAAGACGCTCTAGCTGAGAATGGAACGGGACAACGTCTTGCTATGAGGCGACAATGCTACCGCAGCGCCAAAGGATACTATGTAGGAAAAACAGAATGGTCCCTCAAAAACATAATATACGACCATACATATGAGATTAAAAATAAGAAAGAGACTAATCCCCTATTTAGACATACACTTTTATCTGAGAATTATGTTACATTTAGATTTGGGATACTGGAAGTAATAGAAATAGATCATTGAGGGGGTGACTAGAAGAATCTTTTGGTTAAAAAAGAGTTGCAATGGCAACTAAGACTTGCTGCAACTATACTGCCAGGTATGAATGAATCCTTATCAACAGCGCCAGTATTAAGGGAGAAAGCAGGCAAATTGTGAAATACAGTTTAGGTTTTATTATTGAGTATTGTTATTATTGAGTTTTTAAATGGGTGTATTAATTTAGACAGGATGTATTTTGTGATGTGACAAATTATTTTTTACTTAAATTTATATGATTGTATCTGTATTTTTATTTCAAGAACCAGTCATTCAATTAATGAATTTTAAAAATGATGCCCCAATGGATAACCATGTGTCAATCAGTGACATCACGAGGGTATAAAAGTGATTGGATTAAATGTTTTTAGTATTCTGATGAAGTCCCCATTGTGGATAGATGAAAGCACTCAATACTTGGAGTAAAGTGTGTTTTATTGCTGATACTCCAGACATACGTTTTTATTTTATGGTCATAACCATAAAGGAAAAACCTAGATCTGTGCAGAACTGGTTGTTAATGGCACCACATATACTGAACACACAGAAATAGCCAACCTTTTAGCTGACAGGATCAGTGAAAACTTCTCCCTCTTGTCTGCCACATGTTCCCCCAAGGCATCCCTACCACCTGCCCCCCACCTAGTATCTCCAAGGAGCAGGTAGTAAACACATTCTCCAAAGCCAAAAACACAGCCTCCATGAGACCTGATAATGTCCCAGGCTGCATTTTAAATGGAATAAAACAGAAACTAGCTACACCACTGGGTACTATTTTTAACCACACTCTAAGCACTGGTTTTGTACCTGCTGAATGGAAAACAGCAATCATCATCCCATTACATAAAGGAGGTGCCTCCACAGACCCATAAGCCTAACCAGCCTAATCTGCAAGGCTATGAAAACAATAATCATGGACCTTATCAGCAAAGATATGATACCTCCAATCACTCTACCTGACCCAGTTTGGCTTCATTAAAGGGAGATCCTGCCTCTTGAATTTGGTAGACTTCTTTGAGACAGTCACCAAAGCTCTGGATGAAGGCAAATGCGTGCATATGACCTACCTGGACCTGGCCAAGGCCTTTGACACTATTGCCCACTCAGAGATCATTGATATACTCACCCAGATGTAGATCAACCCCTATATTGTCATGCGGGTTGCAAACTGGTTCACTGATAGAACGCACACAGTCAAAATGGGTGACTCTACCTCCACCAGCAGACCCATAACCAGAGGTGTTCAACAAGGATCTGTGATGGGGCCCCTATTGTTTGGAATCTACTTCTCAGATGTACAGGCTAAAGCAAAAGACCTATGGCTGACAAAGTTTGCTGATGATTGCAAACTGGGGTGCAGTCACTGAGTCCCCAAATGATGTCAGTATCCTACAAGACGGACTTACACAGATAAACATCACCTTTGCATTACCATGCATTATCATCACCTTTGGCAAGGGCAACATCCCTACAGATTACCAATTAATGACAACACCCTAGGCATGCAGTCAGTGGTGAGAGATTTGGTCTCACAGGTTGACAGCAATCCTTCATTTGACCACCACGTCTAATACTGGTAAGAAAGGCTTTGCATTGCATCCAGAACAAAAGAGGTTATAACCCCCATGTACTCCTCACTCATCAGGCAAATAATAGAGTATGATGCTACCTTTGGTAGATAGATTACCAAGCACCTGCAGCAACTGGAAAGACCTCAGAGGTTTCTTACAAAGAAAATTCAGGGTCCTCAGCATATGTCATATGTTGACAGACTGAAATCACTGTCACTATACTCTGTGTCTTACAGACTACTCAGGGGTGACCTCTGTCTTGCCTACACAGCAACTTCAGATCCTGCTCCAATGGAAATGCTGCACATTCATAAATCAAATGGTATATGATGCACTCGCTCTAGGGAACTCAACCTCGTATGTGATATCAACAGGACTTGCTGGAGACACAGATATGTCTCACAGAGGTTACCTCTCTTATGTTCAAGTGAAGCAGAGTCCCTCACTGACCCTATTTAAGCATAATTTGGATGACTGGATGGGAAATTTCAAATTCACTCTGGGAGTTTCACCTGTGTCCCTGTTGGACAGAGGCAGTAGTTGTTGACTTAGTTCCACTTAATAGCTTGATATTCTTGGGAATGGGTTGTACTTGGCTAGGCTTGTAAGGGCCCTAGAGCCATTAGCCTAGTAACCTCCTATGATCCTATGAAGAGAACTGTAAACAAACAATGTTAGCTATGTGAACAGAGGGGAATGAAGCTTTAAGTATCACTCTTTGTCTTGGGAACCTGCAAAGTGATGCAGTTTAGTGGATGATAGGACATAAAATAATGTTCATTGAGTCAAAGTGAACCTGAACTCCAGCAAACATTTTCTGAAAGTTAAACAAATGTTCGCCTCAGCTTCACAAGGATATGCCCTTGAACCTGTATGCAAAAGTTTGGAACATGATCGCCTGTGATTTAGGGATTCCTCTACCAATGCCAGAATCTTCCTGGTAGTATATTTAGCCATTAATGGTAGTCTTTGCACAAGAAGAGAGAATCAGTATTTGGAAAATCTCCAAACTACCACAATCTGACCAGTAGTTTGCCTGTTCAATTTATTCCATTGTTCAGTTTGCTGGGAACATAAGGTACCTAACCCATTGAGAAGTCTTGTTGCCGGCAGATTCATTGCGTGAAATGAAACATATTGACTGTTATCAGTTTTGATCACTATTTGTCTGTATTATTTCTTTGTAAGCACTATGCAGCATGCCAGGGGTAGTATGAAAATTTAAAAATGCATTAGCTAAATAAGATTTTCGAACAGTGGGTGAGTCTGTATTTTATAAACTGAACATGCAGTATGAACATGTATGAAGGACAAACCACCTCTTATTTCCATAGCAAACCTAATAATGCTTTGTTGAAGTCTGCCTGTTTGTATTCCATATCTAATTGGATGACAACTGCAATGTTTCGATTTTCTAATAGCTTGGGTCTCTGTATTTCATATATGCCATATGGATTCAGCCTTATAGATTCAAAAATGGTCACATTCATTTGTAGTTCCTCTTCACTCTTTAAAAGGTTGCTAGATTATTTAAGACGTATGAAATTGAAATGGAAAAAATGTTCTTCTTGGAGTGGTCCAAGCCGAAAGATGTGCACACACCATATGCTTGAGATAAATCACATGCACCAAACACTAGCTAGAGAACCAATGAATACAGGGGAAACTGGGTAAAAGGTAAATTGTATAAGCAAATAAATTCTGCATAATACTGAGCAATGATAACATTTTCATACTAGATAGTCACCAGGACAGTAACGTGGTGACAATGCACCTTTTCTGAACCATACAAAGCTGTGCTCAGTGAATACAATTTATGATGCAACACTCAGATTTAGGTTAATGGCGGTGCATAATTCATACTTTTGTATTTTTTTTCTCAGCAAGTGATATCGTATAGTAGTCAAATTACTGGGCCTTAAAGCTAAAAGAATTATACTGAGGAGACTGATGAAGCAGTTAACAACAGACTACAGATCACAGAGAAAACTAGCAGAAACCAAAGAGAAAGTGTCACTTTAGCAAAGCAGACCTTATTCTCTTCTAAATCTACCTCTCTTCAGGCACTGGGAAATGAATCAATGGGATGATTATTAAAATGTGTAGAGCAACACAAACAGGATCCTCAGCCATAGAAGTTTACAAGCTAAACTACACAGTGAAGGCAGAACGATTTGAACGTAAAATGCTTGTTAAAAGTCAGCTTCAGTATTAGCTCTGCCGATGCTGTATGCCATGGCTTGATGAATGGGAAAAGCTGGAAAAGGCTATGGCTGCAAATTTGGTCTGCCACATAGGTTTCCAGTCATTCAATTACCACATGTCACTGACAGTGAGTGCATTATTTCAGTTTCATACACTCCTCGGCTCATTTCCCTGTGCCTGAAGAGGTACTTCCTACTTAATGTTTACTGAATATGCAAATTAGTTCATTTAGTTGACATATACGTAAGGCTATTTTAAAGCACATATTTGAAATAATCAGAAGGAATCTATTCTGTGCTACTAAATACAAAACAAATCTCATTGATAAAGCTCACATTCATTTGAAACCACTTTTTAGAGCACTAAAATAAAATACTAAAGCTCTATCATAGTACATAAAATAGCTATATATCACAGCTCTGTAAATCATTTTGATGACCCTCAATTCATCGTAATCAAATGGATAAAACTGTATGTAGCAGGTCATTTACTGAATCAACGTAATCTTGATGGAAAAAAAACCACTGCTTTCACAGAATACTGAAAATATATATTTCAAAGGAGTAAAACTACCCCCCCCCCCCCAACACACACACACACACCTTTCTATGCAGGAACTGTGCAGGAAATGGAAACACTCCCACTATAGTGACGTCACATGCTGTGACTGAAAATGTACATTTCATACACAAAAATGTGAGAGACATTGTGCGCACATAAAACTCATTGCACATGAAATCCCCCATCTTACACTATGGAACATAAAGAAATTCCTGCATTAACATAATTTGTCAAAATGTCAGTGAAAACATGACAAATGTAAGACTTGTATTGCAAGAATTCCACAACAGAGCCACCAATGAAATCATTGAGTAAATACTACAGAAGAATACTACAGTAGATATAAAAAGTGTACACATCCCTGTTGAAATGCTGTGATATTAAAAAAATTAGACCACAATAAATCATTTCAAATATTTTCCCAACTTTAATGTGACCTATGACCTGTGCAATTCAATTGAAAAACAAGCAAATCTGTTAGGGGAAAAATATAAAAAATAAAAAACGTACAATACGCTGGTTGCATAAGTGTGCACACACTTAAACTAATAATTTGTTGTGTGTGCACACCCTTAAACTAATACTTTGTTGCGTGTGAACACTCTTAAACTAATACTTTGTTGAAGCACATTTTGATTTAATTACAGCATTCAGTCTTCTTGGGTACACACCTGCCACCAATTAAAGAGACTCTGATTAACCCCAAATAAAATTCAGCTGTCCTAATAGGATTTTCCTGACATTTACTCAGTTGCCTGCTACAGCAAAAGCCATGATTCACAGAGAGCTTACAAAGCATCAGAGGGATCTCATTTTTGAAAGGTATCAGTCAGGAGAAGGGTGCAAAAAAATTCCACAGCATTGGCTATATTATGGAACACAGTGAAGACAGTCATCAAAAAGTGAAGAAAATATGGGACAACAATGACATTGCAAAAAACTGGACGTCCCTCCAAAATTGATGAAAAGACAAGACAAAAACTGGTTAGGGAGACTGGCAAGAGATCTACAGCAACACTGAAGGAGCTGCAGGAATTTTCTGGTAATTACTGGTTGTGTACTACATGTGACAACAATCTCCCATATTCTCCATATGTCTAGACTATGGGGTAGGGTTGCAAGACGGAAGCCTTTTCTTACACAGACAAACATCCAGGCCCAGCTAAAATTTGCAAAATAATACGTCTCCCAAAAGCATGTGGGAAAATGTATTATGGTCTGATGAGACCAAGGTTGAACTTTTTGGCTACAATTTCAAAATGTATGTTTGGCGCAAAAACAACACTGCATCACTAAAAGAACACCATCCCCACGGTGAAACATGGTGGTGGCAGTACCATGATTTGGGCTTGCTTTTCTTCAGCTGGAACTGGGGCTTTAGTCAAGGTGGAGAGAATTATGAACAGTTCCAAATACCAGTCACTTTTGGCCCAAAACCTTCAGGTGTCTGCTAGAAAGCTGAAGATGATGAGGAATTTCACCTTTCAAAATGACAATAACCCCAAGCATACATCCAAATCAACAAAAGAATGGCTTTGCCAGAAGAAAATTAAAGTTTTGGAAAGCCCCAGCCAGACCCCAGACCTAAATCCAATAGAAAATTTGTGGGCTAACCTGAAGAGGGCCGTGCACAAGAGATGCCCTTGCAATCTGAAAGATTTGGAGCACTTTTGCAAGGAAGAGTGGCCAAATATTGCCAAGTCAAGATGTGCCATGCTGATAGACTCCTACCCAAGACTAAATGCTGTAATTAAGTCAAAAAGTGCTTCAACAAAGTATTAGTTTAAGGGTGTGCACATTTAGTTTAAGGGTGTGCACACTTATGCAACCAGTGTATTGTACGTTTTTTATTTTTTATATTTTTCCCCAATATATCTGTTTTTCAATTAAATTATCACATTAAAGGTGGGAAAAGTTTTGAAATTATTTATTTTGGTCTCATTTTTTTATATCACAAAAAGCTGGCATTTCAACCAGGGTGTGTGAACTTTTTATATCCACTGTAACTCTCCCTTTAGAACTGACTATAACATCTTATTTACAAAAGTCAGTGTAATTTCCATTTTGCCATGTTTATAGCTGAGTAAGCAAACCGAAAAGTCTAACTTCACTTCAAGATGTGTACTTCTTCAACATTTTCTAGATGTGTAGCTTGTTTTCTTGTGCTCACTGTTATCATGCATGACTTGTACTATTGCCTTCATACAGTCATTACTTTATTCTAAGAGCACATATGTAGAGTTGCATGATATCTAAAAAATATGATGTTATTAATCTTGCTAAAGTAACTGCAAATGTTTAGTTTCATAAAATGCAGTGGAAGCCTACAAAAAAAACCTCCCAGGGATAGATTGTTACATTCCATCTGTACCAGCTACAGCTGCTTATGAAACACCATGCAGCTGCACAATGTCAGTAAGGTGTGACACTAATTATTTATGTTAATGAGTAGAACCAGGTTCAAGATAATCACAGGTCTTTATATACAACTAAATGTCAACCCACCTTCAAGACCAAGGCAGGCACCCATTCAGCAAAGCAAGAATAAGAGCAAAGATATACAAAGACAAAGTTGTTACTGTATACCAAGCTTACTTAAATAAGAAAATAAGAAAAGCTAGCTTATCAACATAAGAAACAAACAAAAAAAGTTTAACACATATAAAGTACAGTTCTGTAAGGTGCTCTTACCAGCACAGTAGCTGTTCAAATGATCACTGCTGCAGTAGTCTCAGCTATATGGGTTATATCCTGCTAAAGGTATAACAGCCGACCAGCTTCCAAAGCTTTGGGGCACTTTCCATGCACCCAAACTGTCAGAGCAGCTCAAGCTGAGCTGACTAAAAGACAAGTTTGGGCAAGAGCCCTTCAGAGCTTTCCTGCAAGCATAGTCAGGGAGGCTTAGCCCTGAAAGGACAAGGCTAGGAATAACAAACAATTAGTGTCCCCCCCCCCCGCACACACCAACAAACAAGGTGGATGAAGGGAGGAGGGAACGGCTATTGCAGCAGGGATCATTCTAACATCTACTATTATAGCAAGTTCAGCTTACATGAATGTACTATGTTCTTCACATTTATCACTGCTGTAGCAGCCTTAGCTATATGGGTAGATTGCCATAGCTAACTATATTTGGTAGGTGGAAGGGGAAGGGTACAGAAGCCCCTGGAGAATGGTCCTAGCAAACCATGATCTAGACCTAAAGAGGGAATCCAACTTATAATGCTTTGTAAAGGTATGTACAGAGGACCAGGTAGGAGCATCTAAAATACTTCTAGAATCCAACCCTCTCCAAAAAGCCATTGAAAAAGCCAAGGTCCTTGTAGAGTGGTCCTTGACCCTGCCTGGAATAGATTTGTCATTGTGAGTATAACTAAATGAAATAGCTTTAGAGAAACATTTAGAAATAGTCTGTTTTGACACTGGTTGTCTCTTCTTACCTTCTCAAGAAATGAACAATTGCTCTGATGATTTGAAAGATTTAGTTCTGTTAAGATAGTACCTGAGATGTCTGTGGGCATCTAAGATATGGAGCATCCTTCTCCCTCATTTTTAGGTCAAGGAAAGAAAACACTGAGATATAAGATTTGCCTTAAAGTAAACTTGGATACCACTTTATCCATAAAAGAAGAACTAGTTCTCAAAGAAACCTTGTCCTTATGGAAAATGAATTAGGGTTGACTCACCATAAGAACTTGCAATTCAGACACCCTTATTGCAGAGGTTAGAGCAGTGAATAAAACCATTTTAAGAACCTCAAAACAGCCAGATTATTTGGTTCAAATGGTGCAAGTGTTAGTTTCTCTAGCATAAAGTTAAGATCACAAGGAGGAGCCATTGGTTTAATTGGAGGCATCTTATGGAAAACACCTTTCAAGAACATTTTGACATCCAACTGCCTTGAAAGAGGAGGATCCATGGGCAGATATGCTGAAACGTCCGATAAATGAACCTTGATAGAGGAATAATAAAACCATAGGATAGTAAATTGCACAAATACTATAATATCAGAGAACAACTGCCCTGACTGGGTGCTGATTATGTTGTAGGAACCAACTGGAAAACCTTTTCCATTTGCAAATATATGATTTACCAGTAGTAGACGTTCTTGCCTCCATTAGTATCTGCTGCGCATTCTCAGAAAACAGGTGCCTAAAAGCAATTAAGACCCCATCACCCAGACAGTCAAATGAAGTTGACTGATAATGGGGTGTATCAAACACCCGTTATTGTGTGAGTAGATTCATTCTGTGAGGAAGCTTGTGGTAATTACCCAACCATTTCCAAAGGAAGGGAGAACCACACTGATTATGGGTGATTCCTTCTGAATCTTCAGAAATACTCTGGAAATTAGTGAAAAGGGTAGAAGGGCATACAGGAATATTCTTGTCTGAACAAAAGAAAAGGCATCAGTCTTCCAGGCCTTCTTGCATGGAGTCCTGGAACAGAATTTTGCCAGTTGATTGTTCAGATAGAAAGCAAAGAGGTCTACTTGAGGAGCTTCCCACAGAGAGATGAAATCTTAGACACCCCTGGATCTAGTTTCCATTCATGAGGATCTGCCCTGTGTCCTGCTCAGTTTGTCTGCCGCAATGCAGGATGCTGGTAGAGTGACATTGTGCTGTGAAGCTATATCCCAAGCTAACACAACTAGTTTGCAAAGGGGGTACAACCTTTTCCCACCTTACTTGTTGATATACCACATCACTGTGGTATTGTCTGTAACCACTTGGAGAGGTCCTGGGGGCCAAAGATAGTTCAGAGAATTGAGTACCTTGATCAGGGTAAGTACCTCCTTGATATTATGTGCTTCCATCTGTCCTTGGTGTCCCACACCCCCTGCACTTTTATCTCTCCTGAAACTGCTTCCCAAGCAAAGTCTGAAGCATCTGTGATGACTGACTGACTGCTTTGCAGCAGGTAAGGAGAAAGGGAAACCGTGCTTTAAGGAAATCTGTTGCCTCCACCAAGTGACTTCTCCTCTGGAAACCCCAGTACTGGGATCTGAAAAGATAAATGGTGTTGATGCTGGGACCAAAGAGATTTCAGATACCACTGTATCTTTCCCATGTGGAGTCTAGCCAGGGGGTGTCATGAGAATCATAGATGCCATGAGGCTCAAAATCCTTAGGTATTCCCTTGCAGTGACTGCAGTATGAGTGGAAAACCATATAAATAGATCTAAATAATGATTTATTTTCTGTCTGGGGAAGAAAAGCTCTTTGGACTGAGGGTCTAGTTGACTTTCCATGAACACAATTCTGTGTGATGGAGTCAAGAAAGACTTTTGGATGTTCACTTGGAATCCCAGCTTGTGTAAGAGATCACTCACCCAAGAGAGATTCCTGACATTTTGAAAAAGATTCTGCAAAGTTAAGCAAGCTGTCTACATAAGAAAAAGAAAGTGGATCTGCTGTAGCCTACAATGAGCAATAAAAGGAGCTAAATACTTTAGGAAAACTCTTGGTGCAGTGGATAGTCCAAAGGGTAAAGCAGAGAACTGATAGTGTGATCCAGATGCACAAAACCTCAAGAAGCACCTGAAGTCTGGATGAATAGGAATATGATAAGCATCACCTAAGTCTAATATTACTAGGAAATTTGAAAGAGGAAGAAGAGGCAACAGGTTGTGAGCTGGCATCATTCTGAAGTTGGACAGTATCACAAACGGTTCCACTTCTAACCATCGAAATTTCAAAACATCGAAATTCTGATCATCGAGACCAGAACATTGAATTTTGAAACATCGAAGGTTACAAGTGTAACCAAAAAAAAAAGAAAAGAAAAATACATTTTAACAATTGTATGCAGAGGGGCTTCGCCCCCTGTACGCCCCATGTGGGGGCTGCCCCCCCCCACACCCCCTCTACTTTAATATTCCAACTCTGAGACCACACTACAGTGTAGCAAAGGGAAATCTCCCATTTAGCGCTATATGCAGAAGCGCTAAATGGGAGATTTTCCATATCCTATCTGTAGTGCCATCACACAGATGGCACAAAGACACACACAGTATGCAGGGCACCTTGGTGCCCTGCAAAAACACAAACATTCTCCCACCTACACTTACCTTTTTCTTCCCCTTCAAACCTTCGATGTTTTCAAACTTGATGTTCTGGTCTCAATGATCTGAACTTCGATGTTTTAACTGTTCGATGGTTTGAAGGGGAGCCATCACAAACAGGTTTGGGAAAAAAAGATCCAGAAGTGGTCTCCAAGCATTTTCTTTCTTTTGGACTAGAAAAATCCTTGAATAAAACCCCTTCCCCACCTGGGAAGGAGGAACTGGTTCTATCACTCCTTGGGAAAGCATGTGATGAAGAATAGGTGGAAACAAAATAGTCTGATTTACAGGCTGAGGAATGACTCCCTGAAAAGGAGGAATTTCCTCCCACTGCCATCTGTAACTCTGATGAATGATTTTCAGAACTGATTTAACTGAAACAATATGTTGCCAAAGAGAAAAATGGAGATTCAGACTTTCTGGAAGAGAAAGACGGACAGATGGGAGGGGGTCACAGGGTCTCCTGAGTAGCCATTCAGACTTGTTGGAGTGTCCTTGGTTATTGGGAGGTTTGAGGCTTTTTTTAGAACCTCCTTGCCATTTCTTCTAAAACATTTGTCTACATGTATTCTTTTGAGACTGTTTATTCTTTCTTTTTCTTTTTTGCTAAAATTGGAATAAGAAAAAACCCTTGGAAATTTGGAATATTAGGTCTGAAAAAACTTAGAGATTCCCTGGATCAACTTGCCCCTTTCATCACACGTTTTGATCACCTCTGCAGCAGAAGGGCCAAACACTAAATCTCTATCTAAGGGAGAATTTAAAATCTCATTTTAACATAATCTGGAAGTTTTTAAGAATGCTGCCAAGCAAACTTCCTTAAAACCTTATCAATGACTATAGCCCTGGAAGAAGTATCAACAAAGTTTTACACATACTGCAAGCAATGATTAGTGACCTGTGAAATAGAAGAAACTAAGTTATTTAAAGTAGATTTTTCTTCACAAGAAGAAACTGTAGATAAAACATTTCTCATATTTTCACAATATATCAGAATAAACTTTAACATATGAGCCTGACAATTAAAAATTCTGAAATTCAAAGGAGCAGAAGTATAGTCTTTTTTTCCCATGCATATCAATAATTTCCCCTCCTTATTAGAAAGCGTAGGATTGGAATTAATGAAGTGCTTAGCATCAGATAAGTCAATTAAGGCTATAGCTGCTGGGTCAGGTTTGGGAATAGTATATAAATGTTAAAAGACTGAGGAACTTTATACATCCTAACTGATTTTTTTAGGAACAGCTGGCTGACTGTCAGGAAAGTTACAGGCAGTAAGACGCATCCTCTAAAGCAGGCAGGACATGTGCAATGGGTGTAGGTTCTGGAAAATTTTTCTGTAACAACTCATAATATTTTTTGAGTGACTGGGAAACCTAAGTGTTTTCCCACTGAAAGCACTGGGACATTCTAGCAGTTGTCTCAGAGAAAGAGAAATGGCCACAGGGAGAATCAGAAAGTGAACTCTCCTCAGAGTCTGAATCAGAAATCTGCGGACAAAACTCTGAATCCATCCCTGCATCTTCTTATTAAGGTTCAGAATCTTCAATCTCCTCAGGAAAGGAGACATCCCTCTTTCTTCTACCTGAAACTACTCTACAAGAAGAATTGATAGCCTGAATCAAACCGTAAGTCAGTTCCAGTAAGCTACTCATTTCTGAAGAAATGTGAGGAGGATTAGATTTATGCTTGGTTTTCTCTTTTTAACAGGAAAAATGGGTCCAACTATGTTACTAATGGCGGGCACAGCATACTAACACAACGGGGAAACCCTTGCTGGTATTTCCTCTCCCAGAACTGACAAGAGTGGTTCTCTCTTGCCCACTGAGGGGGACCCAACAGGTGCAGGGGGTGGGGCTAACCCCAGTTCATAGTGGCTTTTGGGGTAACATCAGAGAGATCCAGAGTAAAAGATGAGTGGTCTGACATACAACAAATGGCCACAGCAGACTCACCCACCTGCAGCTGAGAAACATTGCTAGCCTACTGTGGTAGCAAAGGCTGTTTGCTTATTTTGTTTTGTTTTGAGCCAGAAGAAGACTGGCCATGGGAGTGACAATCTGTTCCATGCTCAAGCTAAAAATGGAAAACAATGAAGACTGCCAGTAAAACTTCCAGTCGGCAAAATTACTTCTTTTGACAGAAAAAAACAGAATGATAATCATTTCAAACACTACGACAGCCACCACAGCATTAAAATAAACACAATTTCTCCACATAAAATATTTTATCAGTTAGAAAACTCTATGTTTCAATTAACATAAACAATGAGTGCCCCGTTTAAAAGTGTGAAGGCTGCCAGAACAGCCAGCTAGAATTTTATAAATAATTCTATGTCATTTGTGAATAGTAATGTGATTTGTATGCTTTCCTTAGAAATGTAAGAAAACTATATGTTCTGTACTGAGCTTCAAGATTGTAACTACAGTGCACCCTGCTGGAAAAGAGCAGAAATGTGTATAAACCACATGCCTATGCAAATTTATGTGCTGATGGTAATGGCTGGAATATACAGAGTTAAACAAGAAAATTACCAGTGCGTACTGAAAGTCCAGATGGAAACCAAAAGTCATGAAAAAACATGCACCAACTGGACAACCATGGCAAAAATCACAGCTTTAATGAAACTGCAGTTAAAAACTTGTAACAAAATAAATTCCAGACAAAACAGGACAAGCACTTTTGCATACAGCTTCTTCAGATCCTATAAAAAACTTTAAAACCATAAAATTTTAAACTAAAATTAAACATATTAAGACACAGAAAAACCAGACTCACAGTCATCCAACTGATTAACACTGAGGCTATCCCATATCCCTCGAACTGTAACACTATTATAGCCTCTATCAGTAAACATTTTTTCTAGAGCATCAAATTCACTTTGTATATCACTCTTATTGTTACAAATCCTGGACACTCTTACAAAATTGACTTTTTACTATACTTGAAAATATATGTCCAGGATGCATACTGTCTCTATATAATAGGCTATTATGCCAACATGGCTTTCTGAATAGTGTAGTAGTAATGCCTCCTGTTGTATTTCTGATCAGCGATACATCTAGGAAATCTACCTGTATATGAGAGTAGGTGACTGTAAAACGGAGAAACTCTGTGGTGGACTCTAGATATTCAACATATAAAAGAAGGGATTCAACATCACCCTACCAAAAGATGAAGACATCATCAACAAACCATCTATAATATCTAACACCTCTATATAATGGACTCCCAGTCAGGTTATTCTCCTCCCAGAAATTCATGACTAGATTTGTGTACGAGTTAGTGGTTTTGTAGAACTGAGTGTTGCCCTATCTGATACTTATCAAGATCGGTGGGCAATGACTACTAATACATCGAGTGTGAGGGTTAGAGATAATGATGTAACTAAGAGAAGAAAGGCCAGACATCATAATCCGTTTATAACTAATTTCACTAGTAATAATAATGTTATAAAAAGCATTATACAGAAACATTGGTCCATTTTAATGCTGGACACTGTAACAACTGGTCTAATGGGGGTTACATCATGCTTCACTTATCGGAGTAATAACAACCTTAAGCGGTTGCTATGTAATGAAAAGAAATGTACTGTGCAGTTAGGTCAATGATTTGGGACCTATCTGTGTAGGAATTGTAGTATATGTAAAGTCTTAACGAGGGAACAAGCCTATAAACATCCTACTTTATCCTTTGAATTTATACCTAGATTCTATGCAGACTGTACTACTAGTTTTATAGTATATCTAGCAACTTGCGATTTGTGTCCCTGTTTCTATGTAGGGAAAAACACTCAACACTTGAGGGACAGGGTACATAAACATTTATCAGATATGAGGAAGGGGGGCATTAAGAATGCTCTGGTGAAACATAAATTAGAGTCCCCTGGACATCATTTCTCTTTTAGAATGTTACAACATGTCTTTAAAAATGGGAGGGGTGGTGACTGTAATAACTATCTGGAGCAGGTGGAGTTAAAGGGGAGCCATAGGATGCAAGCATACAAGCATCCAGGTGTGAATAGTCAGGTTAACATTAAACCTGTTTTAAAAGGATAGAAACTTAAGGTACGCAGAAATTAGTCAAGACTGCTTTAAATATTGTATATGATGTCACTATTTTTGGCACAATTTTTCTTTGTTTTGATTGGTTTCATTTTAGTTTAAAAATGTTATGGTTTTAAAGTTTTTTATAGGATCTGAAGAAGCTGTATGCGAAAGTGCTTGTCCTGTTTTGTCTGGAATTTATTTTGTTACAAGTTTTTAACTGCAGTTTCATTAAAGCTTTGATTTTTGCTGTGGTTGTCCGGTTGGTATATGTTTTTTCATGGAATATACAAAGTTAACTTGCAAACTCTAAGACAATAAGTAGAAATTGTTTATGACTCTGTTATCTCTGTTTCAGCTCAAAGCAGACACAGTGTCTAGAGTTGTAGGCTTTCCTATTGTCTGGAAACAGAGGTAATTGCAGGTTTCAAATGTAAAGGTGTTTTAACAGTTTTAGGATTTCCAGTTCCAGGCAAGTTTCTAAGAGATAAGTGTCAGCTTCTAAAGGATATGTATTCTTGACACTGAGGTGTTATATTTTAAGTTCCTGTTGGCCTGGAAACTGAAAGCAGAGTTGACAAGAATGATGTAATCTGAGATGACCCATCAGAAATGTTTGTTAGTAACTCAAGAACTATCTCAGAGAGAAAGTCCGTGCATTTTGTATCTTGTCTTGGACCTGTAAACAGCCATTCAGCACTTGCATTTGCCTGGCTCTGTAAGTAAGACTTAGATCATAGTATCTCTCTTAAGGATAGATAGGAAAATAGTAAGATCAGTCTAGATGTTTTCTTTGTTCATGTGAGACTGTCCTGCAGTGTTGTTTTAAAGTATTTCATGTGATTCTGAACTATATTATCACTATGTTGAGTTAATGACTATTGTTTTATGCTTTTATTATTTATTATTAAATATATTTAAACCATTTAATTGTGGCTGTTTTTTAGAGATATTTAAGGTCTTAGCGTACTTGCATCTGTATTTGGTAACACTGTATAGGCCACTCTTAAATAGCCTTGGCCTTGGACACCCTTACCATTTGGATAACAGTAACATTACACAGTAGAATTGGTCACCCTTTGTAAGAGCCTTATGGTAACTGATAAGTAGTGGTTGATGGCAGGGATTACTACCTTATAGTCTGGGCAGAAGGGGGAATAGCTAGTAAACCTGTGCCAGCCTTCCCATGGAGTGTCTGTGTATTTGCAAGTAAATCAAATTTCAAAGTGTGTGTGTGTGGGTTTGTGTGTGTGTGTGTGTGTGTGTGTGTGTGTGTGTGTGTGTGTGTGTGTGTGTGTGTGTGTGTGTGTGTGTGAGAGCTGCTTGGGCAGGGACACAAAGCACTGGTTGGTTAGAGAGGGTGCTGGCTTTGGCTTGATCACTCAGCTGAGATCTTAACCCTATAGATGTGCCACTGGGGAGTCTTATTGGGGATCTGGAGAGAAAGGAAGAAACCAGCCCCAGACTGACTGTGATCTCTGTGTGCTCTTAAGGGAAATTGTACTTTACTGTGTGAGTACTTGCCATCCACCCAATATGCACGTCCCTCACTGGTGTTAGTGGTGAGGATTGAGGCTCCTTGATTGCTGGGCCAGTGCAGGGACTTCACATATTAATTGGTGGTAGTGGCGGGATAGCCACATCACATATTAATTGTCTGACTGTGGTGTGGATATTGAATTCCTGTAGCTTGTGTGCAGTGATCACTGAAGGAGCTTGTACTCTTAATCAATCATGCAGTGAACATTCAGAGTTCATATCACAATTGTTTTATTTATTGTTTTGTTAGCCTAGTTCATCAAGGAGAGCAGGCAAGCATGTCAGCAGATGAGTATGGCAAGCTGACAAGGAGCCAGTTGGCTGAGATGTGCCAGGCTAAAGGACTAGTGCATGCCAACCTGAATAAGGCAGATAGGATTGGAGCTTTAGTCGCAGCTGCATTAGAGAATTGCAACCAGGAGGATGATCAGACTGGCCGTGGAGATGTACAACTCTCAGGGAATGGACAGCTCAACCTTTCCACAGAGGATTTAAAAATCCATCTGGAGTTAAAGAGACTTGAGATGGAGGCCAAGCATTTGGAAATAGAAGCAGCAGAGAGACTGAGACATCTGCAGGCTGAGAAGAATGAGAAACTGCTTTGCCTGGATGCTGAGGAGAAGGAGAGACAGAGGTAACATGAAAAGGAGATGCTGACTCTTCACCAGTCATGGAGGTAATGGGGAAGGGAGTAACCGAACCCCAGAAGCAACAAAGGTCAGTAAATTTCTTCCACAATTTGCAGAGGGGGATCATTTTGATAGTTTCATTCATATGTTTGAGAGGGTATAATGTTGACCAAGGGCTCTGGGTGTGGTTCCTGACCCCCTTACTCCATGGTAAAGCTGTAACTGTTTTGTCCAAACTGTCTGATAATGACTGTGAAGGCTGCCAGCCTAGCTAGATAGAATTTTGTAGATATTTCTATGTCATTGTAAATATTAATATAATCCACAGGCTTGTTTTACAAATGTAAAGAAAACTAAATGTAAGAAAACTGTGTTATATGCTGAGCTTCAAAAATGTATCCACAGTACACCCTGCTGGAAGAAAGCTGTTAAGTAAAGAATTACAACTGTGTTTGATCTCTAGCTCGGAGACAGGATGTCTGGGCTAGTAAATTATTGATATTGTTATTAAGACAGAGATAATTGCTTGATTTTACATGGAAACTGATCTTTTATTGCTATGGCTTTCTGGCCAGGTGCAGCTTACAAAAATGTCAATTTTGACTTTCTGTTAGCCTGGGAACTAAAGGAGAAATGATAAAAATGATGTAATGTGAAATGACTCAGAAGTACTCGGTGTTATCAATTTAAGACTTTCTCAGAGAGAAAAATTGAGCATTTTGTATCTTGATCTCGATCTGACAAAAACTCACTAGGCACTTGCTTTGCTCTGTAAGTAAAGTTATTTAGAACTTAGCATTTCCCTTAGAGATAGATAGAATATAGCCAGATTAGTATAACTGTTTTCTATATTTATGTCAGACATCCTACAGTATTGTTTTAAAGCATTTTCCTGTGATTTCTGAACTCTTTATTGCCATTGTGTTGAATTGATGAGTATTGTCTTGTGTTTTTATTATTTATTATTAAATATTTTAAACCTTTCATCTGTGGCTGTTTTATGTATAGATAATTTAAGCTCTACAGTACTTGCATGTATTTGGTGATACTTTACTAAGCCACTCCAGAATAGCCTTAGCCCTGTGTCACACTTACTATTTGGATAACAGTAATATTACACAGTGTAATTGGTCACCCTTGGGGAAGGTCCTTAGTAGCTGATAAGTAGTGATTGGTGATAGTGAGTTCTTCCTTATAGCCTGGGCAAGAAGGGGGCATAGCTGGAGAACCCGTGCCAGCCTTCCCCAGGAGAGTCTGTGTGTTTGTATATAAATCAAATCTCAAAGTGTGTGTGTCAGCTAATTGGGCAGGGGCATGAATTATTGGTTGAACAGAGAGGGTGCTGGAGGTTTTGGCTTGACCACTACACTGAGATATGAACCTTATAGCTGTCCCACTGGGGAGTCTTATTGGGGATCTGGAGAGAAAGGGAGAAACCAGCCCCAGACTGACTGTGATCTCTGTGAGCTCTTAAGGGAAATTGTACTTTACTGTGTGTGTACCTGTTATCCCCCAATGTGCACGCCCCTCACTGGTGCTAGTGGTGAGGACTGAGGGTCCTTGATTACTGGGCCAGTGAGCGAGTGTCACAATGACTTTTTAAATTATAAAGAATTGTTTGCTAGAATTTTTTAAGCTAACACATGAAGCTTACAGGAAAAAGTTGTGTGAGCATAGACGCAAGGTAGATGAAAGTCTTTGTGAATATGTTGCTGAACTAAGCCCTTATTTTCATAGATGGTTGAGTGGATGTCAGGTCACCACTTTTGAAGGGCTAGCAGACCTTTTGGTGAGGGAGGGTAAGGGAACAAGCCCTTAGCACTTTGCCTGAGGACATGAGAATCTGGTTAGCTGGTAGACAATGCCTTACTGTCAATGAGCTGGGGAAGAAGGGAGACTGATACCTGACAAGCAGAGCATCCCTGCACAGGAAAAATACAGACAGTGCTGCTCATGGGTCTAAGGGAACCCATGCTAGGCAGCCCAGACTGCCCCAACAGAGTCTGTCAGTAGCAGGGGAAGCCACTATTTCAGGTACACAGTCAGGACTTAGGGTTAAATGTTTTAAATGCAACCAGTGGGGCCATGTAGCATATAGATGTCCACAGAGGCAAGGTGGGGAACAAAAGGTGGGAGAGCCATTAAATGGGAATGACAAAATGCCAACAGTAGGTTGTCTTGAGACAACAAGGGTACCAAACTACCATCCTGCAGATGTCCTGACAGGGAAGGATTGTGATAATGGAGTACCATGTGTGCATGCTGTTACACACAGTCAGGTTTGGAGACAAACATGTGGGTCTGGTAGCCTGTGGGGGACCCAGACAGACTGCATACTTGCAGCTAGGACTGGTGAGGTGGTTACTTCAGGGAGAAAACTGCCCTGTAGCAGTGACACTGAAGGTGAGCCACAGCTGATTGTAGGTGCTGATGTTCCCCTGGACAAGGTGACTGCAAGGGCAGAGGTGAGTAGCAGTACCCAGGCTGACAGTGAGGCACCACTCTCAGAGGATACCAGACTTCCTGTGGAAGGGGAGCTGGGAAGACTTACAAAGAGAGAGTTGAGACAGGCTCAGTTCTCAGACACTATATTACAAGACCTGAGACAGGTAGCTAGTGAGGCACCTGATTCTCAAGGGAAGGGCAAATCTGTATACTGGGACAAAGTATTACTGTATAGAGAGTGGACCCCTGAGGGAGGGCTAGAGTGTGAGAAAATACTGCAGTTGGTAGTGCCTGGAGCCTACTGTCTAGCACTTCTAGCCATAGCGCATGATATTTTCTTTGCAGGTCACATGGGCATAAAACATACAAAGAGATTTACTATGCAGAACTTTTATTGGCTTGGGATTTCCAGAGATGTAACAGGGTACTGCAGGACCTGTGAGCAGTGCCAAAAGATAGGCAAGGCAGGAGACAAGGTGAAAGCTGCTTTGATGCCTTTCCCTGTGATTGAGGAGCCATTTCAGTGGGTAGCTATGTGTATTGTGGGGCCTATGAGTACCCCAAGTTCCATGGGGAAAAAGTATATCCTAGTTGTAGTAGATTATGCTACTAGATACCCTGAGGCAGTGGCTCTGTCCTGCATTGAGGCAGAAAAGGTGGCAAATGTTTTGTTAGAGATTTTCAGCAGGGTAGGTTTCCCAAAAGAAATACTGACTGACAGAGGTGCCAATTTCATGTAAGACATGCTGGCTTGTCTGGAAGTACTGTGGGGTGAAGCACCTAAAGACCAACCCCAGAGTAATGGTGTTGTTGAGAAGTTAAACTCTACACTCAAGAACATGCTACGGTCATTTGCAGACCAGGTTAAGAGGGACTGGGAAAAATATTTGCCCCATCTGTTGTTTGCTTACAGAGAGCTTCCCAAGGAATCCACGGGATTTTCACCCTTTGAGTTGTTGTATGGGCATAGGGTGAGGGGACCTCTAGATTTAATTTGAGATAAGTGGGAGAGTGAGTGTGAATCCCACATGGAGTCTGTTGTGGCATATGTCCTAAACCTCAAGACAAGGCTCAGGGAACTCATGGGCTTGACCCAGGGGAACCTGGCAGAAGCCCAACAGCAGAAAAAGGTCTTGTATGACAGGAATGGTCATGCTAGAGAGTATGCTGTAGGGCAGTAGGCAATGGTTCTCATTCCTGTCAGATACAACAAGCTGCAAGGAGCTTGGGAAGGACCCTACAAGGTGGTAAGGAAGGTCAGTGATGTTAACTACATGGTAGAATTGCTAGGAAGGAGGGAGGGGCACAAATTTTACCATGTTAACATGATGAAACCTTACCATGATAGGGAAGCCCTTGTGCTGAGTATTTGCAGTGGACTGCAGGAAGAGTCTGAGGGAGATCTGGTGACTGATCTCCTCAGTGAGGCTTGGACTGACACCTCAGTTGAAGGGGTAGTAATGTCCCAGCAGCTATCCTCTACCCAGGTTTGAGAAATCCGAGCAGTATTGCAGGAGTTTGGAACCATGTTCACTGGAAAACCAGGGTGCACATGAGTCTGTATTATATATTCCAAGTTTCAAAACTTTGAACCTCATATGTTCGACAAAATATGACCGAAGTTTGAAATATCAAAAATATAATAAAACATTTTAAAAAAAGAACTTATCTCAATGCTCTAAGCAGGGGGGAAGACTTTCTGCACCCCCCCACATGGGGGCTGCATCCACCCCCACACCCCTACTTAAATATACTAAGTCCGAGATCACACTTCAGTGCAGAGAAGGGACATTTTCCCATTTTGTGCTGTACGGAGCCGTTGCTTTTCACCTTCAAACTTTTTAAAGTGCGATCATATGGTGTCGACCATATGACATTCGAACTTTAAAACATTCAAATAATTAATAGGGACCCGGTGCACCCACCTGGTGCAGCACTATGTGGATACAGGACTCTTAAGGGCTAATAGGCAGGCCCCTTATAGGGTGCCTGAGAGAGTCAAGCAGACTCTGAGGGAGGAGATACAGGAAATGTTGGAACTAGGGGTAATTCAGAAGTCCAGCAGTCCCTGGGCCTCTGCAGTGGTGCTGGTACCAAAGAAGGATGGCAGCACCAGGTTATGTGTGGACTACAGGAGATTAAACAGTCACACAGAGTCAAATGCTTACCCCATGCCTAGGACAGATGAAGCCCTATAGCAGCTTAGTGGGGCTAAGTATCTTACCACCACTGATCTTACCAAGGGTTACTGACAGATGCCCATGACTCCCAGTGCTAGGGAGAGGTTAGCCTTTGTGACTCCTTTTGCCTTCTATGAGTTCACAAAGATGCCCTTTGGGATAAAATATGCCCAATGACTTTCCAGAGGCTGGTGGATCATATCCTAGCAGGAGCAGGAGGGTTTGCCCTTACTTACCTAGATGATATTGCCATCTACAGCCATTCCTGGCAAGAACACCTTCAGCATGTCAGGGAGGTGCTGGGTAGACTACAGATGGCAGGGTTGACCATTAAGCCCAACAAATGTCAGGTGGGTATGGCAGAGGTCTCCTACCTGGGGCATAGAATGGAGAGTGGTAAGATCAGACCAAAACCAGCCAAAGTAGAAGCCATTCAGGCATGGCCTGCACCTTTACCAAAAAGCAAGTGAGGGCATTTTTAGGGACAGCAGGGTACTACAGAAAGTTCTTCCCCAATTATAGTACTATAGCTGCTTCCCTCACAGACATGACAAGGAAAAACAGGCCAGATAAGGTATTGTGGGCCCCAGCATGCAAGTAGGCATTCCAGAAGCTTAAAGAAGCATTGGGAGGATCCCCTGTGTTAGCCAGTCCAGATTACAGCAAAAAATTTGTTGTGCTGGTGGATGCTTCGAACCATGGTGTGGGGGCTGTACTTAGCCAAATTTCTTCAGATGGAGAAGAGCACGTAGTGGTTTATCTCAGTTGTAGGCTCCAATCCAGGGAGGAATGCTATGCAACTGTAGAAAAGGAATATCTAACCATAGTGTGTGCACTGTAGAAACTTCAGCCATATCTGTATGGAAGAAAATTCACTGTAGTTACAGATCACAATCTCCTAACATGGTTACACAGAGTCAGCCCGGAAAATGCTAAGTTGCTAAGGGGGAGCCTAGGGTTGCAAGCATATGATATGACAGTGCAGCACCACAGTGGGGTGAGAAATGCCAGTGCAGATGGGGTCTCAAGACAGGGAATGGGGTAAGGTGTTCCAAGATAGGCTCCATCCTCTCAAGCAATGTTTCTCAAGGGTCACTTGATTAACTAGCTTGTGTTTTCAAGGGTGGGGAGAATTGGCAAGGCTGCCAGCCCAGCCAGCTAGAATTTTGAAAAAATTCTATGTCATTTGTGAATAGTAATATGATTTGTATGATTGCATTAGAAATGTAAGAAAACTATATATTCTGTACTGAGCTTCAAGATTGTAATCACAGTGCACCCTGCTAAAAAAGAGCAGAAATGTGTATAAACTACATGCCTATGCAAATGCATGTGTTGATGGTAAAGGCTGGAATATACAGAGTTAACTTGCAAACTCTAAGAAAATAAGTGGAAATTGTTTATGACTCTGTTATCTCTGTTTCAGCTCAAAGCAGGCACAATGTCTAGAGTTGTAGGCTTTCCTATTGTCTGGAAACAGAGGTAATTGCAGGTTTCAAATGTAAAGATGTTTAACAGATTTATGATTTCCAGTTCCAGGCAAGTTTCTAAGAGATAGGTGTCAACTTCTAAGGGATAAGTATTCTTGATACTGAGGTGTTATATTTTAAATTCCTGTTGGCCTGGAAACTGAAAGCAGAGTTGACAAGAATTATGTAATCTGAGATGATCCAGAAAAATGTTTGTTAGTAAACTTTAAGAACTATCTCAGAGAGAAAGTCTGTGCATTTTGTATCTTGTCTTGGACCTGAAAACATCCATCCAGCAGTTGCATTTGCCTGGCTCTGTAAGTAAGACTTATATCATAGTATCTCTCTTAGGGATAGATAGGAAAATAGTAAGATCAGTCCAGATTTTTTCTGTATTCATGTGAGACTGTCCTGCAATGTTGTTTTAAACTCTTTCCTGTGATTCTGAACTCTATTGTTACTGTGCTGAGTTAATGAGTATTGTCTTGTGCTTTTATTATTTATTATTAAATATATTTAAACCTTTTATTTATGGCTGGTTTTGTTTAGAGATATTTAAGCTCTTAGTGCACTTGCATATGTATTTGGTAACACTGCACAGACCACTCTTAAATAGCCTTGCCCTTGGACACACTTACCATTTGGGTAACAGTAATATTACACAGTAGAATTGGTCACCCTTTGTAAGGGCCTTATGGTAGCTGATAATTAGTGGTTGGTGGCAGGGATTACTACCTTATAGTCTGGACAGAAGGAGACATAGCTAGTAAACCTGTGCCAGTCTTCCCCAGGAGTTTTTGTGTGTTTGCAAATAAATCAAATCTCAAAAAGTGTGTGTGTGTGTGTGTGTGTGTGTGTGTGTGTGTGTGTGTGTGTGTGTGTGTGTGCTACTTGGGCAGGGACATGAAGTATTGGTTGGACAGAGAGGGTGCTGGAGGTTTTGGCTTGACAATTCAGCTGAGATTTTAACTGTATAGCCATGCCAGTGGGGAGTCTTATTGGGGATCTGAAGAGAGAGAGAGAAACCAGCTCCAGACTGACTGTGATCTCTGTGTCCTCTTAAGGGAAATTGTACTTTACTGTGTTTGTACTTGTCTTCCCCCCATGTGCACAACCCTCACTGGTGTTAGTAGTGAGGATTGAGGCTCCTTGATTGCTGGGCCAGTGCAGGGGTGTCAGAAAAGGTATGTTACAGTCTTGAGACAGTCCATTAAAACACAGCACCCATAACTTTTAAAATTAACTTTCCTGATGAAGAAAGTAATAAAACATCAGTAAAAAAATAGAAAATTGACATTTTTCCCCCAAAGGGAACTTATCTGCCTAGCTAAGGGAAGCACAAGCCAGCCATCGATCCTCATTAGCCTCAGAGGAGCATAACGTTCAGCAGCAGTACAGCTCTGAAGGGCTTTGTACCCAAACTTGTCTTTTAGTCAACTCAGCTTGAGTTGCTTAACAGTTCAAGCATGTGGATGGTGTCCTGACTCTTTTGAAAGATGCCTGGCTGTTATATCCTTGATAGGATATAACCTTATACCTAAGGCTACCACAGCAGTGATCACTGTGAAGAACATCATAACAACACTCATTACTGACTTCCATCCATTACTGCTGTTCATAGCTACGCAAAGAGCTTTTTAATATTCATATAGATGTTAAACCCCACAGTTTTATAGATCAAAGTGTAAGAACTCTGGCCTTTTAACCTCAACTGCATGATCACTGGAAGCCAAGGCCAAGAGAAATTAGGTTTTAATATAATGAGGGCCTCATCTATTCTGTTCATACCTTTCAATTTCTTAGAGCAAGAAATCTGAACAAAGCCATAAATAAAAGTGGCCCAATAATAGGGGCAATTTTTAAATATTTCTCTTACAAACTTAGAAAGTTGATAGAATAACTGGTTTTGCATTAAAATTAATTTTCAGAAGGGTATGAATCTTAAACTCAAATATCTGTCCTTATTTTCTAATTTCAGTCTTTTATGATTCGCTACTAATTTGCCAGAAAAAACACAATTTTATGAAATATGGACCAAAAATATGAGGCAAAAATCTGGACATTCTGTGAAAAGTTGTACAGTTGAGAGGTATGATTCTGCCATAGCAGGACAGTATAGTTTTCAGTGAGCAGTTGTTCCTCTGACATTAAAAAATATGATATGGATGCATGCAGTCTGTATGAGCATGGTGGATAAAGCAGATGTTATTATGGCAAGCAGGTATGCAAGTCAATGTAACAAAGTGGGGTCAGTTGAGGAAACTTCAACTCTGTATCTCTGAAGACTGTATGCCTAACAGTAGAGCAAGAATATAGAAACTTGTTTAAATATGCATGCTAAGGGGCATGCAGTAACCCATTTTCTTGTGTAAAGATATGAATACGCACTCAAGATTGCTACACCATAAATGTTAATTCACTCAAAACCCATGAGTGTGTTTCAGCGTGGTGAAGAGACCATGTGTCAGCACTTCATGCTTGTCCAGTGAAGAAGCACTTCATCTTAAGGATCAATAATCCTTCATTCCTCTTGGCTGCAGTATGGTTCCCTTTCTTGTTACTGTAAATGTTAATGGCTTTATCCCACTCCTTTCTGACTACTGAAACACAGCAGCTACATACACTTCTGCTACTTCCTGCTCAATGTTTGCAATAAAAAGTGTTGAGAATAACAACACTACCCTCCAAGCCTATATACTGCACAAAGCAATGAGTATTACATTTCTTAGATGATTTTTTTAAAGAAATACTATCATCCTGATCCATTACTGTTTAACATTATGATGCGGATTTTTGTAATTCGTAAAGTTAAAACATTGCTGAGATGAACAGTAAGATTCTCCAAGCTTGACTAACAATACTACATTAGCTTTGTAATGGAAATTATTATTTTTTCATTTTTAAATCATGGTGTTAAACAAGGAAACATACATATAAAGTGTGTGTGTGTGTGTGTGTGTGTGCGTGTGTGTGTGTTTGTATGCTCATGTGTTTGTATGCGCATGTGCACACAGATGCACGTGTGTGTTTGTAGAACATTGTGAGTTTTATGTTTTTTCAGAACTGTTCTAAGGAGTGGCACAATCATCTTTTACTATATAAATGTATATAAATCTGTTTTAAGCATGGAAAATATTAAAAAACTTTTCTTGAAAACATTTTAGAGAAATGACTTGCAATAAAAATTACATGTTCCTAAATAAAAAAATTAATGAAGAACAAAAATGTTACTCATAGTATAGATGAAGATAAAAAAACAATTTAATTTGTATTTAATAAACAATGCATTAAATACTTGGGTATAATATATTACTTAGTAATTGTAACTGAGTGTTAGAAGAAATCCCATTATTAGTTGAAAAGTAGAATGAATTCTATTTTACACTTGAGGATAGATTGCAAATGATGAAAATGATGCTTCTTCCAAATGTATCACCTGTTAAAAATAAAAGGAAATAAATGCAATATTTTATTTTTATGGTAGCCTAATAAACACTGAATTGCATGAAGATGTAAATGGAAAAATTGGGTAGCAGTAGGAATGGTGTTTCTAAGTACTGAAACATATTCACAAGTGATAATGTTATAATTAAAGAAAGTTGGAGAAGTCTATTTTACACTGCTGTCTGGTGATATAGTCTTGACATTTGTGATAAATTGAAATGATAATTTCAATAAATGTTACTTATACAGTAGAAAATAAAATGACTCTTTTTAGATAGTTATTATAATAAGGGTTACACATATCCAAGTAACCATTTTTTCTTAAATAATTCATTTCCACATTTTTAAATTATAGACTCCCGGAGATAAAAAAAAAGTTATTTTTTGTTTTTCAAGTAGTAAACCCTTCTAGATTTACAGACTGTACTAATCTATATACAATGCTATATTTATAAGACTGAAATCTGATATTTTGGTTTGAATGTTTAAAAAGTCATAATTTGTCAGGCTGGTACAATTGATAGACAATTTGCTTTGCATCTAAATAACTGGATCCTAATTCATAATGTTAAAAAATACCTGAATATTAACATACAATAAATTTCAATAAAACAGATTCATATTCTTCTTTGTTAAAACTTCTAAAACAGATAATTTCAGGTAAAATACATTTAAGTGAAAGCCTACCAAAATTTTATAAAAACATCCTTTCTAATAACACAATTTAAAAGAAATTTATTGGCGATATATGAATAAAATGAAGGTAATAAAGGGCTCGAACTGAAAAAAGTTCTTTGTTGTTTTGGAAAATATTTACTTGGAAACATTTAGACAGAACATTAAAAAGCCCTGAAAAGATAAGAAAATATATATAATTAAAACATTAAATGCTGGAGATATGAAAATCATTCAAATACAGTTTGGAAATGTTCTTTAGCTGTGATATAATAAAAGAATATTGCACAAATAAAATTAATTTCTGAAAGCTTTGTGGACTAATAAACTCTAAACATCAGACTGATTAACCTTGTTTAATGTTTCATTCCCTTCTGTTATCCAAAGGCACAAGCCTGGGAATTCAGGAAAAAGGCTTGCCACTCACTGTATTTGGCCTACCAGAGGCAGGTCAAGTACCACAATAGTGAAAAATGTTATTCAGAGACAAATGTAGTCAAATGAGAAATACCTCATTATCACCTCATTAGTATGTCTCTGAATTGCATCTAGCCAAACCTAGCATTGTTACACCTAATGGCCACAATGTTCTCCCTAGTGACCCATGGATCATGTTGACAAAGACATCTCCCTACACACACCCCCCCCACACACAAGCACATCCAACCATAGGTTCATAGGTTCATACTAGGGTATCTGCTCTAGGGCATTTATAAGCCTAGCCAGAGTGTGTGTGTGTGGCTTTCACCACCCCTTAGGATGAGAATACTATACCCATTAGTTTGCTGTGCCTCTGTCCAGCAGTGACACAGAGATGATTCTCGGGGTAAACCTACGATCTCCCATCCACTCGTCAACAAATAACCCACCACAGTCAATCACACTCACGGAAACACTCATGTACTACCTCCCAAACATCCAGACTTTTGATTCCCTACCTAGCCCCCAAGTCACTCATCCAGACAGATAGATAGACAGACAAATATTCATGTAGCTTCATTCACACCTCTAGAGACATGCATGTCCACTTCCAAACTCATACATTCACTAATACCCCCACCCCATGTCTTCTTAGATCTTATCTGCATTGGGATACTTCAGTAGGAGTGAATGAGTGACTTACATCTTTTTGCAACATTCATTTTTTTCCTTCAGCAGTGGAATTGTATGCTGCTGAGCAATTTTAAAAAAAACTTAGCAGCATTAATTAGGAGCTGCTGGCATTTCCTGGGAATAGCACATGACTAATTACTATTAGCTGCCCCCTGATTGCTCTATCAGTGTATAGTCTGATCATGACACCGCCTTCTATTCTGAGGCCCACACTAACAGGAATTCTCATTTGAAGGCAGTCTATGAATCAGAAACGTTTACCAAGAGGAGGGTAATTACCTCATGGTAAGCCTTTATGAATCTCTGCAGTATCCATGATTGTAAGAATTGGAAGAAAAGCAAAGTTCCTACTATCTTTTAATGAATTTAGAGATCAACCACTGATAGTATGCTATAAAAAAGTTGAAATAATCATAAGAAGATCTAGGGGTGATTCTCTAAGTTATAAATATGGGACAAAGATAAACTTTTTAGATACATTTTGTGAAGATAATTATTAACATATACGTTGTACATGTTATAACATAATGAAGATATTTGAAATGTGAGCATACAAGTTTTATATGGAAAACTTATTGCAAATATGTAAGTTTTAATTTGTGTTTGTAAAATGAACATGTGTGAATGTATATATATATATATATATATATATATATATATATACATATGGGACAAATGACATAGTAATTATCACGCAGCAGTTATGGAGAGACCCTTTTTTATCAGTTGTAGCATTGCTTTTATATTTTTCTAGTTGTAATTTTCAGTCTTTCATTTATTTAGTTTGTTTATTGTATCTGTAGACAGTGAAGGTCCAACTGAAATGTAACTATTTTCATGGAGTACCGGGGAGAAAAACTATTGCACAGAATAAAAAAAAACAGCATAGGTTACAGTAAAAATTAGTTATTGCAAACAGACACCTACTTCACTGGACCTCTGAAAAGTATAGTACCTACATGAGGCCAACATTATGGACATGTCAACTAGATTAGAAAGGATTAAGGTTACTTGTGACATGGCAATCTAAGAAGGTTATCCCTCTTGGTTTATGCATTACTATATGATGAAATTACTGAATGTCATTAAAGGCAAAGGAACACACGCTATTACTTTATATGACAACTAAATATCATGAGAACATATTGACTTTCAATTAATGGCTAAGAACATGGTATTGTTGATAAATAATTTAGTGATTATCAGCTTGGACCAAGCTGTGCAACTAGCTGGAATTCTTTGCCTGTGATGGGATTTGTGTTTCACTCCAGGGGATATAAACATTGCACAAGAAATTTTCCATCTCCATAATATGTCTTTTCATCTTTTTCATATTCAAAAACAAAAAGAAATAAAAAATGCACACAATGGAAAATCAGCATCCTAATGAATTTTTGATAGTTGTATGCCTTATAAAACAGTGATCATAAAACTTCTGGAATACAAAAATGCAAAGCATTTTTTAGTATAAAAAACTAACCTCAAAAGGTTTCTTCTAAAAGGGCACCCGCGTTGGAGGTGTCTCTCCATACCCTCTGAGATTGCACTACCTCAGAGAAAAAAAAAATCTCCATTACAATATAACCTTGATCCTTACTGCTGACTCTCGGCTTTCTATCTGCAGTGGAATCTTTGTCTGATAAAACACAATTAAAATCACCGGCTATTATGACTTCACCTTTCATGTAATAGGCTATAGTGTCTAAGTAATTTTTTGCATCTTTAGCTCCAACCCCTGGAATCCAATAATAGTTCACCAATCTATATAGTTTTCTATTCCACTCAATTGTAACAATACCTAACATACCATTTTTATCAATGTAGGCATCTTTTACTTTAGGCATTACTGGTGAGTTTTTCCATAAAATGAGGGTGCCTGTTATTTTAGTTCAAAAGCCAAAATCTGCTAAAACCAAATCATTCTTACATCTTTATTAAGTAAATGTGTTTCTTGTAAAAATACTATATGAGTTTTATGCAATTGAAAGTATTTGAACAGACTCTCCCTCTTTACTGGCTTATTCAATCCATTAATATTAATAGATATGCATTTAAAATCAGACATTTATATAAGAGAGAAAAAGCATAGGTATATTGAAATCACATTTATGTATAGAACTTATTATATACTTTATATATAACAATAGGAAAGATTCAGATATTGACAAAATGTTTGAAACAAATAAAAATAAATGACCCAATGATGACGAAGATGATGATGATCACCCCCCTTATTCTCATTTTTTCTACATGGGGTTGAGATATCGTGTTAACTATCATCAACTCTCTCAATTCAGTGCCACACTTCTGCCTTCTTCAACACTCATGCCTGACTGTTGCAGATCTTCTTTCACACAATCCAGCCATCTCTTTGCTGGATGTCCTTGCTTCCTCTTACCTTGTTCCTGTCTGTCCCAAATCTTCCTCACCAGATTGTCTTCTGCTTTTCTGTGCATGTGCCCAAACCACCATAATCTGTTCTCTTTGATCTTTTCTGCAATTGGAACTGCTTTGGCTTCTGCTCTTATGTCCTTATTTCTTAATCTGTCCCACAGTATGTATCATGCCACCTGTCTCAGACACTTCCTTTCCATCAACTCTAGCTTCCTCAGCTGCTCTGCCTTTACTGCCTAGGTTTTGTACCCTACAGTAGTACTGGTCACACTACTGTCTTGCACACCTTATTTTTCAACTACTTTGACATTTGTTCTGTCATAGAGTACACCTGACACTCTATGCCTGTTGGCTGCAGCCTCTCTTATTCTAGCTTTGACCTCTTCATTTAGACTTCCCTTCTCTTCAACCACCCCTCCCAGATACTTGAAGCTGTTTACCTGTTCCACTATCTTCTCTTCTAGCTCTATTCTCAGCTTCTTCTGATTTCTCCAGTTTGCTGCCATTACCCCCTTGTTATCTGTGTTTAGTTTCATCCCATATGCTTTCCATTTTGTATTCCATTCTCCTATCCTTTGCTGAGATTCTAGCTCAGGGTCAGCCTGTAATGCTACATCATCTGCATACAGCAACTTTGTTGATCTGTCCCCTCTGACCTGTTTACTAAAGTAGTCCATAACCAGTATGAACAGCAGTGGGCTCAGAGCTGAACCCAGGTGTGCACCCACTCCCACTGGGAACCCCTCTGTGAGGCCAAACACTGTTTGTACTCGAGTCATTGAGTCCTTGTACATAGCCTGCACTAATTCTACCAGTGTTTCTGGGACTTCAAACCACTGCAGTACTGCCTAGATCAGCTTTCGTGGGACCTTGTCATATGCTTTCTCCAAGTCTAGGAATGCCAAGTTGGACTCTCTCCTCATCTCTGGCTTCTTTTCAAGTATCTGTCTCACTGCAAACATTAGGTCAGTTAAGCTACATCCTGATCTGAATCTAAACTGTTCATCTCCCATCTTACATTCTACTACTCTGTTTATCCATTTATTAATCACCCTCTCCAGAACTTACATGCAGTGTGATAGGAGTTTGATGCCTCTGTACTGCCCACAGTTGTAGATGTCCCCTTTGTTCTTACACTGGTATGATTATGCTTATTCCCCAGTCATCTGGGTTATGCCTTTCTCTCCACACTGCTATTAGTATCCTCAAGAGCCATTTCTCCCCTGTCTCACCCAGCATCTTTATCATATTTGTTGTGACCTCATCTGAGCCTGCTGCCTTTCCTGACTTCATTTTCCTTAGTACTCTTCTTACTTCTTCTAGGGTGGGCTCCTCTTCTTCTCTCATCGTAGGCTATTTCCTGAGATGGTACAGCTTCTGTGGGGTTTTCTTCATTCAGAAGCTGCTGGAAGTACTTTGTCCATCTGCCTTTGATGTCCTGTGGACTGGTGAGCAGGTTGTTGCTGGCATCCCTTATGAAGGGTGCCTGATTATCTTCTTTATCTTTTTGTCTTTGCCTTGCAAACTGATATAGTTTCTTTGTGCCACTTACTGGGTCACTTTTCAGAAGCTTGTAGAGTGCCTCCAATGCCCTATTCTTTGCTATTGCAACCTCTTTCTTAGCTTCTTTGTCAGCCAACCAGTAGTCCTTCCTAGCCTAGTCATACTTTTCTATGTCACACTTCTTCATGCACTCCTTGTTTCTTTTGATGACTTCCTGGACTTCTGCATTCCACCACCAATCTTCCTTATGTACCTTATTTCCATACCTGGCTTGACCATGTATCTTTTCTGTAGTCCTAACACATGCTGTTTTTAGGCGCTGCCATTCTTGTTTCATCTCCACCTCTTTTCTCCTCTTCCTAATGATATAACCCTAAAACATTCTGCCATGAAATAACATATTCCTAGTTTGTTGAAAAAGATGAACAAATAACCCCTCAAACTCTCCATTAGACTAACAATGCTTAGCTCATGCTCCTGATTCATATTAATGTGTCTTGTTTATTAGTATGCATCATCTTAAAATGCCCATCAGTGAGGTATTATGAATAAGAAAAAGTAAACAGGTGTTCAAAATATTTATTATAAGTTGACCAAACTGAATATCTCTACAGTCATCTTTCCCTGTACCTCAAATTATCTCCATGGTCTACTATAGGGAGGAAGTCAGTTGTTATTTTCATATTTATTAATTTATAGGTCAGATGATTTTATATTTTTTCTATTTTATTTACTATGTGTAAAGTTGTTTATAGGATCACAAGTTAATAAATTAGTATCAGGCTAACTGTCTTTGTGGGCCATTCCAAGTCCAGCCAAGTTTCCCATGTGAGAATCAAACCCTGTACCTATAAGGTGAACACTTTAACTACTATGCCAACCTGTCACCCTTGTAGACATACTTAAGTTTTTTAACTATATGCATATTTAATTATTCTGATCTTTTTCTATTTTTGTTTGTATACTCTGTCTTGTACTATTACTATATTCCTAGGTTTTCTATTTTAGCTATAATCCCAGTGTAGAGTATCATATAACAGAACATTTATATTTACCTGTATATATTTGATACTCTACTCTAGTACAACTGTTAGAATCAGTCCTATTTTTTCCTTAAAAGGTGTGTCTAAGAGAATTTGCATAAACATCTAAAAAATATCTGCTTTTAAGATTCAAACTTTCCATAATAATTTAAAATGATGAAACAAGTCATGGGCATTCAGAATCGCCAATTAGCTGAAACACCTGATGTTCATAAGGATCATTTGCATATATCCCATGTGCCTCTGATACAAGGGGTTTGGGAGGTCACTCAGTGGAAGTTCTAGCTTTGCTGGAGTTTTCATTTTGTTTTTACATAATAAATTGTTCTGAGATATTAAGTTTTGTTATCATTAAAAAGAGTCAATAACAGAAAAGCACAACTCTAAATTTTTATCAGAAGTATCATTCTGTAGGCTAGTATATAAACTATCCTTTTGGTATACTGCAAGCATTCAAAACTATTTAATAACTGACATTGGTTTAGAATGCAATTCACTGTCTTTTGTTTATTATCTAACTTGCATTTTTTAACATCTTAGCATATGATTCAAAATATTATCATTATTTACTTTTAGACAGGAAGAAGTAACTGGGCAGTTAGAATTTTCAGAACTCCTGCAGCATCACAAAGTGCTCATGACCCTAAGTTGTTTCAAGCTGGTTTTCATGATAAGGGCTTGAAAATGAACAGTCCATCAGTTACAATTTACACAGAAATGTTCACAAGTGAAGTCAAGCCACCTCCACAACACACATTAATCCCTCAAACCCCTCCAAATCACCAGAAAATAACAAAAACATCTCAAAGCATCTCAACTACTAAGAAGCTATTGCACTGAAAGAAATAACATTTAATGATTCAGCAAGCACTATTTGTATGAGATGTTTAATATAAAGCAGACTATCATTTTTTAAAGGAGACATAGCATATAAGCTTGTATTAAAAGAATGACAGTTATGTGAGATCCAGGTTTAACTTGTAAAAGTTTGAATTTTACTCTAATTATTTGATATCATTCCAATAATAACTGTTATACATAAAGCTATTTTTTATACTTTGCTTATAGCATAACATGTCTTTCCTGGGTGTTATTGCATGTCAAGTACACTACCAGTAGCACACTAATGGACCATTTTAAGAGCCCAGAACATAACTTAGCATGCCTCTTTAGTGTCATTTGTTGCATCTTGTACTATATTTAATAGTACATTACTCAACTATGCTAAGATATCACAAAATGTGTCACATAACATAAGTATCATCATAATAATGATTACCTTTTAAGAAAATCAATAGCTTAATCTTTTAAACTTTAAATGAAAACAATTGGTTTTATTTCAAATATAACTAAGAATCAAACTCTAAAATTTAAAAAGGGAACTAGTAAGCATTTGAAGTAGGGATAGAAAGAAGTAAATTATTTACCTTGTAAAAAGTAATATTCAGCACCTGTTCATAAGTACTCAAGTACTTCTTTAAATTAATAAGAATTCATAACCCTGAAATACATTGATTTTCACTTGTACTTCAGTTTTTTACTGTTTTTGTCTTTTATTAGCCAACCAAATCTTGTTGCATTTCTCTTCAAAGAAGATAATAGATTCCAGCCCATTGCTTCTGTTTTTTTCTAGGATTTTATTTTTCTGTATAAAGTTCATTGCATATTACAGGATGTTAAAAATCTTCTTTCCTTCTGGAAGGTGAATCTTTATTTTGCTGGAAACAAGAACTGTGCTTTAATATTGTTTTTCTTTAAGCTTTTAACAAGTGGCACATATGCTTTTCTCTTTGACATCACTACTGTTGAATAGTCATTGACAAATATTATAGTATTTTCTTTCATTTTAACTGGATAATTAGTCCCTGAAACTTTTAAGACTAAATCCTTATCTTGACTTGAGAAAAAAATTATGATTATTGACCTTGGTGAAAGTGTTTTTTTTTTTTTTTTAAAGATGAGTTAGAAAGTGATCTATATGCCCTTTCAATGCCAAAGGTAAAAGCTTCAGACAGGTTAAAAATTTTAGGCAGCCACGTATTAACGAATTGAATCATTCTGTCTACCTCATCCTTTTCAGGAATCCCATGAATCCTGATGTTATTCCTTCTAGATCTGTTCTCTAATTCTTATATTTTTCCCAGAATAAGTTGTTTTGTTTCAGAAGAAATTTAGTGTTGTTCTCATTTTTAAGTAATCTTCCATTAAAATCAGACATAGCCTCTTCTATAGTCAAGATTTGTGGCGATTGTTGTTTAAGGGAGTCACTCAGCACTTCAAGTAATTTTTTACATTCCTCTTCAAAATTGTCCATTTTGCTTTCTAATTTACTATCTTTACAGATAACTCACTGATGTTACTTAGTATAGCCTGTATGTCTTTTTCCATAGTACTTTTCTGTACACTGAGCTTAGAGTGGTTCATTCTGAGACAATCAGTTCTTTCTATTTTTCTTGACAGGAAAAAGCAATTAAAATAGTTTCAAACGTGTTATTTTTTGTAGTAAATCTCTGAACAGATGTTCAGCTATAAATTCATCAAGTCTTGAAATGTTCAATTTGAGATTTTTTAGTAAAAATCTTCTCAGAGATGTTAAAATGAAGAAAAGCTTAAAAAAAGAGTGCTGTTAACTGCTCACTATCTTGGCGACACCCCTGCTTGGAAGATTTTGATCAGTACCAGTACAAGATCTAAAACACATACCACAAAGTCCAGGATATACCTCTTTTTGTTGTTGCAGACTAGATGACTAGATAGAATGTGTGGCAGTGTTTCAGGCTTTGTAAAAGGAAACTCAAAAGCCAGAAACCAAAAAAATCAACTTAGAACTAGAAATTGATCATACACCAATTAATACTAATATTCTTGAATATAATATAAACTGCGGTGGTGCTGCGGTAGCGTTGTCACCTCACAGTAAAAGGTTGCCCTGTCCAATTCTTAGCTAGAGCATTTTCTGTGTGGAGACATGCGTGAATGGCTGTACCTTCGTTGAAGGTTGTGCTTCAGGGCCGGCAACTCGGCACGTAAAAATCTACTCCCAATCATTAGCGGACCGGAGTTCCACTGTGGTGACCCCCTAACCAGGAAAAGCCAAAAGACACAACATTCTTGAATATAATATAAGAATCCCCTACAGACTGTGAGAATGTTATAGCTAAACTTCAAAATGTAAACATCAGTGAAATATAGCCATTATAGGGGATTTATATTCCCCAGATATTGACTGGTTAAATTACTGAACATTAAAAAAGTATTCCCAAATATGCATTGATTACCTTAATCCAAAGTAGTTTAGAACATGTAGTGTAAAGCTAAAATAAAGATATCAGTTTATTAGATGTCACAGTAACAATAGCAGGATTTTTGTTTGCATCCAAACTCATAGTTATACCTTTTGTAATTACTATGAATTATGATACTAGCATCTTTAGTCTAATAGTAAAATCAAAGTCATTCACAAATAAATCATCCTTCTCAGACTTTCCAGTGGAAACCTTGATGCAATAAATGCATAGTTAGGCTGTGATTCTATACTCAGTGATCTGAATGCACAGTTATAGCAAGGCTGTCTGGAGTCCTACATAGTGTCTCCTTTTGCTGTCCTCCCAAAGACCAGAATTCAGGAGTAAAAAGCACACACACACACACGCACACACACTGTTTAACTTACCTAGCTACAGTCTGCTCATGTTGACATGCTGGGAGATTGCAGCTCTGTATGTAATTGATGAATTACCTTACGTCAGTAGTGCCTCTCAGCTTGCCAGCAGGTATCCTAAAAATGGCAAGCAACTATTATATACATTATAAATATCATTATGTATGCATTATAGCTATTTTCTGCAATTTGATGCATGACTTTTAATAAACTGTAGCAAAGACCTATAATAGCACTTTGCTAAAGTTGTTAATGTTGTCTGTCATTTAAGCTGTGGGGTTGCTTAAATGATTATTGCTTCTGCGTTCAAGAAAAATCACTATATCCTCTACAGTGCTATTCCTAACAGCCTGTGGCTGAGGCATCTTCCATCTCTGCCTGACCCTAGCAGGGCTATGTTCAAATAAGTCTGCTCAAGCTTTGGTCAATGTGAGCTAACAAACTCATACCATTAAGACAAAAGTATGCAGGCAAATTGCAAAAAAAAACCCCACCTTGGTGTGTTTGCAAAATTATTAAGGCATACAGCAGGCAAAAATAATAATAATACATTAGTCATAAACAGGCCTAGATTTAAAGTATAGAAATTATTTACTTTTTTTTATTAAACCTTTCAGATATAACTAAACTATGAACTTAGCTTAACCTGAAAGGATGAATGTAACCATAAAGTATTATTTAAGTACATCAGAAAATGGAAGGGAAAATTGCAAAGGTAATGTATTTTCAGTAAACAATAAAACAATCTACCAGCCACAGGACATAACAAATGTGCTTGAAGAAGAATGTTTGCAAACTTCACAATGAATGAGAAATATGTCAGAATGCTATACAAAAGTAAGAGGAGACTGTTACCACAAGCAAAATTAAAAACCCACGCTATACTGGACCAAACAATAAACAGAATCAAGGAAAATCTGACTAGGCCTGTACTAGTCATGGTAAATTAGATGCTAGCATGTGGGCATGCCCTGACCTTGACAAAAGCCTGTAGTGGTACCAGTTCGCAATGTGGGTCACATCAGGCACAAACAGTTTCATCCCACAAGCCTGACCAGTATTTTATGTAAAACTGTGCAGAGATTAATTATGTAACTTATCCAAAAATGACAAAGTAACAAGGAAGACCTACTTCTCCGAGATGTAGAACGATATTGGTTTGGTAAGGGGAGAGTCTGCTTTTTGAATTGCGTGGCATTCTTTGGAGAAGTAACAGCAGTAGCACTTGATGAAAGGCTAACAGAGCATATTGCTTATTTTGACCTTGCTAAGACATGTGTCACTAATGGAATAAAATGACAAATTAGTAGCATTAAATGTAATTTCTTGCATAATTTAATGGAGGCAACACTGGTTAAGTAGCAGGATTCACTATGTCAAGGTGGAAAAATCACCTGCCTATCCCAAACAATTGGGTTAACAATAGTGTCTCACAAGTCTGTCTTTTTTTTCCTGGACTGTTTTTGTCACATATAAAAGTTGAAGTTGGCTAGGAATAATTAAATATGCTGGTGGCTATAATTTGCATAGCATTATTACTTTAATATGACAAGTGAAGTTCTCCAGGATAGTCTACAAAAATATACAGCTGGTGCAAGAGTAATTATTCCACCTTTAATGTCAATGCATGTAGGACCATAAGACTTAGGGAAAAGAGGCTCATCTCTGATTACACAATAAAGGCCAGATCATGCAATGACACCATCATCAATGAGCTAGGGACAGCAGTAGATAACAGCTTCAACGTTTGGAATTCAGAGTCTCCATGGAGAGTACAGAAAAAACAGGCAAAAAAATAGCATATGTGCTAAACTGTCATAGACATAAAATGCAACTTTTAGTAAATATATTATTCCAATTTCTTAAATAGATGGAACTCTCATCTTGAACTCAACCTTCTAGGTTAAGCTCAATGCTAAATGTTAACAGGTATATGCATTCAAGGTCCATAAAAGTGTCTAATCAAAATGCAAGAACAGTTACTTAAATTAATCAGATAGTAAAATTATGTAACAAGATGAACATTTTCAGATATTTCAAAATCTAATAAACACTAACTTCTGAAAAACATATCCAGTAATTTAGTATGTACATACATAATGATTAGGTAATTAAATTAATAAAGTAAAATACAACAGAATAAATATTCAGAGTGCAGTTCATTCATCAAGTTATGACAGTACAGAGTCCAACACTTAAAGATTAGTTAAGCCTCTTTATGGCACAGATCCATCGCTGATAAGGGTTGTGTAAATGCATTCTGCTATAGTATTAGTGGCAGAATTGTTCTTGATATTTGAAAATGTTCTAGAATCATGTTT